>NC_137900.1:24217472-24740679 GCF_963455335.1 Martes martes
CACGTTCCTGCACCTTGTGCAACAGGTCCCATTCCAGATGGTGCCTTTCAGTTGACGTGAGTCTCTGGGATTCATTCTGACGTCTGTGAAAACACACTCGACCGATCTTAATGTCGGGTAGAGGACCAGATGGCAGGATTGGGAGTGGGGATTGAAGGAGGGCCTGGGGCTGGACACATGGGTTGGGTTGGGGCTGGGTTTGAGGCAGGAGTTGAGGCGGGTTCTCAGACAAGGATGGAGGAAGTGGATGGGGAACTACTGGGGATTCCTGCTCTGGGAGGCATTCGAGATGTTATGTGAGGCATCGGCAGCAGGGAAGAAGGACTCACTAGGAGGAGTTTGGAGACCCCGGAAGAGCTGGATGGGGGTGTGCTGTCAATGGCCCTCCTCCAAGGTTGTAGGATATGGGCGCTGCTGATGCATAGGCAGCTCCTTTGACTGGTCTTTGCTGCTCCAGAAAGGAAGGGAGGATGCCCAATCACGCTTATCGGCAATTGTTTGCCTTGGAAAAGAACCCTTTGTTTCCTTCCACCTGAGGAAGCCACACCTCTTTTGGACTTGCTTCTCTAGAAGCGCCAGCGCATCAGGCCTGAGAAGTGAGAGGTTACCAGGCTCTACAAGGTTGGCTGCAGGGTCTCCCCTGGAAGACGCCTCTGAAGAATGCAGGGCTTGATGGGAATCACATGGAGCCAGGGTTGAAGGGAAGAAGTCTTTGGCATGAGTTTGCCACTGAGGGAGATCTAAAATTGACAAGCTGGAGGGGCCAATGCCTGTGATTGATGGGACATAAGTAGACAACCCACCAGGGCTCTCTGGGCGTGAGCTCTCTGGAACAGGCTTCCTGGAGATGGAAATCGGTTTAGATTGAGTCACAGACAAATTGCAGTCCGGTGGCGGTGAAGCTGAGCGGCTTGGTGGTGTGTGATGATGAGCAAAGGTCTCAGTGGGATGCACCGTCTGGGACGACTCCGTTAAGGGGCTGACCTCTTGGGAAAGGGTAGGGTCCAGAGAGACGATGGTATTTAGAGACACTCTCTGTCTGGACAGACAGCTGAACGGAGTTACCCCAAACCCATGCTCCCAAGACAGTACACAGAACAGACAACCCGTTATTAGAGAAATATTTATTCCTCACAAGGGGATTATTTCGGGGTAGGAAATGCCCCCCAAAACCCTCTCACGGGAATTTCCGGAGAAGTTTTCTGTCTAATTAGTACGAAACACATTTCTGCACACTGTGCCTTCAGCAGTCGTGAGAGTGGCTGGAAGCCACTGGGCAGCCTGATGCCCGCAGGTGGCCTTCGGGTGGGACGCGGGCTCCCCGTGGGGCATGGAGAGGGGATGCCTCTGATGCGGTAGCTGGTCCTTAAGTGCCCCAACTTTCTGGGGCTGTCTGTCCTTGTTTCTGAGCTGTCTGTTACTTCCAGGAAGGCCTTGGCCGGCAAAGACAGCTTCTTGCTGGCAGGACCTGGTATTTGACTCCTTGAGGGCGGGAACCCTGTAGTTGAAAGGATACCCCAGGACAGGCTGTGCCTGGGCCTGCACTTGTGCTTTCTGCTGAGTTTTCCCAAACTTGGTTGGGGAGGGAATGGGCTGCTGAGGGCAGGTGCTGCCTAATTGCACGCAGACTCCCCGTTCTCTCCTCCTGGAACTTCCCAACAGCTGTCGTTATTTTCTGAGCTTCGGGCACCCCAGTAAACGCAGCTCTACCTTTAAGCAGGCCCTTGCTTTCCACAGAGAATAGGGAACTGCGCTTCTCCTGGGAGTTTTCGTACATTTTGCCTTTTATTGCAAGAGTAAGCAAGCCATTGCAAAACAAACAAACAAACAAACAAACAGACAAACAAAACCAAACCCTCTTTTTTTCTTTTTTTTTTCTTTTTTTTTTTTTTTAACTGAAAAGGCTTTCTTTCGAAGGAGGCTGACCCTTCTGAGAAAGGCTTTCAGGAGGCAGCTGACCCTTCCGTGATAGGGTCTGGGAAGGCTCTGTTCCCAGGTTTACCTTCAGTACCGCATCCTGGGTAGGGAACCTCTTCTTCAATGCCACATGTTCCGTAGGGAAGCTGTCTGTTCTCGGGTGGGATGTTCCTAGTCCTGCATCCCCTCCACGATGCTCTTGTGCCTTGGAACCCGGAGGCCTCATGGTCTTTGCAGCCGGTGGGGGATTCTTATTCTGGCACTTCCTTAAGACATGCTTAGGGACCCAGGGCTCTGCTGTTGTTCCATAGTAATTCCTGTGTCCTCTGGATGGACACGTAGCACCTGGGAAGCTCTCGTGTCCCCACTGGAGACACCCTGGGCACGAGTCCGTGAGGCCTTGTAAGTCAAACAATCTGTGGCAGGGGGCAGGCCAATGCATTGGGCTTGGGCCTGGCTATGCTCCCTGTCCTGTCCCGTTAAAGCTTAAGCATGAACTCAAGCAAGAGTGGTTCTGTAAGATTCCATGTGTTAGGATCTTGCGGAATTGGTATGCTTGGTGGGATGGTGGTTTTGACTTGAAGCTTATTCCCCTTTATAATTGGGGAGCTAACTGGCTTGTGGGTTGTCAAGATGCTAGGTTGTGATTGATGTGTATGGATTTCCTTGGCCCTGAATGTCTTGGTCCAGGATTCTTCATCTATATGCCTTGTTCTTTATGCCTTCTAGCTCCGGAATTTTCACTCTTACCCTTTGGCTCACGTCTGAATGCACCTCGACTTGTAGGCTTCCTTGGGGGCCGTCTGTTTCCTACCGTGTCATGTCTGACAGGTGTCAGAGTACGGCTGCCGTCCTTAGTTTTCGGAACATCCTCTGCCAACTGATGGTTGATATTAGAGGGTGATTGCCTCAGAATTCTCTGTTCTTCCTTGCCCAAAATTAAGGTGGCAGGGAGAGGACGAACGGGGTTGGGGGGTGAACTTGCTGTTCCTGCTTTGTCTCCAAGGAGAGATTTCAAGCTTGCCAGGTTTACCGTTTGAAGCCTCCAGGTTTCCAGGTTGCCCCAGAACTCACGCTGGTTGAGGCGGAAAGGCTAGAATGGAATGTGGACTCTTCAATTAAAAGACCTCTATGATTTCCTGGACCCTAGGGGGAAGGCCCCAAGTCCCCCTCTTACAAAATCTTTAAACATGGTCTTCCAGCTTCTGTGCTGCACTAGGTTCAACAAAGGGAAGCTCCTGCAAGGTACTCAGGGAGTAGTCCTCAACCTCTGATGCTGGCCAACTTCTCTGGTTTATTTCAGTCTGGGGTTTCTCAGAAAGTACTGATGTCTGCCCCATAGTATCCCACGAATTCTGCACAGTCCCAGGCAACTGACCCTCATTGTTTTCCCCAGACTCTCTGCTTAAATGTATATTCAGGGCATTTTCAAGTTGTCTCTGACCGTAGTCTCCACAGCCACCATGGCGGTTTTCACTGATGGGCTCCTAAGTTCTTTCTCAGACACATACCCCATTTCATTATCTGAAGAGTTAACTGGGTCACTCAACAGATAATCTTTTGGGCCATTCTCTGGAATATGTCCCTGATCCTTCTTCAGGCCTTCCTTTTCCTTCTCTAGATTTTCGTCCTTCCCCAAATCATTGCTATCCTTCTCCAGGTCATCTTTGTACTTTGCCAGGCCACTGCACTCTAGCTGAAGCATTTCTGGGTCCCCCACATAGCCACTTTTAGAGACACTCAATTTGACCTCCCTCTTTTTAGAGTTCCCTGAGCGTCCACGATAGCCCCGAGACTGAGGTAGCTGTGGAAGAGTCCCGGGACCGCTCATCATTGCGAGAGACTCCTAGGTCCTGGGGGCCAGGCCCCACCGGTGTTGGATGATCCTCTTTCCAAGGGGACTCTCTAGTTTTTTTCCTGAATCTCCTCACTGAGAGGAAACTGTGCATGAGGGATAGAGATAGCAGCATGGGCCTGGGAGGGGCCGAGATGACAACTTGGGCCTTGGCGGCACAGGGTTTGGGAGAATGGTTAGGAGCTGAAGGACAATCATCCTAGTGGGATCTCTGGACTACAGTGGGCAAACCCCACACACGTTCCTGCACCTTGTGCAACAGGTCCCATTCCAGATGGTGCCTTTCAGTTGACGTGAGTCTCTGGGATTCATTCTGACGTCTGTGAAAACACACTCGACCGATCTTAATGTCGGGTAGAGGACCAGATGGCAGGATTGGGAGTGGGGATTGAAGGAGGGCCTGGGGCTGGACACATGGGTTGGGTTGGGGCTGGGTTTGAGGCAGGAGTTGAGGCGGGTTCTCAGACAAGGATGGAGGAAGTGGATGGGGAACTACTGGGGATTCCTGCTCTGGGAGGCATTCGAGATGTTATGTGAGGCATCGGCAGCAGGGAAGAAGGACTCACTAGGAGGAGTTTGGAGACCCCGGAAGAGCTGGATGGGGGTGTGCTGTCAATGGCCCTCCTCCAAGGTTGTAGGATATGGGCGCTGCTGATGCATAGGCAGCTCCTTTGACTGGTCTTTGCTGCTCCAGAAAGGAAGGGAGGATGCCCAATCACGCTTATCGGCAATTGTTTGCCTTGGAAAAGAACCCTTTGTTTCCTTCCACCTGAGGAAGCCACACCTCTTTTGGACTTGCTTCTCTAGAAGCGCCAGCGCATCAGGCCTGAGAAGTGAGAGGTTACCAGGCTCTACAAGGTTGGCTGCAGGGTCTCCCCTGGAAGACGCCTCTGAAGAATGCAGGGCTTGATGGGAATCACATGGAGCCAGGGTTGAAGGGAAGAAGTCTTTGGCATGAGTTTGCCACTGAGGGAGATCTAAAATTGACAAGCTGGAGGGGCCAATGCCTGTGATTGATGGGACATAAGTAGACAACCCACCAGGGCTCTCTGGGCGTGAGCTCTCTGGAACAGGCTTCCTGGAGATGGAAATCGGTTTAGATTGAGTCACAGACAAATTGCAGTCCGGTGGCGGTGAAGCTGAGCGGCTTGGTGGTGTGTGATGATGAGCAAAGGTCTCAGTGGGATGCACCGTCTGGGACGACTCCGTTAAGGGGCTGACCTCTTGGGAAAGGGTAGGGTCCAGAGAGACGATGGTATTTAGAGACACTCTCTGTCTGGACAGACAGCTGAACGGAGTTACCCCAAACCCATGCTCCCAAGACAGTACACAGAACAGACAACCCGTTATTAGAGAAATATTTATTCCTCACAAGGGGATTATTTCGGGGTAGGAAATGCCCCCCAAAACCCTCTCACGGGAATTTCCGGAGAAGTTTTCTGTCTAATTAGTACGAAACACATTTCTGCACACTGTGCCTTCAGCAGTCGTGAGAGTGGCTGGAAGCCACTGGGCAGCCTGATGCCCGCAGGTGGCCTTCGGGTGGGACGCGGGCTCCCCGTGGGGCATGGAGAGGGGATGCCTCTGATGCGGTAGCTGGTCCTTAAGTGCCCCAACTTTCTGGGGCTGTCTGTCCTTGTTTCTGAGCTGTCTGTTACTTCCAGGAAGGCCTTGGCCGGCAAAGACAGCTTCTTGCTGGCAGGACCTGGTATTTGACTCCTTGAGGGCGGGAACCCTGTAGTTGAAAGGATACCCCAGGACAGGCTGTGCCTGGGCCTGCACTTGTGCTTTCTGCTGAGTTTTCCCAAACTTGGTTGGGGAGGGAATGGGCTGCTGAGGGCAGGTGCTGCCTAATTGCACGCAGACTCCCCGTTCTCTCCTCCTGGAACTTCCCAACAGCTGTCGTTATTTTCTGAGCTTCGGGCACCCCAGTAAACGCAGCTCTACCTTTAAGCAGGCCCTTGCTTTCCACAGAGAATAGGGAACTGCGCTTCTCCTGGGAGTTTTCGTACATTTTGCCTTTTATTGCAAGAGTAAGCAAGCCATTGCAAAACAAACAAACAAACAAACAAACAGACAAACAAAACCAAACCCTCTTTTTTTCTTTTTTTTTTCTTTTTTTTTTTTTTTAACTGAAAAGGCTTTCTTTCGAAGGAGGCTGACCCTTCTGAGAAAGGCTTTCAGGAGGCAGCTGACCCTTCCGTGATAGGGTCTGGGAAGGCTCTGTTCCCAGGTTTACCTTCAGTACCGCATCCTGGGTAGGGAACCTCTTCTTCAATGCCACATGTTCCGTAGGGAAGCTGTCTGTTCTCGGGTGGGATGTTCCTAGTCCTGCATCCCCTCCACGATGCTCTTGTGCCTTGGAACCCGGAGGCCTCATGGTCTTTGCAGCCGGTGGGGGATTCTTATTCTGGCACTTCCTTAAGACATGCTTAGGGACCCAGGGCTCTGCTGTTGTTCCATAGTAATTCCTGTGTCCTCTGGATGGACACGTAGCACCTGGGAAGCTCTCGTGTCCCCACTGGAGACACCCTGGGCACGAGTCCGTGAGGCCTTGTAAGTCAAACAATCTGTGGCAGGGGGCAGGCCAATGCATTGGGCTTGGGCCTGGCTATGCTCCCTGTCCTGTCCCGTTAAAGCTTAAGCATGAACTCAAGCAAGAGTGGTTCTGTAAGATTCCATGTGTTAGGATCTTGCGGAATTGGTATGCTTGGTGGGATGGTGGTTTTGACTTGAAGCTTATTCCCCTTTATAATTGGGGAGCTAACTGGCTTGTGGGTTGTCAAGATGCTAGGTTGTGATTGATGTGTATGGATTTCCTTGGCCCTGAATGTCTTGGTCCAGGATTCTTCATCTATATGCCTTGTTCTTTATGCCTTCTAGCTCCGGAATTTTCACTCTTACCCTTTGGCTCACGTCTGAATGCACCTCGACTTGTAGGCTTCCTTGGGGGCCGTCTGTTTCCTACCGTGTCATGTCTGACAGGTGTCAGAGTACGGCTGCCGTCCTTAGTTTTCGGAACATCCTCTGCCAACTGATGGTTGATATTAGAGGGTGATTGCCTCAGAATTCTCTGTTCTTCCTTGCCCAAAATTAAGGTGGCAGGGAGAGGACGAACGGGGTTGGGGGGTGAACTTGCTGTTCCTGCTTTGTCTCCAAGGAGAGATTTCAAGCTTGCCAGGTTTACCGTTTGAAGCCTCCAGGTTTCCAGGTTGCCCCAGAACTCACGCTGGTTGAGGCGGAAAGGCTAGAATGGAATGTGGACTCTTCAATTAAAAGACCTCTATGATTTCCTGGACCCTAGGGGGAAGGCCCCAAGTCCCCCTCTTACAAAATCTTTAAACATGGTCTTCCAGCTTCTGTGCTGCACTAGGTTCAACAAAGGGAAGCTCCTGCAAGGTACTCAGGGAGTAGTCCTCAACCTCTGATGCTGGCCAACTTCTCTGGTTTATTTCAGTCTGGGGTTTCTCAGAAAGTAGTGATGTCTGCCCCATAGTATCCCACGAATTCTGCACAGTCCCAGGCAACTGACCCTCATTGTTTTCCCCAGACTCTCTGCTTAAATGTATATTCAGGGCATTTTCAAGTTGTCTCTGACCGTAGTCTCCACAGCCACCATGGCGGTTTTCACTGATGGGCTCCTAAGTTCTTTCTCAGACACATACCCCATTTCATTATCTGAAGAGTTAACTGGGTCACTCAACAGATAATCTTTTGGGCCATTCTCTGGAATATGTCCCTGATCCTTCTTCAGGCCTTCCTTTTCCTTCTCTAGATTTTCGTCCTTCCCCAAATCATTGCTATCCTTCTCCAGGTCATCTTTGTACTTTGCCAGGCCACTGCACTCTAGCTGAAGCATTTCTGGGTCCCCCACATAGCCACTTTTAGAGACACTCAATTTGACCTCCCTCTTTTTAGAGTTCCCTGAGCGTCCACGATAGCCCCGAGACTCAGGTAGCTGTGGAAGAGTCCCGGGACCGCTCATCATTGCGAGAGACTCCTAGGTCCTGGGGGCCAGGCCCCACCGGTGTTGGATGATCCTCTTTCCAAGGGGACTCTCTAGTTTTTTTCCTGAATCTCCTCACTGAGAGGAAACTGTGCATGAGGGATAGAGATAGCAGCATGGGCCTGGGAGGGGCCGAGATGACAACTTGGGCCTTGGCGGCACAGGGTTTGGGAGAATGGTTAGGAGCTGAAGGACAATCATCCTAGTGGGATCTCTGGACTACAGTGGGCAAACCCCACACACGTTCCTGCACCTTGTGCAACAGGTCCCATTCCAGATGGTGCCTTTCAGTTGACGTGAGTCTCTGGGATTCATTCTGACGTCTGTGAAAACACACTCGACCGATCTTAATGTCGGGTAGAGGACCAGATGGCAGGATTGGGAGTGGGGATTGAAGGAGGGCCTGGGGCTGGACACATGGGTTGGGTTGGGGCTGGGTTTGAGGCAGGAGTTGAGGCGGGTTCTCAGACAAGGATGGAGGAAGTGGATGGGGAACTACTGGGGATTCCTGCTCTGGGAGGCATTCGAGATGTTATGTGAGGCATCGGCAGCAGGGAAGAAGGACTCACTAGGAGGAGTTTGGAGACCCCGGAAGAGCTGGATGGGGGTGTGCTGTCAATGGCCCTCCTCCAAGGTTGTAGGATATGGGCACTGCTGATGCATAGGCAGCTCCTTTGACTGGTCTTTGCTGCTCCAGAAAGGAAGGGAGGATGCCCAATCACGCTTATCGGCAATTGTTTGCCTTGGAAAAGAACCCTTTGTTTCCTTCCACCTGAGGAAGCCACACCTCTTTTGGACTTGCTTCTCTAGAAGCGCCAGCGCATCAGGCCTGAGAAGTGAGAGGTTACCAGGCTCTACAAGGTTGGCTGCAGGGTCTCCCCTGGAAGACGCCTCTGAAGAATGCAGGGCTTGATGGGAATCACATGGAGCCAGGGTTGAAGGGAAGAAGTCTTTGGCATGAGTTTGCCACTGAGGGAGATCTAAAATTGACAAGCTGGAGGGGCCAATGCCTGTGATTGATGGGACATAAGTAGACAACCCACCAGGGCTCTCTGGGCGTGAGCTCTCTGGAACAGGCTTCCTGGAGATGGAAATCGGTTTAGATTGAGTCACAGACAAATTGCAGTCCGGTGGCGGTGAAGCTGAGCGGCTTGGTGGTGTGTGATGATGAGCAAAGGTCTCAGTGGGATGCACCGTCTGGGACGACTCCGTTAAGGGGCTGACCTCTTGGGAAAGGGTAGGGTCCAGAGAGACGATGGTATTTAGAGACACTCTCTGTCTGGACAGACAGCTGAACGGAGTTACCCCAAACCCATGCTCCCAAGACAGTACACAGAACAGACAACCCGTTATTAGAGAAATATTTATTCCTCACAAGGGGATTATTTCGGGGTAGGAAATGCCCCCCAAAACCCTCTCACGGGAATTTCCGGAGAAGTTTTCTGTCTAATTAGTACGAAACACATTTCTGCACACTGTGCCTTCAGCAGTCGTGAGAGTGGCTGGAAGCCACTGGGCAGCCTGATGCCCGCAGGTGGCCTTCGGGTGGGACGCGGGCTCCCCGTGGGGCATGGAGAGGGGATGCCTCTGATGCGGTAGCTGGTCCTTAAGTGCCCCAACTTTCTGGGGCTGTCTGTCCTTGTTTCTGAGCTGTCTGTTACTTCCAGGAAGGCCTTGGCCGGCAAAGACAGCTTCTTGCTGGCAGGACCTGGTATTTGACTCCTTGAGGGCGGGAACCCTGTAGTTGAAAGGATACCCCAGGACAGGCTGTGCCTGGGCCTGCACTTGTGCTTTCTGCTGAGTTTTCCCAAACTTGGTTGGGGAGGGAATGGGCTGCTGAGGGCAGGTGCTGCCTAATTGCACGCAGACTCCCCGTTCTCTCCTCCTGGAACTTCCCAACAGCTGTCGTTATTTTCTGAGCTTCGGGCACCCCAGTAAACGCAGCTCTACCTTTAAGCAGGCCCTTGCTTTCCACAGAGAATAGGGAACTGCGCTTCTCCTGGGAGTTTTCGTACATTTTGCCTTTTATTGCAAGAGTAAGCAAGCCATTGCAAAACAAACAAACAAACAAACAGACAAACAAAACCAAACCCTCTTTTTTTCTTTTTTTTCTTTTTTTTTTTTTTTTTTTTAACTGAAAAGGCTTTCTTTCGAAGGAGGCTGACCCTTCTGAGAAAGGCTTTCAGGAGGCAGCTGACCCTTCCGTGATAGGGTCTGGGAAGGCTCTGTTCCCAGGTTTACCTTCAGTACCGCATCCTGGGTAGGGAACCTCTTCTTCAATGCCACATGTTCCGTAGGGAAGCTGTCTGTTCTCGGGTGGGATGTTCCTAGTCCTGCATCCCCTCCACGATGCTCTTGTGCCTTGGAACCCGGAGGCCTCATGGTCTTTGCAGCCGGTGGGGGATTCTTATTCTGGCACTTCCTTAAGACATGCTTAGGGACCCAGGGCTCTGCTGTTGTTCCATAGTAATTCCTGTGTCCTCTGGATGGACACGTAGCACCTGGGAAGCTCTCGTGTCCCCACTGGAGACACCCTGGGCACGAGTCCGTGAGGCCTTGTAAGTCAAACAATCTGTGGCAGGGGGCAGGCCAATGCATTGGGCTTGGGCCTGGCTACGCTCCCTGTCCTGTCCCGTTAAAGCTTAAGCATGAACTCAAGCAAGAGTGGTTCTGTAAGATTCCATGTGTTAGGATCTTGCGGAATTG
This sequence comes from Martes martes, assembly GCF_963455335.1. NCBI lineage: Eukaryota > Metazoa > Chordata > Mammalia > Carnivora > Mustelidae > Martes > Martes martes. The sequence goes on from NC_137900.1 coordinate 24,227,957, forward strand.
GTATGCTTGGTGGGATGGTGGTTTTGACTTGAAGCTTATTCCCCTTTATAATTGGGGAGCTAACTGGCTTGTGGGTTGTCAAGATGCTAGGTTGTGATTGATGTGTATGGATTTCCTTGGCCCTGAATGTCTTGGTCCAGGATTCTTCATCTTTATGCCTTGTTCTTTATGCCTTCTAGCTCCGGAATTTTCACTCTTACCCTTTGGCTCACGTCTGAATGCACCTCGACTTGTAGGCTTCCTTGGGGGCCGTCTGTTTCCTACCGTGTCATGTCTGACAGGTGTCAGAGTACGGCTGCCGTCCTTAGTTTTCGGAACATCCTCTGCCAACTGATGGTTGATATTAGAGGGTGATTGCCTCAGAATTCTCTGTTCTTCCTTGCCCAAAATTAAGGTGGCAGGGAGAGGACGAACGGGGTTGGGGGGTGAACTTGCTGTTCCTGCTTTGTCTCCAAGGAGAGATTTCAAGCTTGCCAGGTTTACCGTTTGAAGCCTCCAGGTTTCCAGGTTGCCCCAGAACTCACGCTGGTTGAGGCGGAAAGGCTAGAATGGAATGTGGACTCTTCAATTAAAAGACCTCTATGATTTCCTGGACCCTAGGGGGAAGGCCCCAAGTCCCCCTCTTACAAAATCTTTAAACATGGTCTTCCAGCTTCTGTGCTGCACTAGGTTCAACAAAGGGAAGCTCCTGCAAGGTACTCAGGGAGTAGTCCTCAACCTCTGATGCTGGCCAACTTCTCTGGTTTATTTCAGTCTGGGGTTTCTCAGAAAGTAGTGATGTCTGCCCCATAGTATCCCACGAATTCTGCACAGTCCCAGGCAACTGACCCTCATTGTTTTCCCCAGACTCTCTGCTTAAATGTATATTCAGGGCATTTTCAAGTTGTCTCTGACCGTAGTCTCCACAGCCACCATGGCGGTTTTCACTGATGGGCTCCTAAGTTCTTTCTCAGACACATACCCCATTTCATTATCTGAAGAGTTAACTGGGTCACTCAACAGATAATCTTTTGGGCCATTCTCTGGAATATGTCCCTGATCCTTCTTCAGGCCTTCCTTTTCCTTCTCTAGATTTTCGTCCTTCCCCAAATCATTGCTATCCTTCTCCAGGTCATCTTTGTACTTTGCCAGGCCACTGCACTCTAGCTGAAGCATTTCTGGGTCCCCCACATAGCCACTTTTAGAGACACTCAATTTGACCTCCCTCTTTTTAGAGTTCCCTGAGCGTCCACGATAGCCCCGAGACTCAGGTAGCTGTGGAAGAGTCCCGGGACCGCTCATCATTGCGAGAGACTCCTAGGTCCTGGGGGCCAGGCCCCACCGGTGTTGGATGATCCTCTTTCCAAGGGGACTCTCTAGTTTTTTTCCTGAATCTCCTCACTGAGAGGAAACTGTGCATGAGGGATAGAGATAGCAGCATGGGCCTGGGAGGGGCCGAGATGACAACTTGGGCCTTGGCGGCACAGGGTTTGGGAGAATGGTTAGGAGCTGAAGGACAATCATCCTAGTGGGATCTCTGGACTACAGTGGGCAAACCCCACACACGTTCCTGCACCTTGTGCAACAGGTCCCATTCCAGATGGTGCCTTTCAGTTGACGTGAGTCTCTGGGATTCATTCTGACGTCTGTGAAAACACACTCGACCGATCTTAATGTCGGGTAGAGGACCAGATGGCAGGATTGGGAGTGGGGATTGAAGGAGGGCCTGGGGCTGGACACATGGGTTGGGTTGGGGCTGGGTTTGAGGCAGGAGTTGAGGCGGGTTCTCAGACAAGGATGGAGGAAGTGGATGGGGAACTACTGGGGATTCCTGCTCTGGGAGGCATTCGAGATGTTATGTGAGGCATCGGCAGCAGGGAAGAAGGACTCACTAGGAGGAGTTTGGAGACCCCGGAAGAGCTGGATGGGGGTGTGCTGTCAATGGCCCTCCTCCAAGGTTGTAGGATATGGGCGCTGCTGATGCTTAGGCAGCTCCTTTGACTGGTCTTTGCTGCTCCAGAAAGGAAGGGAGGATGCCCAATCACGCTTATCGGCAATTGTTTGCCTTGGAAAAGAACCCTTTGTTTCCTTCCACCTGAGGAAGCCACACCTCTTTTGGACTTGCTTCTCTAGAAGCGCCAGCGCATCAGGCCTGAGAAGTGAGAGGTTACCAGGCTCTACAAGGTTGGCTGCAGGGTCTCCCCTGGAAGACGCCTCTGAAGAATGCAGGGCTTGATGGGAATCACATGGAGCCAGGGTTGAAGGGAAGAAGTCTTTGGCATGAGTTTGCCACTGAGGGAGATCTAAAATTGACAAGCTGGAGGGGCCAATGCCTGTGATTGATGGGACATAAGTAGACAACCCACCAGGGCTCTCTGGGCGTGAGCTCTCTGGAACAGGCTTCCTGGAGATGGAAATCGGTTTAGATTGAGTCACAGACAAATTGCAGTCCGGTGGCGGTGAAGCTGAGCGGCTTGGTGGTGTGTGATGATGAGCAAAGGTCTCAGTGGGATGCACCGTCTGGGACGACTCCGTTAAGGGGCTGACCTCTTGGGAAAGGGTAGGGTCCAGAGAGACGATGGTATTTAGAGACACTCTCTGTCTGGACAGACAGCTGAACGGAGTTACCCCAAACCCATGCTCCCAAGACAGTACACAGAACAGACAACCCGTTATTAGAGAAATATTTATTCCTCACAAGGGGATTATTTCGGGGTAGGAAATGCCCCCCAAAACCCTCTCACGGGAATTTCCGGAGAAGTTTTCTGTCTAATTAGTACGAAACACATTTCTGCACACTGTGCCTTCAGCAGTCGTGAGAGTGGCTGGAAGCCACTGGGCAGCCTGATGCCCGCAGGTGGCCTTCGGGTGGGACGCGGGCTCCCCGTGGGGCATGGAGAGGGGATGCCTCTGATGCGGTAGCTGGTCCTTAAGTGCCCCAACTTTCTGGGGCTGTCTGTCCTTGTTTCTGAGCTGTCTGTTACTTCCAGGAAGGCCTTGGCCAGCAAAGACAGCTTCTTGCTGGCAGGACCTGGTATTTGACTCCTTGAGGGCGGGAACCCTGTAGTTGAAAGGATACCCCAGGACAGGCTGTGCCTGGGCCTGCACTTGTGCTTTCTGCTGAGTTTTCCCAAACTTGGTTGGGGAGGGAATGGGCTGCTGAGGGCAGGTGCTGCCTAATTGCACGCAGACTCCCCGTTCTCTCCTCCTGGAACTTCCCAACAGCTGTCGTTATTTTCTGAGCTTCGGGCACCCCAGTAAACGCAGCTCTACCTTTAAGCAGGCCCTTGCTTTCCACAGAGAATAGGGAACTGCGCTTCTCCTGGGAGTTTTCGTACATTTTGCCTTTTATTCCAAGAGTAAGCAAGCCATTGCAAAACAAACAAACAAACAAACAAACAAACAGACAAACAAAACCAAACCCTCTTTTTTTCTTTTTTTTTTCTTTTTTTTTTTTTTTTAACTGAAAAGGCTTTCTTTCGAAGGAGGCTGACCCTTCTGAGAAAGGCTTTCAGGAGGCAGCTGACCCTTCCGTGATAGGGTCTGGGAAGGCTCTGTTCCCAGGTTTACCTTCAGTACTGCATCCTGGGTAGGGAACCTCTTCTTCAATGCCACATGTTCCGTAGGGAAGCTGTCTGTTCTCGGGTGGGATGTTCCTAGTCCTGCATCCCCTCCACGATGCTCTTGTGCCTTGGAACCCGGAGGCCTCATGGTCTTTGCAGCCGGTGGGGGATTCTTATTCTGGCACTTCCTTAAGACATGCTTAGGGACCCAGGGCTCTGCTGTTGTTCCATAGTAATTCCTGTGTCCTCTGGATGGACACGTAGCACCTGGGAAGCTCTCGTGTCCCCACTGGAGACACCCTGGGCACGAGTCCGTGAGGCCTTGTAAGTCAAACAATCTGTGGCAGGGGGCAGGCCAATGCATTGGGCTTGGGCCTGGCTACGCTCCCTGTCCTGTCCCGTTAAAGCTTAAGCAAGAACTCAAGCAAGAGTGGTTCTGTAAGATTCCATGTGTTAGGATCTTGCGGAATTGGTATGCTTGGTGGGATGGTGGTTTTGACTTGAAGCTTATTCCCCTTTATAATTGGGGAGCTAACTGGCTTGTGGGTTGTCAAGATGCTAGGTTGTGATTGATGTGTATGGATTTCCTTGGCCCTGAATGTCTTGGTCCAGGATTCTTCATCTTTATGCCTTGTTCTTTATGCCTTCTAGCTCCGGAATTTTCACTCTTACCCTTTGGCTCACGTCTGAATGCACCTCGACTTGTAGGCTTCCTTGGGGGCCGTCTGTTTCCTACCGTGTCATGTCTGACAGGTGTCAGAGTACGGCTGCCGTCCTTAGTTTTCGGAACATCCTCTGCCAACTGATGGTTGATATTAGAGGGTGATTGCCTCAGAATTCTCTGTTCTTCCTTGCCCAAAATTAAGGTGGCAGGGAGAGGACGAACGGGGTTGGGGGGTGAACTTGCTGTTCCTGCTTTGTCTCCAAGGAGAGATTTCAAGCTTGCCAGGTTTACCGTTTGAAGCCTCCAGGTTTCCAGGTTGCCCCAGAACTCACGCTGGTTGAGGCGGAAAGGCTAGAATGGAATGTGGACTCTTCAATTAAAAGACCTCTATGATTTCCTGGACCCTAGGGGGAAGGCCCCAAGTCCCCCTCTTACAAAATCTTTAAACATGGTCTTCCAGCTTCTGTGCTGCACTAGGTTCAACAAAGGGAAGCTCCTGCAAGGTACTCAGGGAGTAGTCCTCAACCTCTGATGCTGGCCAACTTCTCTGGTTTATTTCAGTCTGGGGTTTCTCAGAAAGTAGTGATGTCTGCCCCATAGTATCCCACGAATTCTGCACAGTCCCAGGCAACTGACCCTCATTGTTTTCCCCAGACTCTCTGCTTAAATGTATATTCAGGGCATTTTCAAGTTGTCTCTGACCGTAGTCTCCACAGCCACCATGGCGGTTTTCACTGATGGGCTCCTAAGTTCTTTCTCAGACACATACCCCATTTCATTATCTGAAGAGTTAACTGGGTCACTCAACAGATAATCTTTTGGGCCATTCTCTGGAATATGTCCCTGATCCTTCTTCAGGCCTTCCTTTTCCTTCTCTAGATTTTCGTCCTTCCCCAAATCATTGCTATCCTTCTCCAGGTCATCTTTGTACTTTGCCAGGCCACTGCACTCTAGCTGAAGCATTTCTGGGTCCCCCACATAGCCACTTTTAGAGACACTCAATTTGACCTCCCTCTTTTTAGAGTTCCCTGAGCGTCCACGATAGCCCCGAGACTGAGGTAGCTGTGGAAGAGTCCCGGGACCGCTCATCATTGCGAGAGACTCCTAGGTCCTGGGGGCCAGGCCCCACCGGTGTTGGATGATCCTCTTTCCAAGGGGACTCTCTAGTTTTTTTCCTGAATCTCCTCACTGAGAGGAAACTGTGCATGAGGGATAGAGATAGCAGCATGGGCCTGGGAGGGGCCGAGATGACAACTTGGGCCTTGGCGGCACAGGGTTTGGGAGAATGGTTAGGAGCTGAAGGACAATCATCCTAGTGGGATCTCTGGACTACAGTGGGCAAACCCCACACACGTTCCTGCACCTTGTGCAACAGGTCCCATTCCAGATGGTGCCTTTCAGTTGACGTGAGTCTCTGGGATTCATTCTGACGTCTGTGAAAACACACTCGACCGATCTTAATGTCGGGTAGAGGACCAGATGGCAGGATTGGGAGTGGGGATTGAAGGAGGGCCTGGGGCTGGACACATGGGTTGGGTTGGGGCTGGGTTTGAGGCAGGAGTTGAGGCGGGTTCTCAGACAAGGATGGAGGAAGTGGATGGGGAACTACTGGGGATTCCTGCTCTGGGAGGCATTCGAGATGTTATGTGAGGCATCGGCAGCAGGGAAGAAGGACTCACTAGGAGGAGTTTGGAGACCCCGGAAGAGCTGGATGGGGGTGTGCTGTCAATGGCCCTCCTCCAAGGTTGTAGGATATGGGCGCTGCTGATGCTTAGGCAGCTCCTTTGACTGGTCTTTGCTGCTCCAGAAAGGAAGGGAGGATGCCCAATCACGCTTATCGGCAATTGTTTGCCTTGGAAAAGAACCCTTTGTTTCCTTCCACCTGAGGAAGCCACACCTCTTTTGGACTTGCTTCTCTAGAAGCGCCAGCGCATCAGGCCTGAGAAGTGAGAGGTTACCAGGCTCTACAAGGTTGGCTGCAGGGTCTCCCCTGGAAGACGCCTCTGAAGAATGCAGGGCTTGATGGGAATCACATGGAGCCAGGGTTGAAGGGAAGAAGTCTTTGGCATGAGTTTGCCACTGAGGGAGATCTAAAATTGACAAGCTGGAGGGGCCAATGCCTGTGATTGATGGGACATAAGTAGACAACCCACCAGGGCTCTCTGGGCGTGAGCTCTCTGGAACAGGCTTCCTGGAGATGGAAATCGGTTTAGATTGAGTCACAGACAAATTGCAGTCCAGTGGCGGTGAAGCTGAGCGGCTTGGTGGTGTGTGATGATGAGCAAAGGTCTCAGTGGGATGCACCGTCTGGGACGACTCCGTTAAGGGGCTGACCTCTTGGGAAAGGGTAGGGTCCAGAGAGACGATGGTATTTAGAGACACTCTCTGTCTGGACAGACAGCTGAACGGAGTTACCCCAAACCCATGCTCCCAAGACAGTACACAGAACAGACAACCCGTTATTAGAGAAATATTTATTCCTCACAAGGGGATTATTTCGGGGTAGGAAATGCCCCCCAAAACCCTCTCACGGGAATTTCCGGAGAAGTTTTCTGTCTAATTAGTACGAAACACATTTCTGCACACTGTGCCTTCAGCAGTCGTGAGAGTGGCTGGAAGCCACTGGGCAGCCTGATGCCCGCAGGTGGCCTTCGGGTGGGACGCGGGCTCCCCGTGGGGCATGGAGAGGGGATGCCTCTGATGCGGTAGCTGGTCCTTAAGTGCCCCAACTTTCTGGGGCTGTCTGTCCTTGTTTCTGAGCTGTCTGTTACTTCCAGGAAGGCCTTGGCCAGCAAAGACAGCTTCTTGCTGGCAGGACCTGGTATTTGACTCCTTGAGGGCGGGAACCCTGTAGTTGAAAGGATACCCCAGGACAGGCTGTGCCTGGGCCTGCACTTGTGCTTTCTGCTGAGTTTTCCCAAACTTGGTTGGGGAGGGAATGGGCTGCTGAGGGCAGGTGCTGCCTAATTGCACGCAGACTCCCCGTTCTCTCCTCCTGGAACTTCCCAACAGCTGTCGTTATTTTCTGAGCTTCGGGCACCCCAGTAAACGCAGCTCTACCTTTAAGCAGGCCCTTGCTTTCCACAGAGAATAGGGAACTGCGCTTCTCCTGGGAGTTTTCGTACATTTTGCCTTTTATTCCAAGAGTAAGCAAGCCATTGCAAAACAAACAAACAAACAAACAAACAAACAGACAAACAAAACCAAACCCTCTTTTTTTCTTTTTTTTTTCTTTTTTTTTTTTTTTTAACTGAAAAGGCTTTCTTTCGAAGGAGGCTGACCCTTCTGAGAAAGGCTTTCAGGAGGCAGCTGACCCTTCCGTGATAGGGTCTGGGAAGGCTCTGTTCCCAGGTTTACCTTCAGTACTGCATCCTGGGTAGGGAACCTCTTCTTCAATGCCACATGTTCCGTAGGGAAGCTGTCTGTTCTCGGGTGGGATGTTCCTAGTCCTGCATCCCCTCCACGATGCTCTTGTGCCTTGGAACCCGGAGGCCTCATGGTCTTTGCAGCCGGTGGGGGATTCTTATTCTGGCACTTCCTTAAGACATGCTTAGGGACCCAGGGCTCTGCTGTTGTTCCATAGTAATTCCTGTGTCCTCTGGATGGACACGTAGCACCTGGGAAGCTCTCGTGTCCCCACTGGAGACACCCTGGGCACGAGTCCGTGAGGCCTTGTAAGTCAAACAATCTGTGGCAGGGGGCAGGCCAATGCATTGGGCTTGGGCCTGGCTACGCTCCCTGTCCTGTCCCGTTAAAGCTTAAGCAAGAACTCAAGCAAGAGTGGTTCTGTAAGATTCCATGTGTTAGGATCTTGCGGAATTGGTATGCTTGGTGGGATGGTGGTTTTGACTTGAAGCTTATTCCCCTTTATAATTGGGGAGCTAACTGGCTTGTGGGTTGTCAAGATGCTAGGTTGTGATTGATGTGTATGGATTTCCTTGGCCCTGAATGTCTTGGTCCAGGATTCTTCATCTTTATGCCTTGTTCTTTATGCCTTCTAGCTCCGGAATTTTCACTCTTACCCTTTGGCTCACGTCTGAATGCACCTCGACTTGTAGGCTTCCTTGGGGGCCGTCTGTTTCCTACCGTGTCATGTCTGACAGGTGTCAGAGTACGGCTGCCGTCCTTAGTTTTCGGAACATCCTCTGCCAACTGATGGTTGATATTAGAGGGTGATTGCCTCAGAATTCTCTGTTCTTCCTTGCCCAAAATTAAGGTGGCAGGGAGAGGACGAACGGGGTTGGGGGGTGAACTTGCTGTTCCTGCTTTGTCTCCAAGGAGAGATTTCAAGCTTGCCAGGTTTACCGTTTGAAGCCTCCAGGTTTCCAGGTTGCCCCAGAACTCACGCTGGTTGAGGCGGAAAGGCTAGAATGGAATGTGGACTCTTCAATTAAAAGACCTCTATGATTTCCTGGACCCTAGGGGGAAGGCCCCAAGTCCCCCTCTTACAAAATCTTTAAACATGGTCTTCCAGCTTCTGTGCTGCACTAGGTTCAACAAAGGGAAGCTCCTGCAAGGTACTCAGGGAGTAGTCCTCAACCTCTGATGCTGGCCAACTTCTCTGGTTTATTTCAGTCTGGGGTTTCTCAGAAAGTAGTGATGTCTGCCCCATAGTATCCCACGAATTCTGCACAGTCCCAGGCAACTGACCCTCATTGTTTTCCCCAGACTCTCTGCTTAAATGTATATTCAGGGCATTTTCAAGTTGTCTCTGACCGTAGTCTCCACAGCCACCATGGCGGTTTTCACTGATGGGCTCCTAAGTTCTTTCTCAGACACATACCCCATTTCATTATCTGAAGAGTTAACTGGGTCACTCAACAGATAATCTTTTGGGCCATTCTCTGGAATATGTCCCTGATCCTTCTTCAGGCCTTCCTTTTCCTTCTCTAGATTTTCGTCCTTCCCCAAATCATTGCTATCCTTCTCCAGGTCATCTTTGTACTTTGCCAGGCCACTGCACTCTAGCTGAAGCATTTCTGGGTCCCCCACATAGCCACTTTTAGAGACACTCAATTTGACCTCCCTCTTTTTAGAGTTCCCTGAGCGTCCACGATAGCCCCGAGACTGAGGTAGCTGTGGAAGAGTCCCGGGACCGCTCATCATTGCGAGAGACTCCTAGGTCCTGGGGGCCAGGCCCCACCGGTGTTGGATGATCCTCTTTCCAAGGGGACTCTCTAGTTTTTTTCCTGAATCTCCTCACTGAGAGGAAACTGTGCATGAGGGATAGAGATAGCAGCATGGGCCTGGGAGGGGCCGAGATGACAACTTGGGCCTTGGCGGCACAGGGTTTGGGAGAATGGTTAGGAGCTGAAGGACAATCATCCTAGTGGGATCTCTGGACTACAGTGGGCAAACCCCACACACGTTCCTGCACCTTGTGCAACAGGTCCCATTCCAGATGGTGCCTTTCAGTTGACGTGAGTCTCTGGGATTCATTCTGACGTCTGTGAAAACACACTCGACCGATCTTAATGTCGGGTAGAGGACCAGATGGCAGGATTGGGAGTGGGGATTGAAGGAGGGCCTGGGGCTGGACACATGGGTTGGGTTGGGGCTGGGTTTGAGGCAGGAGTTGAGGCGGGTTCTCAGACAAGGATGGAGGAAGTGGATGGGGAACTACTGGGGATTCCTGCTCTGGGAGGCATTCGAGATGTTATGTGAGGCATCGGCAGCAGGGAAGAAGGACTCACTAGGAGGAGTTTGGAGACCCCGGAAGAGCTGGATGGGGGTGTGCTGTCAATGGCCCTCCTCCAAGGTTGTAGGATATGGGCACTGCTGATGCATAGGCAGCTCCTTTGACTGGTCTTTGCTGCTCCAGAAAGGAAGGGAGGATGCCCAATCACGCTTATCGGCAATTGTTTGCCTTGGAAAAGAACCCTTTGTTTCCTTCCACCTGAGGAAGCCACACCTCTTTTGGACTTGCTTCTCTAGAAGCGCCAGCGCATCAGGCCTGAGAAGTGAGAGGTTACCAGGCTCTACAAGGTTGGCTGCAGGGTCTCCCCTGGAAGACGCCTCTGAAGAATGCAGGGCTTGATGGGAATCACATGGAGCCAGGGTTGAAGGGAAGAAGTCTTTGGCATGAGTTTGCCACTGAGGGAGATCTAAAATTGACAAGCTGGAGGGGCCAATGCCTGTGATTGATGGGACATAAGTAGACAACCCACCAGGGCTCTCTGGGCGTGAGCTCTCTGGAACAGGCTTCCTGGAGATGGAAATCGGTTTAGATTGAGTCACAGACAAATTGCAGTCCGGTGGCGGTGAAGCTGAGCGGCTTGGTGGTGTGTGATGATGAGCAAAGGTCTCAGTGGGATGCACCGTCTGGGACGACTCCGTTAAGGGGCTGACCTCTTGGGAAAGGGTAGGGTCCAGAGAGACGATGGTATTTAGAGACACTCTCTGTCTGGACAGACAGCTGAACGGAGTTACCCCAAACCCATGCTCCCAAGACAGTACACAGAACAGACAACCCGTTATTAGAGAAATATTTATTCCTCACAAGGGGATTATTTCGGGGTAGGAAATGCCCCCCAAAACCCTCTCACGGGAATTTCTGGAGAAGTTTTCTGTCTAATTAGTACGAAACACATTTCTGCACACTGTGCCTTCAGCAGTCGTGAGAGTGGCTGGAAGCCACTGGGCAGCCTGATGCCCGCAGGTGGCCTTCGGGTGGGACGCGGGCTCCCCGTGGGGCATGGAGAGGGGATGCCTCTGATGCGGTAGCTGGTCCTTAAGTGCCCCAACTTTCTGGGGCTGTCTGTCCTTGTTTCTGAGCTGTCTGTTACTTCCAGGAAGGCCTTGGCCAGCAAAGACAGCTTCTTGCTGGCAGGACCTGGTATTTGACTCCTTGAGGGCGGGAACCCTGTAGTTGAAAGGATACCCCAGGACAGGCTGTGCCTGGGCCTGCACTTGTGCTTTCTGCTGAGTTTTCCCAAACTTGGTTGGGGAGGGAATGGGCTGCTGAGGGCAGGTGCTGCCTAATTGCACGCAGACTCCCCGTTCTCTCCTCCTGGAACTTCCCAACAGCTGTCGTTATTTTCTGAGCTTCGGGCACCCCAGTAAACGCAGCTCTACCTTTAAGCAGGCCCTTGCTTTCCACAGAGAATAGGGAACTGCGCTTCTCCTGGGAGTTTTCGTACATTTTGCCTTTTATTCCAAGAGTAAGCAAGCCATTGCAAAACAAACAAACAAACAAACAAACAAACAGACAAACAAAACCAAACCCTCTTTTTTTCTTTTTTTTTTCTTTTTTTTTTTTTTTTAACTGAAAAGGCTTTCTTTCGAAGGAGGCTGACCCTTCTGAGAAAGGCTTTCAGGAGGCAGCTGACCCTTCCGTGATAGGGTCTGGGAAGGCTCTGTTCCCAGGTTTACCTTCAGTACTGCATCCTGGGTAGGGAACCTCTTCTTCAATGCCACATGTTCCGTAGGGAAGCTGTCTGTTCTCGGGTGGGATGTTCCTAGTCCTGCATCCCCTCCACGATGCTCTTGTGCCTTGGAACCCGGAGGCCTCATGGTCTTTGCAGCCGGTGGGGGATTCTTATTCTGGCACTTCCTTAAGACATGCTTAGGGACCCAGGGCTCTGCTGTTGTTCCATAGTAATTCCTGTGTCCTCTGGATGGACACGTAGCACCTGGGAAGCTCTCGTGTCCCCACTGGAGACACCCTGGGCACGAGTCCGTGAGGCCTTGTAAGTCAAACAATCTGTGGCAGGGGGCAGGCCAATGCATTGGGCTTGGGCCTGGCTACGCTCCCTGTCCTGTCCCGTTAAAGCTTAAGCAAGAACTCAAGCAAGAGTGGTTCTGTAAGATTCCATGTGTTAGGATCTTGCGGAATTGGTATGCTTGGTGGGATGGTGGTTTTGACTTGAAGCTTATTCCCCTTTATAATTGGGGAGCTAACTGGCTTGTGGGTTGTCAAGATGCTAGGTTGTGATTGATGTGTATGGATTTCCTTGGCCCTGAATGTCTTGGTCCAGGATTCTTCATCTTTATGCCTTGTTCTTTATGCCTTCTAGCTCCGGAATTTTCACTCTTACCCTTTGGCTCACGTCTGAATGCACCTCGACTTGTAGGCTTCCTTGGGGGCCGTCTGTTTCCTACCGTGTCATGTCTGACAGGTGTCAGAGTACGGCTGCCGTCCTTAGTTTTCGGAACATCCTCTGCCAACTGATGGTTGATATTAGAGGGTGATTGCCTCAGAATTCTCTGTTCTTCCTTGCCCAAAATTAAGGTGGCAGGGAGAGGACGAACGGGGTTGGGGGGTGAACTTGCTGTTCCTGCTTTGTCTCCAAGGAGAGATTTCAAGCTTGCCAGGTTTACCGTTTGAAGCCTCCAGGTTTCCAGGTTGCCCCAGAACTCACGCTGGTTGAGGCGGAAAGGCTAGAATGGAATGTGGACTCTTCAATTAAAAGACCTCTATGATTTCCTGGACCCTAGGGGGAAGGCCCCAAGTCCCCCTCTTACAAAATCTTTAAACATGGTCTTCCAGCTTCTGTGCTGCACTAGGTTCAACAAAGGGAAGCTCCTGCAAGGTACTCAGGGAGTAGTCCTCAACCTCTGATGCTGGCCAACTTCTCTGGTTTATTTCAGTCTGGGGTTTCTCAGAAAGTAGTGATGTCTGCCCCATAGTATCCCACGAATTCTGCACAGTCCCAGGCAACTGACCCTCATTGTTTTCCCCAGACTCTCTGCTTAAATGTATATTCAGGGCATTTTCAAGTTGTCTCTGACCGTAGTCTCCACAGCCACCATGGCGGTTTTCACTGATGGGCTCCTAAGTTCTTTCTCAGACACATACCCCATTTCATTATCTGAAGAGTTAACTGGGTCACTCAACAGATAATCTTTTGGGCCATTCTCTGGAATATGTCCCTGATCCTTCTTCAGGCCTTCCTTTTCCTTCTCTAGATTTTCGTCCTTCCCCAAATCATTGCTATCCTTCTCCAGGTCATCTTTGTACTTTGCCAGGCCACTGCACTCTAGCTGAAGCATTTCTGGGTCCCCCACATAGCCACTTTTAGAGACACTCAATTTGACCTCCCTCTTTTTAGAGTTCCCTGAGCGTCCACGATAGCCCCGAGACTCAGGTAGCTGTGGAAGAGTCCCGGGACCGCTCATCATTGCGAGAGACTCCTAGGTCCTGGGGGCCAGGCCCCACCGGTGTTGGATGATCCTCTTTCCAAGGGGACTCTCTAGTTTTTTTCCTGAATCTCCTCACTGAGAGGAAACTGTGCATGAGGGATAGAGATAGCAGCATGGGCCTGGGAGGGGCCGAGATGACAACTTGGGCCTTGGCGGCACAGGGTTTGGGAGAATGGTTAGGAGCTGAAGGACAATCATCCTAGTGGGATCTCTGGACTACAGTGGGCAAACCCCACACACGTTCCTGCACCTTGTGCAACAGGTCCCATTCCAGATGGTGCCTTTCAGTTGACGTGAGTCTCTGGGATTCATTCTGACGTCTGTGAAAACACACTCGACCGATCTTAATGTCGGGTAGAGGACCAGATGGCAGGATTGGGAGTGGGGATTGAAGGAGGGCCTGGGGCTGGACACATGGGTTGGGTTGGGGCTGGGTTTGAGGCAGGAGTTGAGGCGGGTTCTCAGACAAGGATGGAGGAAGTGGATGGGGAACTACTGGGGATTCCTGCTCTGGGAGGCATTCGAGATGTTATGTGAGGCATCGGCAGCAGGGAAGAAGGACTCACTAGGAGGAGTTTGGAGACCCCGGAAGAGCTGGATGGGGGTGTGCTGTCAATGGCCCTCCTCCAAGGTTGTAGGATATGGGCGCTGCTGATGCTTAGGCAGCTCCTTTGACTGGTCTTTGCTGCTCCAGAAAGGAAGGGAGGATGCCCAATCACGCTTATCGGCAATTGTTTGCCTTGGAAAAGAACCCTTTGTTTCCTTCCACCTGAGGAAGCCACACCTCTTTTGGACTTGCTTCTCTAGAAGCGCCAGCGCATCAGGCCTGAGAAGTGAGAGGTTACCAGGCTCTACAAGGTTGGCTGCAGGGTCTCCCCTGGAAGACGCCTCTGAAGAATGCAGGGCTTGATGGGAATCACATGGAGCCAGGGTTGAAGGGAAGAAGTCTTTGGCATGAGTTTGCCACTGAGGGAGATCTAAAATTGACAAGCTGGAGGGGCCAATGCCTGTGATTGATGGGACATAAGTAGACAACCCACCAGGGCTCTCTGGGCGTGAGCTCTCTGGAACAGGCTTCCTGGAGATGGAAATCGGTTTAGATTGAGTCACAGACAAATTGCAGTCCAGTGGCGGTGAAGCTGAGCGGCTTGGTGGTGTGTGATGATGAGCAAAGGTCTCAGTGGGATGCACCGTCTGGGACGACTCCGTTAAGGGGCTGACCTCTTGGGAAAGGGTAGGGTCCAGAGAGACGATGGTATTTAGAGACACTCTCTGTCTGGACAGACAGCTGAACGGAGTTACCCCAAACCCATGCTCCCAAGACAGTACACAGAACAGACAACCCGTTATTAGAGAAATATTTATTCCTCACAAGGGGATTATTTCGGGGTAGGAAATGCCCCCCAAAACCCTCTCACGGGAATTTCCGGAGAAGTTTTCTGTCTAATTAGTACGAAACACATTTCTGCACACTGTGCCTTCAGCAGTCGTGAGAGTGGCTGGAAGCCACTGGGCAGCCTGATGCCCGCAGGTGGCCTTCGGGTGGGACGCGGGCTCCCCGTGGGGCATGGAGAGGGGATGCCTCTGATGCGGTAGCTGGTCCTTAAGTGCCCCAACTTTCTGGGGCTGTCTGTCCTTGTTTCTGAGCTGTCTGTTACTTCCAGGAAGGCCTTGGCCAGCAAAGACAGCTTCTTGCTGGCAGGACCTGGTATTTGACTCCTTGAGGGCGGGAACCCTGTAGTTGAAAGGATACCCCAGGACAGGCTGTGCCTGGGCCTGCACTTGTGCTTTCTGCTGAGTTTTCCCAAACTTGGTTGGGGAGGGAATGGGCTGCTGAGGGCAGGTGCTGCCTAATTGCACGCAGACTCCCCGTTCTCTCCTCCTGGAACTTCCCAACAGCTGTCGTTATTTTCTGAGCTTCGGGCACCCCAGTAAACGCAGCTCTACCTTTAAGCAGGCCCTTGCTTTCCACAGAGAATAGGGAACTGCGCTTCTCCTGGGAGTTTTCGTACATTTTGCCTTTTATTCCAAGAGTAAGCAAGCCATTGCAAAACAAACAAACAAACAAACAAACAAACAGACAAACAAAACCAAACCCTCTTTTTTTCTTTTTTTTTTCTTTTTTTTTTTTTTTTTAACTGAAAAGGCTTTCTTTCGAAGGAGGCTGACCCTTCTGAGAAAGGCTTTCAGGAGGCAGCTGACCCTTCCGTGATAGGGTCTGGGAAGGCTCTGTTCCCAGGTTTACCTTCAGTACTGCATCCTGGGTAGGGAACCTCTTCTTCAATGCCACATGTTCCGTAGGGAAGCTGTCTGTTCTCGGGTGGGATGTTCCTAGTCCTGCATCCCCTCCACGATGCTCTTGTGCCTTGGAACCCGGAGGCCTCATGGTCTTTGCAGCCGGTGGGGGATTCTTATTCTGGCACTTCCTTAAGACATGCTTAGGGACCCAGGGCTCTGCTGTTGTTCCATAGTAATTCCTGTGTCCTCTGGATGGACACGTAGCACCTGGGAAGCTCTCGTGTCCCCACTGGAGACACCCTGGGCACGAGTCCGTGAGGCCTTGTAAGTCAAACAATCTGTGGCAGGGGGCAGGCCAATGCATTGGGCTTGGGCCTGGCTACGCTCCCTGTCCTGTCCCGTTAAAGCTTAAGCAAGAACTCAAGCAAGAGTGGTTCTGTAAGATTCCATGTGTTAGGATCTTGCGGAATTGGTATGCTTGGTGGGATGGTGGTTTTGACTTGAAGCTTATTCCCCTTTATAATTGGGGAGCTAACTGGCTTGTGGGTTGTCAAGATGCTAGGTTGTGATTGATGTGTATGGATTTCCTTGGCCCTGAATGTCTTGGTCCAGGATTCTTCATCTTTATGCCTTGTTCTTTATGCCTTCTAGCTCCGGAATTTTCACTCTTACCCTTTGGCTCACGTCTGAATGCACCTCGACTTGTAGGCTTCCTTGGGGGCCGTCTGTTTCCTACCGTGTCATGTCTGACAGGTGTCAGAGTACGGCTGCCGTCCTTAGTTTTCGGAACATCCTCTGCCAACTGATGGTTGATATTAGAGGGTGATTGCCTCAGAATTCTCTGTTCTTCCTTGCCCAAAATTAAGGTGGCAGGGAGAGGACGAACGGGGTTGGGGGGTGAACTTGCTGTTCCTGCTTTGTCTCCAAGGAGAGATTTCAAGCTTGCCAGGTTTACCGTTTGAAGCCTCCAGGTTTCCAGGTTGCCCCAGAACTCACGCTGGTTGAGGCGGAAAGGCTAGAATGGAATGTGGACTCTTCAATTAAAAGACCTCTATGATTTCCTGGACCCTAGGGGGAAGGCCCCAAGTCCCCCTCTTACAAAATCTTTAAACATGGTCTTCCAGCTTCTGTGCTGCACTAGGTTCAACAAAGGGAAGCTCCTGCAAGGTACTCAGGGAGTAGTCCTCAACCTCTGATGCTGGCCAACTTCTCTGGTTTATTTCAGTCTGGGGTTTCTCAGAAAGTAGTGATGTCTGCCCCATAGTATCCCACGAATTCTGCACAGTCCCAGGCAACTGACCCTCATTGTTTTCCCCAGACTCTCTGCTTAAATGTATATTCAGGGCATTTTCAAGTTGTCTCTGACCGTAGTCTCCACAGCCACCATGGCGGTTTTCACTGATGGGCTCCTAAGTTCTTTCTCAGACACATACCCCATTTCATTATCTGAAGAGTTAACTGGGTCACTCAACAGATAATCTTTTGGGCCATTCTCTGGAATATGTCCCTGATCCTTCTTCAGGCCTTCCTTTTCCTTCTCTAGATTTTCGTCCTTCCCCAAATCATTGCTATCCTTCTCCAGGTCATCTTTGTACTTTGCCAGGCCACTGCACTCTAGCTGAAGCATTTCTGGGTCCCCCACATAGCCACTTTTAGAGACACTCAATTTGACCTCCCTCTTTTTAGAGTTCCCTGAGCGTCCACGATAGCCCCGAGACTGAGGTAGCTGTGGAAGAGTCCCGGGACCGCTCATCATTGCGAGAGACTCCTAGGTCCTGGGGGCCAGGCCCCACCGGTGTTGGATGATCCTCTTTCCAAGGGGACTCTCTAGTTTTTTTCCTGAATCTCCTCACTGAGAGGAAACTGTGCATGAGGGATAGAGATAGCAGCATGGGCCTGGGAGGGGCCGAGATGACAACTTGGGCCTTGGCGGCACAGGGTTTGGGAGAATGGTTAGGAGCTGAAGGACAATCATCCTAGTGGGATCTCTGGACTACAGTGGGCAAACCCCACACACGTTCCTGCACCTTGTGCAACAGGTCCCATTCCAGATGGTGCCTTTCAGTTGACGTGAGTCTCTGGGATTCATTCTGACGTCTGTGAAAACACACTCGACCGATCTTAATGTCGGGTAGAGGACCAGATGGCAGGATTGGGAGTGGGGATTGAAGGAGGGCCTGGGGCTGGACACATGGGTTGGGTTGGGGCTGGGTTTGAGGCAGGAGTTGAGGCGGGTTCTCAGACAAGGATGGAGGAAGTGGATGGGGAACTACTGGGGATTCCTGCTCTGGGAGGCATTCGAGATGTTATGTGAGGCATCGGCAGCAGGGAAGAAGGACTCACTAGGAGGAGTTTGGAGACCCCGGAAGAGCTGGATGGGGGTGTGCTGTCAATGGCCCTCCTCCAAGGTTGTAGGATATGGGCGCTGCTGATGCTTAGGCAGCTCCTTTGACTGGTCTTTGCTGCTCCAGAAAGGAAGGGAGGATGCCCAATCACGCTTATCGGCAATTGTTTGCCTTGGAAAAGAACCCTTTGTTTCCTTCCACCTGAGGAAGCCACACCTCTTTTGGACTTGCTTCTCTAGAAGCGCCAGCGCATCAGGCCTGAGAAGTGAGAGGTTACCAGGCTCTACAAGGTTGGCTGCAGGGTCTCCCCTGGAAGACGCCTCTGAAGAATGCAGGGCTTGATGGGAATCACATGGAGCCAGGGTTGAAGGGAAGAAGTCTTTGGCATGAGTTTGCCACTGAGGGAGATCTAAAATTGACAAGCTGGAGGGGCCAATGCCTGTGATTGATGGGACATAAGTAGACAACCCACCAGGGCTCTCTGGGCGTGAGCTCTCTGGAACAGGCTTCCTGGAGATGGAAATCGGTTTAGATTGAGTCACAGACAAATTGCAGTCCGGTGGCGGTGAAGCTGAGCGGCTTGGTGGTGTGTGATGATGAGCAAAGGTCTCAGTGGGATGCACCGTCTGGGACGACTCCGTTAAGGGGCTGACCTCTTGGGAAAGGGTAGGGTCCAGAGAGACGATGGTATTTAGAGACACTCTCTGTCTGGACAGACAGCTGAACGGAGTTACCCCAAACCCATGCTCCCAAGACAGTACACAGAACAGACAACCCGTTATTAGAGAAATATTTATTCCTCACAAGGGGATTATTTCGGGGTAGGAAATGCCCCCCAAAACCCTCTCACGGGAATTTCCGGAGAAGTTTTCTGTCTAATTAGTACGAAACACATTTCTGCACACTGTGCCTTCAGCAGTCGTGAGAGTGGCTGGAAGCCACTGGGCAGCCTGATGCCCGCAGGTGGCCTTCGGGTGGGACGCGGGCTCCCCGTGGGGCATGGAGAGGGGATGCCTCTGATGCGGTAGCTGGTCCTTAAGTGCCCCAACTTTCTGGGGCTGTCTGTCCTTGTTTCTGAGCTGTCTGTTACTTCCAGGAAGGCCTTGGCCAGCAAAGACAGCTTCTTGCTGGCAGGACCTGGTATTTGACTCCTTGAGGGCGGGAACCCTGTAGTTGAAAGGATACCCCAGGACAGGCTGTGCCTGGGCCTGCACTTGTGCTTTCTGCTGAGTTTTCCCAAACTTGGTTGGGGAGGGAATGGGCTGCTGAGGGCAGGTGCTGCCTAATTGCACGCAGACTCCCCGTTCTCTCCTCCTGGAACTTCCCAACAGCTGTCGTTATTTTCTGAGCTTCGGGCACCCCAGTAAACGCAGCTCTACCTTTAAGCAGGCCCTTGCTTTCCACAGAGAATAGGGAACTGCGCTTCTCCTGGGAGTTTTCGTACATTTTGCCTTTTATTCCAAGAGTAAGCAAGCCATTGCAAAACAAACAAACAAACAAACAAACAAACAGACAAACAAAACCAAACCCTCTTTTTTTCTTTTTTTTTTCTTTTTTTTTTTTTTTTAACTGAAAAGGCTTTCTTTCGAAGGAGGCTGACCCTTCTGAGAAAGGCTTTCAGGAGGCAGCTGACCCTTCCGTGATAGGGTCTGGGAAGGCTCTGTTCCCAGGTTTACCTTCAGTACTGCATCCTGGGTAGGGAACCTCTTCTTCAATGCCACATGTTCCGTAGGGAAGCTGTCTGTTCTCGGGTGGGATGTTCCTAGTCCTGCATCCCCTCCACGATGCTCTTGTGCCTTGGAACCCGGAGGCCTCATGGTCTTTGCAGCCGGTGGGGGATTCTTATTCTGGCACTTCCTTAAGACATGCTTAGGGACCCAGGGCTCTGCTGTTGTTCCATAGTAATTCCTGTGTCCTCTGGATGGACACGTAGCACCTGGGAAGCTCTCGTGTCCCCACTGGAGACACCCTGGGCACGAGTCCGTGAGGCCTTGTAAGTCAAACAATCTGTGGCAGGGGGCAGGCCAATGCATTGGGCTTGGGCCTGGCTACGCTCCCTGTCCTGTCCCGTTAAAGCTTAAGCAAGAACTCAAGCAAGAGTGGTTCTGTAAGATTCCATGTGTTAGGATCTTGCGGAATTGGTATGCTTGGTGGGATGGTGGTTTTGACTTGAAGCTTATTCCCCTTTATAATTGGGGAGCTAACTGGCTTGTGGGTTGTCAAGATGCTAGGTTGTGATTGATGTGTATGGATTTCCTTGGCCCTGAATGTCTTGGTCCAGGATTCTTCATCTTTATGCCTTGTTCTTTATGCCTTCTAGCTCCGGAATTTTCACTCTTACCCTTTGGCTCACGTCTGAATGCACCTCGACTTGTAGGCTTCCTTGGGGGCCGTCTGTTTCCTACCGTGTCATGTCTGACAGGTGTCAGAGTACGGCTGCCGTCCTTAGTTTTCGGAACATCCTCTGCCAACTGATGGTTGATATTAGAGGGTGATTGCCTCAGAATTCTCTGTTCTTCCTTGCCCAAAATTAAGGTGGCAGGGAGAGGACGAACGGGGTTGGGGGGTGAACTTGCTGTTCCTGCTTTGTCTCCAAGGAGAGATTTCAAGCTTGCCAGGTTTACCGTTTGAAGCCTCCAGGTTTCCAGGTTGCCCCAGAACTCACGCTGGTTGAGGCGGAAAGGCTAGAATGGAATGTGGACTCTTCAATTAAAAGACCTCTATGATTTCCTGGACCCTAGGGGGAAGGCCCCAAGTCCCCCTCTTACAAAATCTTTAAACATGGTCTTCCAGCTTCTGTGCTGCACTAGGTTCAACAAAGGGAAGCTCCTGCAAGGTACTCAGGGAGTAGTCCTCAACCTCTGATGCTGGCCAACTTCTCTGGTTTATTTCAGTCTGGGGTTTCTCAGAAAGTAGTGATGTCTGCCCCATAGTATCCCACGAATTCTGCACAGTCCCAGGCAACTGACCCTCATTGTTTTCCCCAGACTCTCTGCTTAAATGTATATTCAGGGCATTTTCAAGTTGTCTCTGACCGTAGTCTCCACAGCCACCATGGCGGTTTTCACTGATGGGCTCCTAAGTTCTTTCTCAGACACATACCCCATTTCATTATCTGAAGAGTTAACTGGGTCACTCAACAGATAATCTTTTGGGCCATTCTCTGGAATATGTCCCTGATCCTTCTTCAGGCCTTCCTTTTCCTTCTCTAGATTTTCGTCCTTCCCCAAATCATTGCTATCCTTCTCCAGGTCATCTTTGTACTTTGCCAGGCCACTGCACTCTAGCTGAAGCATTTCTGGGTCCCCCACATAGCCACTTTTAGAGACACTCAATTTGACCTCCCTCTTTTTAGAGTTCCCTGAGCGTCCACGATAGCCCCGAGACTGAGGTAGCTGTGGAAGAGTCCCGGGACCGCTCATCATTGCGAGAGACTCCTAGGTCCTGGGGGCCAGGCCCCACCGGTGTTGGATGATCCTCTTTCCAAGGGGACTCTCTAGTTTTTTTCCTGAATCTCCTCACTGAGAGGAAACTGTGCATGAGGGATAGAGATAGCAGCATGGGCCTGGGAGGGGCCGAGATGACAACTTGGGCCTTGGCGGCACAGGGTTTGGGAGAATGGTTAGGAGCTGAAGGACAATCATCCTAGTGGGATCTCTGGACTACAGTGGGCAAACCCCACACACGTTCCTGCACCTTGTGCAACAGGTCCCATTCCAGATGGTGCCTTTCAGTTGACGTGAGTCTCTGGGATTCATTCTGACGTCTGTGAAAACACACTCGACCGATCTTAATGTCGGGTAGAGGACCAGATGGCAGGATTGGGAGTGGGGATTGAAGGAGGGCCTGGGGCTGGACACATGGGTTGGGTTGGGGCTGGGTTTGAGGCAGGAGTTGAGGCGGGTTCTCAGACAAGGATGGAGGAAGTGGATGGGGAACTACTGGGGATTCCTGCTCTGGGAGGCATTCGAGATGTTATGTGAGGCATCGGCAGCAGGGAAGAAGGACTCACTAGGAGGAGTTTGGAGACCCCGGAAGAGCTGGATGGGGGTGTGCTGTCAATGGCCCTCCTCCAAGGTTGTAGGATATGGGCGCTGCTGATGCTTAGGCAGCTCCTTTGACTGGTCTTTGCTGCTCCAGAAAGGAAGGGAGGATGCCCAATCACGCTTATCGGCAATTGTTTGCCTTGGAAAAGAACCCTTTGTTTCCTTCCACCTGAGGAAGCCACACCTCTTTTGGACTTGCTTCTCTAGAAGCGCCAGCGCATCAGGCCTGAGAAGTGAGAGGTTACCAGGCTCTACAAGGTTGGCTGCAGGGTCTCCCCTGGAAGACGCCTCTGAAGAATGCAGGGCTTGATGGGAATCACATGGAGCCAGGGTTGAAGGGAAGAAGTCTTTGGCATGAGTTTGCCACTGAGGGAGATCTAAAATTGACAAGCTGGAGGGGCCAATGCCTGTGATTGATGGGACATAAGTAGACAACCCACCAGGGCTCTCTGGGCGTGAGCTCTCTGGAACAGGCTTCCTGGAGATGGAAATCGGTTTAGATTGAGTCACAGACAAATTGCAGTCCAGTGGCGGTGAAGCTGAGCGGCTTGGTGGTGTGTGATGATGAGCAAAGGTCTCAGTGGGATGCACCGTCTGGGACGACTCCGTTAAGGGGCTGACCTCTTGGGAAAGGGTAGGGTCCAGAGAGACGATGGTATTTAGAGACACTCTCTGTCTGGACAGACAGCTGAACGGAGTTACCCCAAACCCATGCTCCCAAGACAGTACACAGAACAGACAACCCGTTATTAGAGAAATATTTATTCCTCACAAGGGGATTATTTCGGGGTAGGAAATGCCCCCCAAAACCCTCTCACGGGAATTTCCGGAGAAGTTTTCTGTCTAATTAGTACGAAACACATTTCTGCACACTGTGCCTTCAGCAGTCGTGAGAGTGGCTGGAAGCCACTGGGCAGCCTGATGCCCGCAGGTGGCCTTCGGGTGGGACGCGGGCTCCCCGTGGGGCATGGAGAGGGGATGCCTCTGATGCGGTAGCTGGTCCTTAAGTGCCCCAACTTTCTGGGGCTGTCTGTCCTTGTTTCTGAGCTGTCTGTTACTTCCAGGAAGGCCTTGGCCAGCAAAGACAGCTTCTTGCTGGCAGGACCTGGTATTTGACTCCTTGAGGGCGGGAACCCTGTAGTTGAAAGGATACCCCAGGACAGGCTGTGCCTGGGCCTGCACTTGTGCTTTCTGCTGAGTTTTCCCAAACTTGGTTGGGGAGGGAATGGGCTGCTGAGGGCAGGTGCTGCCTAATTGCACGCAGACTCCCCGTTCTCTCCTCCTGGAACTTCCCAACAGCTGTCGTTATTTTCTGAGCTTCGGGCACCCCAGTAAACGCAGCTCTACCTTTAAGCAGGCCCTTGCTTTCCACAGAGAATAGGGAACTGCGCTTCTCCTGGGAGTTTTCGTACATTTTGCCTTTTATTCCAAGAGTAAGCAAGCCATTGCAAAACAAACAAACAAACAAACAAACAAACAGACAAACAAAACCAAACCCTCTTTTTTTCTTTTTTTTTTCTTTTTTTTTTTTTTTTTAACTGAAAAGGCTTTCTTTCGAAGGAGGCTGACCCTTCTGAGAAAGGCTTTCAGGAGGCAGCTGACCCTTCCGTGATAGGGTCTGGGAAGGCTCTGTTCCCAGGTTTACCTTCAGTACTGCATCCTGGGTAGGGAACCTCTTCTTCAATGCCACATGTTCCGTAGGGAAGCTGTCTGTTCTCGGGTGGGATGTTCCTAGTCCTGCATCCCCTCCACGATGCTCTTGTGCCTTGGAACCCGGAGGCCTCATGGTCTTTGCAGCCGGTGGGGGATTCTTATTCTGGCACTTCCTTAAGACATGCTTAGGGACCCAGGGCTCTGCTGTTGTTCCATAGTAATTCCTGTGTCCTCTGGATGGACACGTAGCACCTGGGAAGCTCTCGTGTCCCCACTGGAGACACCCTGGGCACGAGTCCGTGAGGCCTTGTAAGTCAAACAATCTGTGGCAGGGGGCAGGCCAATGCATTGGGCTTGGGCCTGGCTACGCTCCCTGTCCTGTCCCGTTAAAGCTTAAGCAAGAACTCAAGCAAGAGTGGTTCTGTAAGATTCCATGTGTTAGGATCTTGCGGAATTGGTATGCTTGGTGGGATGGTGGTTTTGACTTGAAGCTTATTCCCCTTTATAATTGGGGAGCTAACTGGCTTGTGGGTTGTCAAGATGCTAGGTTGTGATTGATGTGTATGGATTTCCTTGGCCCTGAATGTCTTGGTCCAGGATTCTTCATCTTTATGCCTTGTTCTTTATGCCTTCTAGCTCCGGAATTTTCACTCTTACCCTTTGGCTCACGTCTGAATGCACCTCGACTTGTAGGCTTCCTTGGGGGCCGTCTGTTTCCTACCGTGTCATGTCTGACAGGTGTCAGAGTACGGCTGCCGTCCTTAGTTTTCGGAACATCCTCTGCCAACTGATGGTTGATATTAGAGGGTGATTGCCTCAGAATTCTCTGTTCTTCCTTGCCCAAAATTAAGGTGGCAGGGAGAGGACGAACGGGGTTGGGGGGTGAACTTGCTGTTCCTGCTTTGTCTCCAAGGAGAGATTTCAAGCTTGCCAGGTTTACCGTTTGAAGCCTCCAGGTTTCCAGGTTGCCCCAGAACTCACGCTGGTTGAGGCGGAAAGGCTAGAATGGAATGTGGACTCTTCAATTAAAAGACCTCTATGATTTCCTGGACCCTAGGGGGAAGGCCCCAAGTCCCCCTCTTACAAAATCTTTAAACATGGTCTTCCAGCTTCTGTGCTGCACTAGGTTCAACAAAGGGAAGCTCCTGCAAGGTACTCAGGGAGTAGTCCTCAACCTCTGATGCTGGCCAACTTCTCTGGTTTATTTCAGTCTGGGGTTTCTCAGAAAGTAGTGATGTCTGCCCCATAGTATCCCACGAATTCTGCACAGTCCCAGGCAACTGACCCTCATTGTTTTCCCCAGACTCTCTGCTTAAATGTATATTCAGGGCATTTTCAAGTTGTCTCTGACCGTAGTCTCCACAGCCACCATGGCGGTTTTCACTGATGGGCTCCTAAGTTCTTTCTCAGACACATACCCCATTTCATTATCTGAAGAGTTAACTGGGTCACTCAACAGATAATCTTTTGGGCCATTCTCTGGAATATGTCCCTGATCCTTCTTCAGGCCTTCCTTTTCCTTCTCTAGATTTTCGTCCTTCCCCAAATCATTGCTATCCTTCTCCAGGTCATCTTTGTACTTTGCCAGGCCACTGCACTCTAGCTGAAGCATTTCTGGGTCCCCCACATAGCCACTTTTAGAGACACTCAATTTGACCTCCCTCTTTTTAGAGTTCCCTGAGCGTCCACGATAGCCCCGAGACTGAGGTAGCTGTGGAAGAGTCCCGGGACCGCTCATCATTGCGAGAGACTCCTAGGTCCTGGGGGCCAGGCCCCACCGGTGTTGGATGATCCTCTTTCCAAGGGGACTCTCTAGTTTTTTTCCTGAATCTCCTCACTGAGAGGAAACTGTGCATGAGGGATAGAGATAGCAGCATGGGCCTGGGAGGGGCCGAGATGACAACTTGGGCCTTGGCGGCACAGGGTTTGGGAGAATGGTTAGGAGCTGAAGGACAATCATCCTAGTGGGATCTCTGGACTACAGTGGGCAAACCCCACACACGTTCCTGCACCTTGTGCAACAGGTCCCATTCCAGATGGTGCCTTTCAGTTGACGTGAGTCTCTGGGATTCATTCTGACGTCTGTGAAAACACACTCGACCGATCTTAATGTCGGGTAGAGGACCAGATGGCAGGATTGGGAGTGGGGATTGAAGGAGGGCCTGGGGCTGGACACATGGGTTGGGTTGGGGCTGGGTTTGAGGCAGGAGTTGAGGCGGGTTCTCAGACAAGGATGGAGGAAGTGGATGGGGAACTACTGGGGATTCCTGCTCTGGGAGGCATTCGAGATGTTATGTGAGGCATCGGCAGCAGGGAAGAAGGACTCACTAGGAGGAGTTTGGAGACCCCGGAAGAGCTGGATGGGGGTGTGCTGTCAATGGCCCTCCTCCAAGGTTGTAGGATATGGGCGCTGCTGATGCTTAGGCAGCTCCTTTGACTGGTCTTTGCTGCTCCAGAAAGGAAGGGAGGATGCCCAATCACGCTTATCGGCAATTGTTTGCCTTGGAAAAGAACCCTTTGTTTCCTTCCACCTGAGGAAGCCACACCTCTTTTGGACTTGCTTCTCTAGAAGCGCCAGCGCATCAGGCCTGAGAAGTGAGAGGTTACCAGGCTCTACAAGGTTGGCTGCAGGGTCTCCCCTGGAAGACGCCTCTGAAGAATGCAGGGCTTGATGGGAATCACATGGAGCCAGGGTTGAAGGGAAGAAGTCTTTGGCATGAGTTTGCCACTGAGGGAGATCTAAAATTGACAAGCTGGAGGGGCCAATGCCTGTGATTGATGGGACATAAGTAGACAACCCACCAGGGCTCTCTGGGCGTGAGCTCTCTGGAACAGGCTTCCTGGAGATGGAAATCGGTTTAGATTGAGTCACAGACAAATTGCAGTCCGGTGGCGGTGAAGCTGAGCGGCTTGGTGGTGTGTGATGATGAGCAAAGGTCTCAGTGGGATGCACCGTCTGGGACGACTCCGTTAAGGGGCTGACCTCTTGGGAAAGGGTAGGGTCCAGAGAGACGATGGTATTTAGAGACACTCTCTGTCTGGACAGACAGCTGAACGGAGTTACCCCAAACCCATGCTCCCAAGACAGTACACAGAACAGACAACCCGTTATTAGAGAAATATTTATTCCTCACAAGGGGATTATTTCGGGGTAGGAAATGCCCCCCAAAACCCTCTCACGGGAATTTCCGGAGAAGTTTTCTGTCTAATTAGTACGAAACACATTTCTGCACACTGTGCCTTCAGCAGTCGTGAGAGTGGCTGGAAGCCACTGGGCAGCCTGATGCCCGCAGGTGGCCTTCGGGTGGGACGCGGGCTCCCCGTGGGGCATGGAGAGGGGATGCCTCTGATGCGGTAGCTGGTCCTTAAGTGCCCCAACTTTCTGGGGCTGTCTGTCCTTGTTTCTGAGCTGTCTGTTACTTCCAGGAAGGCCTTGGCCAGCAAAGACAGCTTCTTGCTGGCAGGACCTGGTATTTGACTCCTTGAGGGCGGGAACCCTGTAGTTGAAAGGATACCCCAGGACAGGCTGTGCCTGGGCCTGCACTTGTGCTTTCTGCTGAGTTTTCCCAAACTTGGTTGGGGAGGGAATGGGCTGCTGAGGGCAGGTGCTGCCTAATTGCACGCAGACTCCCCGTTCTCTCCTCCTGGAACTTCCCAACAGCTGTCGTTATTTTCTGAGCTTCGGGCACCCCAGTAAACGCAGCTCTACCTTTAAGCAGGCCCTTGCTTTCCACAGAGAATAGGGAACTGCGCTTCTCCTGGGAGTTTTCGTACATTTTGCCTTTTATTCCAAGAGTAAGCAAGCCATTGCAAAACAAACAAACAAACAAACAAACAGACAAACAAAACCAAACCCTCTTTTTTTCTTTTTTTTTTCTTTTTTTTTTTTTTTTTTAACTGAAAAGGCTTTCTTTCGAAGGAGGCTGACCCTTCTGAGAAAGGCTTTCAGGAGGCAGCTGACCCTTCCGTGATAGGGTCTGGGAAGGCTCTGTTCCCAGGTTTACCTTCAGTACTGCATCCTGGGTAGGGAACCTCTTCTTCAATGCCACATGTTCCGTAGGGAAGCTGTCTGTTCTCGGGTGGGATGTTCCTAGTCCTGCATCCCCTCCACGATGCTCTTGTGCCTTGGAACCCGGAGGCCTCATGGTCTTTGCAGCCGGTGGGGGATTCTTATTCTGGCACTTCCTTAAGACATGCTTAGGGACCCAGGGCTCTGCTGTTGTTCCATAGTAATTCCTGTGTCCTCTGGATGGACACGTAGCACCTGGGAAGCTCTCGTGTCCCCACTGGAGACACCCTGGGCACGAGTCCGTGAGGCCTTGTAAGTCAAACAATCTGTGGCAGGGGGCAGGCCAATGCATTGGGCTTGGGCCTGGCTACGCTCCCTGTCCTGTCCCGTTAAAGCTTAAGCAAGAACTCAAGCAAGAGTGGTTCTGTAAGATTCCATGTGTTAGGATCTTGCGGAATTGGTATGCTTGGTGGGATGGTGGTTTTGACTTGAAGCTTATTCCCCTTTATAATTGGGGAGCTAACTGGCTTGTGGGTTGTCAAGATGCTAGGTTGTGATTGATGTGTATGGATTTCCTTGGCCCTGAATGTCTTGGTCCAGGATTCTTCATCTTTATGCCTTGTTCTTTATGCCTTCTAGCTCCGGAATTTTCACTCTTACCCTTTGGCTCACGTCTGAATGCACCTCGACTTGTAGGCTTCCTTGGGGGCCGTCTGTTTCCTACCGTGTCATGTCTGACAGGTGTCAGAGTACGGCTGCCGTCCTTAGTTTTCGGAACATCCTCTGCCAACTGATGGTTGATATTAGAGGGTGATTGCCTCAGAATTCTCTGTTCTTCCTTGCCCAAAATTAAGGTGGCAGGGAGAGGACGAACGGGGTTGGGGGGTGAACTTGCTGTTCCTGCTTTGTCTCCAAGGAGAGATTTCAAGCTTGCCAGGTTTACCGTTTGAAACCTCCAGGTTTCCAGGTTGCCCCAGAACTCACGCTGGTTGAGGCGGAAAGGCTAGAATGGAATGTGGACTCTTCAATTAAAAGACCTCTATGATTTCCTGGACCCTAGGGGGAAGGCCCCAAGTCCCCCTCTTACAAAATCTTTAAACATGGTCTTCCAGCTTCTGTGCTGCACTAGGTTCAACAAAGGGAAGCTCCTGCAAGGTACTCAGGGAGTAGTCCTCAACCTCTGATGCTGGCCAACTTCTCTGGTTTATTTCAGTCTGGGGTTTCTCAGAAAGTACTGATGTCTGCCCCATAGTATCCCACGAATTCTGCACAGTCCCAGGCAACTGACCCTCATTGTTTTCCCCAGACTCTCTGCTTAAATGTATATTCAGGGCATTTTCAAGTTGTCTCTGACCGTAGTCTCCACAGCCACCATGGCGGTTTTCACTGATGGGCTCCTAAGTTCTTTCTCAGACACATACCCCATTTCATTATCTGAAGAGTTAACTGGGTCACTCAACAGATAATCTTTTGGGCCATTCTCTGGAATATGTCCCTGATCCTTCTTCAGGCCTTCCTTTTCCTTCTCTAGATTTTCGTCCTTCCCCAAATCATTGCTATCCTTCTCCAGGTCATCTTTGTACTTTGCCAGGCCACTGCACTCTAGCTGAAGCATTTCTGGGTCCCCCACATAGCCACTTTTAGAGACACTCAATTTGACCTCCCTCTTTTTAGAGTTCCCTGAGCGTCCACGATAGCCCCGAGACTGAGGTAGCTGTGGAAGAGTCCCGGGACCGCTCATCATTGCGAGAGACTCCTAGGTCCTGGGGGCCAGGCCCCACCGGTGTTGGATGATCCTCTTTCCAAGGGGACTCTCTAGTTTTTTTCCTGAATCTCCTCACTGAGAGGAAACTGTGCATGAGGGATAGAGATAGCAGCATGGGCCTGGGAGGGGCCGAGATGACAACTTGGGCCTTGGCGGCACAGGGTTTGGGAGAATGGTTAGGAGCTGAAGGACAATCATCCTAGTGGGATCTCTGGACTACAGTGGGCAAACCCCACACACGTTCCTGCACCTTGTGCAACAGGTCCCATTCCAGATGGTGCCTTTCAGTTGACGTGAGTCTCTGGGATTCATTCTGACGCCTGTGAAAACACACTCGACCGATCTTAATGTCGGGTAGAGGACCAGATGGCAGGATTGGGAGTGGGGATTGAAGGAGGGCCTGGGGCTGGACACATGGGTTGGGTTGGGGCTGGGTTTGAGGCAGGAGTTGAGGCGGGTTCTCAGACAAGGATGGAGGAAGTGGATGGGGAACTACTGGGGATTCCTGCTCTGGGAGGCATTCGAGATGTTATGTGAGGCATCGGCAGCAGGGAAGAAGGACTCACTAGGAGGAGTTTGGAGACCCCGGAAGAGCTGGATGGGGGTGTGCTGTCAATGGCCCTCCTCCAAGGTTGTAGGATATGGGCGCTGCTGATGCATAGGCAGCTCCTTTGACTGGTCTTTGCTGCTCCAGAAAGGAAGGGAGGATGCCCAATCACGCTTATCGGCAATTGTTTGCCTTGGAAAAGAACCCTTTGTTTCCTTCCACCTGAGGAAGCCACACCTCTTTTGGACTTGCTTCTCTAGAAGCGCCAGCGCATCAGGCCTGAGAAGTGAGAGGTTACCAGGCTCTACAAGGTTGGCTGCAGGGTCTCCCCTGGAAGACGCCTCTGAAGAATGCAGGGCTTGATGGGAATCACATGGAGCCAGGGTTGAAGGGAAGAAGTCTTTGGCATGAGTTTGCCACTGAGGGAGATCTAAAATTGACAAGCTGGAGGGGCCAATGCCTGTGATTGATGGGACATAAGTAGACAACCCACCAGGGCTCTCTGGGCGTGAGCTCTCTGGAACAGGCTTCCTGGAGATGGAAATCGGTTTAGATTGAGTCACAGACAAATTGCAGTCCGGTGGCGGTGAAGCTGAGCGGCTTGGTGGTGTGTGATGATGAGCAAAGGTCTCAGTGGGATGCACCGTCTGGGACGACTCCGTTAAGGGGCTGACCTCTTGGGAAAGGGTAGGGTCCAGAGAGACGATGGTATTTAGAGACACTCTCTGTCTGGACAGACAGCTGAACGGAGTTACCCCAAACCCATGCTCCCAAGACAGTACACAGAACAGACAACCCGTTATTAGAGAAATATTTATTCCTCACAAGGGGATTATTTCGGGGTAGGAAATGCCCCCCAAAACCCTCTCACGGGAATTTCCGGAGAAGTTTTCTGTCTAATTAGTACGAAACACATTTCTGCACACTGTGCCTTCAGCAGTCGTGAGAGTGGCTGGAAGCCACTGGGCAGCCTGATGCCCGCAGGTGGCCTTCGGGTGGGACGCGGGCTCCCCGTGGGGCATGGAGAGGGGATGCCTCTGATGCGGTAGCTGGTCCTTAAGTGCCCCAACTTTCTGGGGCTGTCTGTCCTTGTTTCTGAGCTGTCTGTTACTTCCAGGAAGGCCTTGGCCGGCAAAGACAGCTTCTTGCTGGCAGGACCTGGTATTTGACTCCTTGAGGGCGGGAACCCTGTAGTTGAAAGGATACCCCAGGACAGGCTGTGCCTGGGCCTGCACTTGTGCTTTCTGCTGAGTTTTCCCAAACTTGGTTGGGGAGGGAATGGGCTGCTGAGGGCAGGTGCTGCCTAATTGCACGCAGACTCCCCGTTCTCTCCTCCTGGAACTTCCCAACAGCTGTCGTTATTTTCTGAGCTTCGGGCACCCCAGTAAACGCAGCTCTACCTTTAAGCAGGCCCTTGCTTTCCACAGAGAATAGGGAACTGCGCTTCTCCTGGGAGTTTTCGTACATTTTGCCTTTTATTCCAAGAGTAAGCAAGCCATTGCAAAACAAACAAACAAACAAACAGACAAACAAAACCAAACCCTCTTTTTTTCTTTTTTTTTTTCTTTTTTTTTTTTTTTTAACTGAAAAGGCTTTCTTTCGAAGGAGGCTGACCCTTCTGAGAAAGGCTTTCAGGAGGCAGCTGACCCTTCCGTGATAGGGTCTGGGAAGGCTCTGTTCCCAGGTTTACCTTCAGTACCGCATCCTGGGTAGGGAACCTCTTCTTCAATGCCACATGTTCCGTAGGGAAGCTGTCTGTTCTCGGGTGGGATGTTCCTAGTCCTGCATCCCCTCCACGATGCTCTTGTGCCTTGGAACCCGGAGGCCTCATGGTCTTTGCAGCCGGTGGGGGATTCTTATTCTGGCACTTCCTTAAGACATGCTTAGGGACCCAGGGCTCTGCTGTTGTTCCATAGTAATTCCTGTGTCCTCTGGATGGACACGTAGCACCTGGGAAGCTCTCGTGTCCCCACTGGAGACACCCTGGGCACGAGTCCGTGAGGCCTTGTAAGTCAAACAATCTGTGGCAGGGGGCAGGCCAATGCATTGGGCTTGGGCCTGGCTACGCTCCCTGTCCTGTCCCGTTAAAGCTTAAGCATGAACTCAAGCAAGAGTGGTTCTGTAAGATTCCATGTGTTAGGATCTTGCGGAATTGGTATGCTTGGTGGGATGGTGGTTTTGACTTGAAGCTTATTCCCCTTTATAATTGGGGAGCTAACTGGCTTGTGGGTTGTCAAGATGCTAGGTTGTGATTGATGTGTATGGATTTCCTTGGCCCTGAATGTCTTGGTCCAGGATTCTTCATCTATATGCCTTGTTCTTTATGCCTTCTAGCTCCGGAATTTTCACTCTTACCCTTTGGCTCACGTCTGAATGCACCTCGACTTGTAGGCTTCCTTGGGGGCCGTCTGTTTCCTACCGTGTCATGTCTGACAGGTGTCAGAGTACGGCTGCCGTCCTTAGTTTTCGGAACATCCTCTGCCAACTGATGGTTGATATTAGAGGGTGATTGCCTCAGAATTCTCTGTTCTTCCTTGCCCAAAATTAAGGTGGCAGGGAGAGGACGAACGGGGTTGGGGGGTGAACTTGCTGTTCCTGCTTTGTCTCCAAGGAGAGATTTCAAGCTTGCCAGGTTTACCGTTTGAAGCCTCCAGGTTTCCAGGTTGCCCCAGAACTCACGCTGGTTGAGGCGGAAAGGCTAGAATGGAATGTGGACTCTTCAATTAAAAGACCTCTATGATTTCCTGGACCCTAGGGGGAAGGCCCCAAGTCCCCCTCTTACAAAATCTTTAAACATGGTCTTCCAGCTTCTGTGCTGCACTAGGTTCAACAAAGGGAAGCTCCTGCAAGGTACTCAGGGAGTAGTCCTCAACCTCTGATGCTGGCCAACTTCTCTGGTTTATTTCAGTCTGGGGTTTCTCAGAAAGTAGTGATGTCTGCCCCATAGTATCCCACGAATTCTGCACAGTCCCAGGCAACTGACCCTCATTGTTTTCCCCAGACTCTCTGCTTAAATGTATATTCAGGGCATTTTCAAGTTGTCTCTGACCGTAGTCTCCACAGCCACCATGGCGGTTTTCACTGATGGGCTCCTAAGTTCTTTCTCAGACACATACCCCATTTCATTATCTGAAGAGTTAACTGGGTCACTCAACAGATAATCTTTTGGGCCATTCTCTGGAATATGTCCCTGATCCTTCTTCAGGCCTTCCTTTTCCTTCTCTAGATTTTCGTCCTTCCCCAAATCATTGCTATCCTTCTCCAGGTCATCTTTGTACTTTGCCAGGCCACTGCACTCTAGCTGAAGCATTTCTGGGTCCCCCACATAGCCACTTTTAGAGACACTCAATTTGACCTCCCTCTTTTTAGAGTTCCCTGAGCGTCCACAATAGCCCCGAGACTCAGGTAGCTGTGGAAGAGTCCCGGGACCGCTCATCATTGCGAGAGACTCCTAGGTCCTGGGGGCCAGGCCCCACCGGTGTTGGATGATCCTCTTTCCAAGGGGACTCTCTAGTTTTTTTCCTGAATCTCCTCACTGAGAGGAAACTGTGCATGAGGGATAGAGATAGCAGCATGGGCCTGGGAGGGGCCGAGATGACAACTTGGGCCTTGGCGGCACAGGGTTTGGGAGAATGGTTAGGAGCTGAAGGACAATCATCCTAGTGGGATCTCTGGACTACAGTGGGCAAACCCCACACACGTTCCTGCACCTTGTGCAACAGGTCCCATTCCAGATGGTGCCTTTCAGTTGACGTGAGTCTCTGGGATTCATTCTGACGTCTGTGAAAACACACTCGACCGATCTTAATGTCGGGTAGAGGACCAGATGGCAGGATTGGGAGTGGGGATTGAAGGAGGGCCTGGGGCTGGACACATGGGTTGGGTTGGGGCTGGGTTTGAGGCAGGAGTTGAGGCGGGTTCTCAGACAAGGATGGAGGAAGTGGATGGGGAACTACTGGGGATTCCTGCTCTGGGAGGCATTCGAGATGTTATGTGAGGCATCGGCAGCAGGGAAGAAGGACTCACTAGGAGGAGTTTGGAGACCCCGGAAGAGCTGGATGGGGGTGTGCTGTCAATGGCCCTCCTCCAAGGTTGTAGGATATGGGCGCTGCTGATGCTTAGGCAGCTCCTTTGACTGGTCTTTGCTGCTCCAGAAAGGAAGGGAGGATGCCCAATCACGCTTATCGGCAATTGTTTGCCTTGGAAAAGAACCCTTTGTTTCCTTCCACCTGAGGAAGCCACACCTCTTTTGGACTTGCTTCTCTAGAAGCGCCAGCGCATCAGGCCTGAGAAGTGAGAGGTTACCAGGCTCTACAAGGTTGGCTGCAGGGTCTCCCCTGGAAGACGCCTCTGAAGAATGCAGGGCTTGATGGGAATCACATGGAGCCAGGGTTGAAGGGAAGAAGTCTTTGGCATGAGTTTGCCACTGAGGGAGATCTAAAATTGACAAGCTGGAGGGGCCAATGCCTGTGATTGATGGGACATAAGTAGACAACCCACCAGGGCTCTCTGGGCGTGAGCTCTCTGGAACAGGCTTCCTGGAGATGGAAATCGGTTTAGATTGAGTCACAGACAAATTGCAGTCCGGTGGCGGTGAAGCTGAGCGGCTTGGTGGTGTGTGATGATGAGCAAAGGTCTCAGTGGGATGCACCGTCTGGGACGACTCCGTTAAGGGGCTGACCTCTTGGGAAAGGGTAGGGTCCAGAGAGACGATGGTATTTAGAGACACTCTCTGTCTGGACAGACAGCTGAACGGAGTTACCCCAAACCCATGCTCCCAAGACAGTACACAGAACAGACAACCCGTTATTAGAGAAATATTTATTCCTCACAAGGGGATTATTTCGGGGTAGGAAATGCCCCCCAAAACCCTCTCACGGGAATTTCCGGAGAAGTTTTCTGTCTAATTAGTACGAAACACATTTCTGCACACTGTGCCTTCAGCAGTCGTGAGAGTGGCTGGAAGCCACTGGGCAGCCTGATGCCCGCAGGTGGCCTTCGGGTGGGACGCGGGCTCCCCGTGGGGCATGGAGAGGGGATGCCTCTGATGCGGTAGCTGGTCCTTAAGTGCCCCAACTTTCTGGGGCTGTCTGTCCTTGTTTCTGAGCTGTCTGTTACTTCCAGGAAGGCCTTGGCCGGCAAAGACAGCTTCTTGCTGGCAGGACCTGGTATTTGACTCCTTGAGGGCGGGAACCCTGTAGTTGAAAGGATACCCCAGGACAGGCTGTGCCTGGGCCTGCACTTGTGCTTTCTGCTGAGTTTTCCCAAACTTGGTTGGGGAGGGAATGGGCTGCTGAGGGCAGGTGCTGCCTAATTGCACGCAGACTCCCCGTTCTCTCCTCCTGGAACTTCCCAACAGCTGTCGTTATTTTCTGAGCTTCGGGCACCCCAGTAAACGCAGCTCTACCTTTAAGCAGGCCCTTGCTTTCCACAGAGAATAGGGAACTGCGCTTCTCCTGGGAGTTTTCGTACATTTTGCCTTTTATTGCAAGAGTAAGCAAGCCATTGCAAAACAAACAAACAAACAAACAAACAGACAAACAAAACCAAACCCTCTTTTTTTCTTTTTTTTTTCTTTTTTTTTTTTTTTAACTGAAAAGGCTTTCTTTCGAAGGAGGCTGACCCTTCTGAGAAAGGCTTTCAGGAGGCAGCTGACCCTTCCGTGATAGGGTCTGGGAAGGCTCTGTTCCCAGGTTTACCTTCAGTACCGCATCCTGGGTAGGGAACCTCTTCTTCAATGCCACATGTTCCGTAGGGAAGCTGTCTGTTCTCGGGTGGGATGTTCCTAGTCCTGCATCCCCTCCACGATGCTCTTGTGCCTTGGAACCCGGAGGCCTCATGGTCTTTGCAGCCGGTGGGGGATTCTTATTCTGGCACTTCCTTAAGACATGCTTAGGGACCCAGGGCTCTGCTGTTGTTCCATAGTAATTCCTGTGTCCTCTGGATGGACACGTAGCACCTGGGAAGCTCTCGTGTCCCCACTGGAGACACCCTGGGCACGAGTCCGTGAGGCCTTGTAAGTCAAACAATCTGTGGCAGGGGGCAGGCCAATGCATTGGGCTTGGGCCTGGCTATGCTCCCTGTCCTGTCCCGTTAAAGCTTAAGCATGAACTCAAGCAAGAGTGGTTCTGTAAGATTCCATGTGTTAGGATCTTGCGGAATTGGTATGCTTGGTGGGATGGTGGTTTTGACTTGAAGCTTATTCCCCTTTATAATTGGGGAGCTAACTGGCTTGTGGGTTGTCAAGATGCTAGGTTGTGATTGATGTGTATGGATTTCCTTGGCCCTGAATGTCTTGGTCCAGGATTCTTCATCTATATGCCTTGTTCTTTATGCCTTCTAGCTCCGGAATTTTCACTCTTACCCTTTGGCTCACGTCTGAATGCACCTCGACTTGTAGGCTTCCTTGGGGGCCGTCTGTTTCCTACCGTGTCATGTCTGACAGGTGTCAGAGTACGGCTGCCGTCCTTAGTTTTCGGAACATCCTCTGCCAACTGATGGTTGATATTAGAGGGTGATTGCCTCAGAATTCTCTGTTCTTCCTTGCCCAAAATTAAGGTGGCAGGGAGAGGACGAACGGGGTTGGGGGGTGAACTTGCTGTTCCTGCTTTGTCTCCAAGGAGAGATTTCAAGCTTGCCAGGTTTACCGTTTGAAGCCTCCAGGTTTCCAGGTTGCCCCAGAACTCACGCTGGTTGAGGCGGAAAGGCTAGAATGGAATGTGGACTCTTCAATTAAAAGACCTCTATGATTTCCTGGACCCTAGGGGGAAGGCCCCAAGTCCCCCTCTTACAAAATCTTTAAACATGGTCTTCCAGCTTCTGTGCTGCACTAGGTTCAACAAAGGGAAGCTCCTGCAAGGTACTCAGGGAGTAGTCCTCAACCTCTGATGCTGGCCAACTTCTCTGGTTTATTTCAGTCTGGGGTTTCTCAGAAAGTACTGATGTCTGCCCCATAGTATCCCACGAATTCTGCACAGTCCCAGGCAACTGACCCTCATTGTTTTCCCCAGACTCTCTGCTTAAATGTATATTCAGGGCATTTTCAAGTTGTCTCTGACCGTAGTCTCCACAGCCACCATGGCGGTTTTCACTGATGGGCTCCTAAGTTCTTTCTCAGACACATACCCCATTTCATTATCTGAAGAGTTAACTGGGTCACTCAACAGATAATCTTTTGGGCCATTCTCTGGAATATGTCCCTGATCCTTCTTCAGGCCTTCCTTTTCCTTCTCTAGATTTTCGTCCTTCCCCAAATCATTGCTATCCTTCTCCAGGTCATCTTTGTACTTTGCCAGGCCACTGCACTCTAGCTGAAGCATTTCTGGGTCCCCCACATAGCCACTTTTAGAGACACTCAATTTGACCTCCCTCTTTTTAGAGTTCCCTGAGCGTCCACGATAGCCCCGAGACTCAGGTAGCTGTGGAAGAGTCCCGGGACCGCTCATCATTGCGAGAGACTCCTAGGTCCTGGGGGCCAGGCCCCACCGGTGTTGGATGATCCTCTTTCCAAGGGGACTCTCTAGTTTTTTTCCTGAATCTCCTCACTGAGAGGAAACTGTGCATGAGGGATAGAGATAGCAGCATGGGCCTGGGAGGGGCCGAGATGACAACTTGGGCCTTGGCGGCACAGGGTTTGGGAGAATGGTTAGGAGCTGAAGGACAATCATCCTAGTGGGATCTCTGGACTACAGTGGGCAAACCCCACACACGTTCCTGCACCTTGTGCAACAGGTCCCATTCCAGATGGTGCCTTTCAGTTGACGTGAGTCTCTGGGATTCATTCTGACGTCTGTGAAAACACACTCGACCGATCTTAA
Source organism: Martes martes (assembly GCF_963455335.1). Lineage (NCBI taxonomy): Eukaryota > Metazoa > Chordata > Mammalia > Carnivora > Mustelidae > Martes > Martes martes. Next base: position 24,265,724 of record NC_137900.1, read on the forward strand.
TGTCGGGTAGAGGACCAGATGGCAGGATTGGGAGTGGGGATTGAAGGAGGGCCTGGGGCTGGACACATGGGTTGGGTTGGGGCTGGGTTTGAGGCAGGAGTTGAGGCGGGTTCTCAGACAAGGATGGAGGAAGTGGATGGGGAACTACTGGGGATTCCTGCTCTGGGAGGCATTCGAGATGTTATGTGAGGCATCGGCAGCAGGGAAGAAGGACTCACTAGGAGGAGTTTGGAGACCCCGGAAGAGCTGGATGGGGGTGTGCTGTCAATGGCCCTCCTCCAAGGTTGTAGGATATGGGCGCTGCTGATGCATAGGCAGCTCCTTTGACTGGTCTTTGCTGCTCCAGAAAGGAAGGGAGGATGCCCAATCACGCTTATCGGCAATTGTTTGCCTTGGAAAAGAACCCTTTGTTTCCTTCCACCTGAGGAAGCCACACCTCTTTTGGACTTGCTTCTCTAGAAGCGCCAGCGCATCAGGCCTGAGAAGTGAGAGGTTACCAGGCTCTACAAGGTTGGCTGCAGGGTCTCCCCTGGAAGACGCCTCTGAAGAATGCAGGGCTTGATGGGAATCACATGGAGCCAGGGTTGAAGGGAAGAAGTCTTTGGCATGAGTTTGCCACTGAGGGAGATCTAAAATTGACAAGCTGGAGGGGCCAATGCCTGTGATTGATGGGACATAAGTAGACAACCCACCAGGGCTCTCTGGGCGTGAGCTCTCTGGAACAGGCTTCCTGGAGATGGAAATCGGTTTAGATTGAGTCACAGACAAATTGCAGTCCGGTGGCGGTGAAGCTGAGCGGCTTGGTGGTGTGTGATGATGAGCAAAGGTCTCAGTGGGATGCACCGTCTGGGACGACTCCGTTAAGGGGCTGACCTCTTGGGAAAGGGTAGGGTCCAGAGAGACGATGGTATTTAGAGACACTCTCTGTCTGGACAGACAGCTGAACGGAGTTACCCCAAACCCATGCTCCCAAGACAGTACACAGAACAGACAACCCGTTATTAGAGAAATATTTATTCCTCACAAGGGGATTATTTCGGGGTAGGAAATGCCCCCCAAAACCCTCTCACGGGAATTTCCGGAGAAGTTTTCTGTCTAATTAGTACGAAACACATTTCTGCACACTGTGCCTTCAGCAGTCGTGAGAGTGGCTGGAAGCCACTGGGCAGCCTGATGCCCGCAGGTGGCCTTCGGGTGGGACGCGGGCTCCCCGTGGGGCATGGAGAGGGGATGCCTCTGATGCGGTAGCTGGTCCTTAAGTGCCCCAACTTTCTGGGGCTGTCTGTCCTTGTTTCTGAGCTGTCTGTTACTTCCAGGAAGGCCTTGGCCGGCAAAGACAGCTTCTTGCTGGCAGGACCTGGTATTTGACTCCTTGAGGGCGGGAACCCTGTAGTTGAAAGGATACCCCAGGACAGGCTGTGCCTGGGCCTGCACTTGTGCTTTCTGCTGAGTTTTCCCAAACTTGGTTGGGGAGGGAATGGGCTGCTGAGGGCAGGTGCTGCCTAATTGCACGCAGACTCCCCGTTCTCTCCTCCTGGAACTTCCCAACAGCTGTCGTTATTTTCTGAGCTTCGGGCACCCCAGTAAACGCAGCTCTACCTTTAAGCAGGCCCTTGCTTTCCACAGAGAATAGGGAACTGCGCTTCTCCTGGGAGTTTTCGTACATTTTGCCTTTTATTGCAAGAGTAAGCAAGCCATTGCAAAACAAACAAACAAACAAACAAACAGACAAACAAAACCAAACCCTCTTTTTTTCTTTTTTTTTTCTTTTTTTTTTTTTTTTAACTGAAAAGGCTTTCTTTCGAAGGAGGCTGACCCTTCTGAGAAAGGCTTTCAGGAGGCAGCTGACCCTTCCGTGATAGGGTCTGGGAAGGCTCTGTTCCCAGGTTTACCTTCAGTACCGCATCCTGGGTAGGGAACCTCTTCTTCAATGCCACATGTTCCGTAGGGAAGCTGTCTGTTCTCGGGTGGGATGTTCCTAGTCCTGCATCCCCTCCACGATGCTCTTGTGCCTTGGAACCCGGAGGCCTCATGGTCTTTGCAGCCGGTGGGGGATTCTTATTCTGGCACTTCCTTAAGACATGCTTAGGGACCCAGGGCTCTGCTGTTGTTCCATAGTAATTCCTGTGTCCTCTGGATGGACACGTAGCACCTGGGAAGCTCTCGTGTCCCCACTGGAGACACCCTGGGCACGAGTCCGTGAGGCCTTGTAAGTCAAACAATCTGTGGCAGGGGGCAGGCCAATGCATTGGGCTTGGGCCTGGCTATGCTCCCTGTCCTGTCCCGTTAAAGCTTAAGCATGAACTCAAGCAAGAGTGGTTCTGTAAGATTCCATGTGTTAGGATCTTGCGGAATTGGTATGCTTGGTGGGATGGTGGTTTTGACTTGAAGCTTATTCCCCTTTATAATTGGGGAGCTAACTGGCTTGTGGGTTGTCAAGATGCTAGGTTGTGATTGATGTGTATGGATTTCCTTGGCCCTGAATGTCTTGGTCCAGGATTCTTCATCTATATGCCTTGTTCTTTATGCCTTCTAGCTCCGGAATTTTCACTCTTACCCTTTGGCTCACGTCTGAATGCACCTCGACTTGTAGGCTTCCTTGGGGGCCGTCTGTTTCCTACCGTGTCATGTCTGACAGGTGTCAGAGTACGGCTGCCGTCCTTAGTTTTCGGAACATCCTCTGCCAACTGATGGTTGATATTAGAGGGTGATTGCCTCAGAATTCTCTGTTCTTCCTTGCCCAAAATTAAGGTGGCAGGGAGAGGACGAACGGGGTTGGGGGGTGAACTTGCTGTTCCTGCTTTGTCTCCAAGGAGAGATTTCAAGCTTGCCAGGTTTACCGTTTGAAGCCTCCAGGTTTCCAGGTTGCCCCAGAACTCACGCTGGTTGAGGCGGAAAGGCTAGAATGGAATGTGGACTCTTCAATTAAAAGACCTCTATGATTTCCTGGACCCTAGGGGGAAGGCCCCAAGTCCCCCTCTTACAAAATCTTTAAACATGGTCTTCCAGCTTCTGTGCTGCACTAGGTTCAACAAAGGGAAGCTCCTGCAAGGTACTCAGGGAGTAGTCCTCAACCTCTGATGCTGGCCAACTTCTCTGGTTTATTTCAGTCTGGGGTTTCTCAGAAAGTAGTGATGTCTGCCCCATAGTATCCCACGAATTCTGCACAGTCCCAGGCAACTGACCCTCATTGTTTTCCCCAGACTCTCTGCTTAAATGTATATTCAGGGCATTTTCAAGTTGTCTCTGACCGTAGTCTCCACAGCCACCATGGCGGTTTTCACTGATGGGCTCCTAAGTTCTTTCTCAGACACATACCCCATTTCATTATCTGAAGAGTTAACTGGGTCACTCAACAGATAATCTTTTGGGCCATTCTCTGGAATATGTCCCTGATCCTTCTTCAGGCCTTCCTTTTCCTTCTCTAGATTTTCGTCCTTCCCCAAATCATTGCTATCCTTCTCCAGGTCATCTTTGTACTTTGCCAGGCCACTGCACTCTAGCTGAAGCATTTCTGGGTCCCCCACATAGCCACTTTTAGAGACACTCAATTTGACCTCCCTCTTTTTAGAGTTCCCTGAGCGTCCACGATAGCCCCGAGACTCAGGTAGCTGTGGAAGAGTCCCGGGACCGCTCATCATTGCGAGAGACTCCTAGGTCCTGGGGGCCAGGCCCCACCGGTGTTGGATGATCCTCTTTCCAAGGGGACTCTCTAGTTTTTTTCCTGAATCTCCTCACTGAGAGGAAACTGTGCATGAGGGATAGAGATAGCAGCATGGGCCTGGGAGGGGCCGAGATGACAACTTGGGCCTTGGCGGCACAGGGTTTGGGAGAATGGTTAGGAGCTGAAGGACAATCATCCTAGTGGGATCTCTGGACTACAGTGGGCAAACCCCACACACGTTCCTGCACCTTGTGCAACAGGTCCCATTCCAGATGGTGCCTTTCAGTTGACGTGAGTCTCTGGGATTCATTCTGACGTCTGTGAAAACACACTCGACCGATCTTAATGTCGGGTAGAGGACCAGATGGCAGGATTGGGAGTGGGGATTGAAGGAGGGCCTGGGGCTGGACACATGGGTTGGGTTGGGGCTGGGTTTGAGGCAGGAGTTGAGGCGGGTTCTCAGACAAGGATGGAGGAAGTGGATGGGGAACTACTGGGGATTCCTGCTCTGGGAGGCATTCGAGATGTTATGTGAGGCATCGGCAGCAGGGAAGAAGGACTCACTAGGAGGAGTTTGGAGACCCCGGAAGAGCTGGATGGGGGTGTGCTGTCAATGGCCCTCCTCCAAGGTTGTAGGATATGGGCGCTGCTGATGCATAGGCAGCTCCTTTGACTGGTCTTTGCTGCTCCAGAAAGGAAGGGAGGATGCCCAATCACGCTTATCGGCAATTGTTTGCCTTGGAAAAGAACCCTTTGTTTCCTTCCACCTGAGGAAGCCACACCTCTTTTGGACTTGCTTCTCTAGAAGCGCCAGCGCATCAGGCCTGAGAAGTGAGAGGTTACCAGGCTCTACAAGGTTGGCTGCAGGGTCTCCCCTGGAAGACGCCTCTGAAGAATGCAGGGCTTGATGGGAATCACATGGAGCCAGGGTTGAAGGGAAGAAGTCTTTGGCATGAGTTTGCCACTGAGGGAGATCTAAAATTGACAAGCTGGAGGGGCCAATGCCTGTGATTGATGGGACATAAGTAGACAACCCACCAGGGCTCTCTGGGCGTGAGCTCTCTGGAACAGGCTTCCTGGAGATGGAAATCGGTTTAGATTGAGTCACAGACAAATTGCAGTCCGGTGGCGGTGAAGCTGAGCGGCTTGGTGGTGTGTGATGATGAGCAAAGGTCTCAGTGGGATGCACCGTCTGGGACGACTCCGTTAAGGGGCTGACCTCTTGGGAAAGGGTAGGGTCCAGAGAGACGATGGTATTTAGAGACACTCTCTGTCTGGACAGACAGCTGAACGGAGTTACCCCAAACCCATGCTCCCAAGACAGTACACAGAACAGACAACCCGTTATTAGAGAAATATTTATTCCTCACAAGGGGATTATTTCGGGGTAGGAAATGCCCCCCAAAACCCTCTCACGGGAATTTCCGGAGAAGTTTTCTGTCTAATTAGTACGAAACACATTTCTGCACACTGTGCCTTCAGCAGTCGTGAGAGTGGCTGGAAGCCACTGGGCAGCCTGATGCCCGCAGGTGGCCTTCGGGTGGGACGCGGGCTCCCCGTGGGGCATGGAGAGGGGATGCCTCTGATGCGGTAGCTGGTCCTTAAGTGCCCCAACTTTCTGGGGCTGTCTGTCCTTGTTTCTGAGCTGTCTGTTACTTCCAGGAAGGCCTTGGCCGGCAAAGACAGCTTCTTGCTGGCAGGACCTGGTATTTGACTCCTTGAGGGCGGGAACCCTGTAGTTGAAAGGATACCCCAGGACAGGCTGTGCCTGGGCCTGCACTTGTGCTTTCTGCTGAGTTTTCCCAAACTTGGTTGGGGAGGGAATGGGCTGCTGAGGGCAGGTGCTGCCTAATTGCACGCAGACTCCCCGTTCTCTCCTCCTGGAACTTCCCAACAGCTGTCGTTATTTTCTGAGCTTCGGGCACCCCAGTAAACGCAGCTCTACCTTTAAGCAGGCCCTTGCTTTCCACAGAGAATAGGGAACTGCGCTTCTCCTGGGAGTTTTCGTACATTTTGCCTTTTATTGCAAGAGTAAGCAAGCCATTGCAAAACAAACAAACAAACAAACAGACAAACAAAACCAAACCCTCTTTTTTTCTTTTTTTTCTTTTTTTTTTTTTTTTTTTTAACTGAAAAGGCTTTCTTTCGAAGGAGGCTGACCCTTCTGAGAAAGGCTTTCAGGAGGCAGCTGACCCTTCCGTGATAGGGTCTGGGAAGGCTCTGTTCCCAGGTTTACCTTCAGTACCGCATCCTGGGTAGGGAACCTCTTCTTCAATGCCACATGTTCCGTAGGGAAGCTGTCTGTTCTCGGGTGGGATGTTCCTAGTCCTGCATCCCCTCCACGATGCTCTTGTGCCTTGGAACCCGGAGGCCTCATGGTCTTTGCAGCCGGTGGGGGATTCTTATTCTGGCACTTCCTTAAGACATGCTTAGGGACCCAGGGCTCTGCTGTTGTTCCATAGTAATTCCTGTGTCCTCTGGATGGACACGTAGCACCTGGGAAGCTCTCGTGTCCCCACTGGAGACACCCTGGGCACGAGTCCGTGAGGCCTTGTAAGTCAAACAATCTGTGGCAGGGGGCAGGCCAATGCATTGGGCTTGGGCCTGGCTACGCTCCCTGTCCTGTCCCGTTAAAGCTTAAGCATGAACTCAAGCAAGAGTGGTTCTGTAAGATTCCATGTGTTAGGATCTTGCGGAATTGGTATGCTTGGTGGGATGGTGGTTTTGACTTGAAGCTTATTCCCCTTTATAATTGGGGAGCTAACTGGCTTGTGGGTTGTCAAGATGCTAGGTTGTGATTGATGTGTATGGATTTCCTTGGCCCTGAATGTCTTGGTCCAGGATTCTTCATCTTTATGCCTTGTTCTTTATGCCTTCTAGCTCCGGAATTTTCACTCTTACCCTTTGGCTCACGTCTGAATGCACCTCGACTTGTAGGCTTCCTTGGGGGCCGTCTGTTTCCTACCGTGTCATGTCTGACAGGTGTCAGAGTACGGCTGCCGTCCTTAGTTTTCGGAACATCCTCTGCCAACTGATGGTTGATATTAGAGGGTGATTGCCTCAGAATTCTCTGTTCTTCCTTGCCCAAAATTAAGGTGGCAGGGAGAGGACGAACGGGGTTGGGGGGTGAACTTGCTGTTCCTGCTTTGTCTCCAAGGAGAGATTTCAAGCTTGCCAGGTTTACCGTTTGAAGCCTCCAGGTTTCCAGGTTGCCCCAGAACTCACGCTGGTTGAGGCGGAAAGGCTAGAATGGAATGTGGACTCTTCAATTAAAAGACCTCTATGATTTCCTGGACCCTAGGGGGAAGGCCCCAAGTCCCCCTCTTACAAAATCTTTAAACATGGTCTTCCAGCTTCTGTGCTGCACTAGGTTCAACAAAGGGAAGCTCCTGCAAGGTACTCAGGGAGTAGTCCTCAACCTCTGATGCTGGCCAACTTCTCTGGTTTATTTCAGTCTGGGGTTTCTCAGAAAGTAGTGATGTCTGCCCCATAGTATCCCACGAATTCTGCACAGTCCCAGGCAACTGACCCTCATTGTTTTCCCCAGACTCTCTGCTTAAATGTATATTCAGGGCATTTTCAAGTTGTCTCTGACCGTAGTCTCCACAGCCACCATGGCGGTTTTCACTGATGGGCTCCTAAGTTCTTTCTCAGACACATACCCCATTTCATTATCTGAAGAGTTAACTGGGTCACTCAACAGATAATCTTTTGGGCCATTCTCTGGAATATGTCCCTGATCCTTCTTCAGGCCTTCCTTTTCCTTCTCTAGATTTTCGTCCTTCCCCAAATCATTGCTATCCTTCTCCAGGTCATCTTTGTACTTTGCCAGGCCACTGCACTCTAGCTGAAGCATTTCTGGGTCCCCCACATAGCCACTTTTAGAGACACTCAATTTGACCTCCCTCTTTTTAGAGTTCCCTGAGCGTCCACGATAGCCCCGAGACTCAGGTAGCTGTGGAAGAGTCCCGGGACCGCTCATCATTGCGAGAGACTCCTAGGTCCTGGGGGCCAGGCCCCACCGGTGTTGGATGATCCTCTTTCCAAGGGGACTCTCTAGTTTTTTTCCTGAATCTCCTCACTGAGAGGAAACTGTGCATGAGGGATAGAGATAGCAGCATGGGCCTGGGAGGGGCCGAGATGACAACTTGGGCCTTGGCGGCACAGGGTTTGGGAGAATGGTTAGGAGCTGAAGGACAATCATCCTAGTGGGATCTCTGGACTACAGTGGGCAAACCCCACACACGTTCCTGCACCTTGTGCAACAGGTCCCATTCCAGATGGTGCCTTTCAGTTGACGTGAGTCTCTGGGATTCATTCTGACGTCTGTGAAAACACACTCGACCGATCTTAATGTCGGGTAGAGGACCAGATGGCAGGATTGGGAGTGGGGATTGAAGGAGGGCCTGGGGCTGGACACATGGGTTGGGTTGGGGCTGGGTTTGAGGCAGGAGTTGAGGCGGGTTCTCAGACAAGGATGGAGGAAGTGGATGGGGAACTACTGGGGATTCCTGCTCTGGGAGGCATTCGAGATGTTATGTGAGGCATCGGCAGCAGGGAAGAAGGACTCACTAGGAGGAGTTTGGAGACCCCGGAAGAGCTGGATGGGGGTGTGCTGTCAATGGCCCTCCTCCAAGGTTGTAGGATATGGGCGCTGCTGATGCATAGGCAGCTCCTTTGACTGGTCTTTGCTGCTCCAGAAAGGAAGGGAGGATGCCCAATCACGCTTATCGGCAATTGTTTGCCTTGGAAAAGAACCCTTTGTTTCCTTCCACCTGAGGAAGCCACACCTCTTTTGGACTTGCTTCTCTAGAAGCGCCAGCGCATCAGGCCTGAGAAGTGAGAGGTTACCAGGCTCTACAAGGTTGGCTGCAGGGTCTCCCCTGGAAGACGCCTCTGAAGAATGCAGGGCTTGATGGGAATCACATGGAGCCAGGGTTGAAGGGAAGAAGTCTTTGGCATGAGTTTGCCACTGAGGGAGATCTAAAATTGACAAGCTGGAGGGGCCAATGCCTGTGATTGATGGGACATAAGTAGACAACCCACCAGGGCTCTCTGGGCGTGAGCTCTCTGGAACAGGCTTCCTGGAGATGGAAATCGGTTTAGATTGAGTCACAGACAAATTGCAGTCCGGTGGCGGTGAAGCTGAGCGGCTTGGTGGTGTGTGATGATGAGCAAAGGTCTCAGTGGGATGCACCGTCTGGGACGACTCCGTTAAGGGGCTGACCTCTTGGGAAAGGGTAGGGTCCAGAGAGACGATGGTATTTAGAGACACTCTCTGTCTGGACAGACAGCTGAACGGAGTTACCCCAAACCCATGCTCCCAAGACAGTACACAGAACAGACAACCCGTTATTAGAGAAATATTTATTCCTCACAAGGGGATTATTTCGGGGTAGGAAATGCCCCCCAAAACCCTCTCACGGGAATTTCCGGAGAAGTTTTCTGTCTAATTAGTACGAAACACATTTCTGCACACTGTGCCTTCAGCAGTCGTGAGAGTGGCTGGAAGCCACTGGGCAGCCTGATGCCCGCAGGTGGCCTTCGGGTGGGACGCGGGCTCCCCGTGGGGCATGGAGAGGGGATGCCTCTGATGCGGTAGCTGGTCCTTAAGTGCCCCAACTTTCTGGGGCTGTCTGTCCTTGTTTCTGAGCTGTCTGTTACTTCCAGGAAGGCCTTGGCCGGCAAAGACAGCTTCTTGCTGGCAGGACCTGGTATTTGACTCCTTGAGGGCGGGAACCCTGTAGTTGAAAGGATACCCCAGGACAGGCTGTGCCTGGGCCTGCACTTGTGCTTTCTGCTGAGTTTTCCCAAACTTGGTTGGGGAGGGAATGGGCTGCTGAGGGCAGGTGCTGCCTAATTGCACGCAGACTCCCCGTTCTCTCCTCCTGGAACTTCCCAACAGCTGTCGTTATTTTCTGAGCTTCGGGCACCCCAGTAAACGCAGCTCTACCTTTAAGCAGGCCCTTGCTTTCCACAGAGAATAGGGAACTGCGCTTCTCCTGGGAGTTTTCGTACATTTTGCCTTTTATTGCAAGAGTAAGCAAGCCATTGCAAAACAAACAAACAAACAAACAGACAAACAAAACCAAACCCTCTTTTTTTCTTTTTTTTCTTTTTTTTTTTTTTTTTTTAACTGAAAAGGCTTTCTTTCGAAGGAGGCTGACCCTTCTGAGAAAGGCTTTCAGGAGGCAGCTGACCCTTCCGTGATAGGGTCTGGGAAGGCTCTGTTCCCAGGTTTACCTTCAGTACCGCATCCTGGGTAGGGAACCTCTTCTTCAATGCCACATGTTCCGTAGGGAAGCTGTCTGTTCTCGGGTGGGATGTTCCTAGTCCTGCATCCCCTCCACGATGCTCTTGTGCCTTGGAACCCGGAGGCCTCATGGTCTTTGCAGCCGGTGGGGGATTCTTATTCTGGCACTTCCTTAAGACATGCTTAGGGACCCAGGGCTCTGCTGTTGTTCCATAGTAATTCCTGTGTCCTCTGGATGGACACGTAGCACCTGGGAAGCTCTCGTGTCCCCACTGGAGACACCCTGGGCACGAGTCCGTGAGGCCTTGTAAGTCAAACAATCTGTGGCAGGGGGCAGGCCAATGCATTGGGCTTGGGCCTGGCTACGCTCCCTGTCCTGTCCCGTTAAAGCTTAAGCAAGAACTCAAGCAAGAGTGGTTCTGTAAGATTCCATGTGTTAGGATCTTGCGGAATTGGTATGCTTGGTGGGATGGTGGTTTTGACTTGAAGCTTATTCCCCTTTATAATTGGGGAGCTAACTGGCTTGTGGGTTGTCAAGATGCTAGGTTGTGATTGATGTGTATGCATTTCCTTGGCCCTGAATGTCTTGGTCCAGGATTCTTCATCTTTATGCCTTGTTCTTTATGCCTTCTAGCTCCGGAATTTTCACTCTTACCCTTTGGCTCACGTCTGAATGCACCTCGACTTGTAGGCTTCCTTGGGGGCCGTCTGTTTCCTACCGTGTCATGTCTGACAGGTGTCAGAGTACGGCTGCCGTCCTTAGTTTTCGGAACATCCTCTGCCAACTGATGGTTGATATTAGAGGGTGATTGCCTCAGAATTCTCTGTTCTTCCTTGCCCAAAATTAAGGTGGCAGGGAGAGGACGAACGGGGTTGGGGGGTGAACTTGCTGTTCCTGCTTTGTCTCCAAGGAGAGATTTCAAGCTTGCCAGGTTTACCGTTTGAAGCCTCCAGGTTTCCAGGTTGCCCCAGAACTCACGCTGGTTGAGGCGGAAAGGCTAGAATGGAATGTGGACTCTTCAATTAAAAGACCTCTATGATTTCCTGGACCCTAGGGGGAAGGCCCCAAGTCCCCCTCTTACAAAATCTTTAAACATGGTCTTCCAGCTTCTGTGCTGCACTAGGTTCAACAAAGGGAAGCTCCTGCAAGGTACTCAGGGAGTAGTCCTCAACCTCTGATGCTGGCCAACTTCTCTGGTTTATTTCAGTCTGGGGTTTCTCAGAAAGTAGTGATGTCTGCCCCATAGTATCCCACGAATTCTGCACAGTCCCAGGCAACTGACCCTCATTGTTTTCCCCAGACTCTCTGCTTAAATGTATATTCAGGGCATTTTCAAGTTGTCTCTGACCGTAGTCTCCACAGCCACCATGGCGGTTTTCACTGATGGGCTCCTAAGTTCTTTCTCAGACACATACCCCATTTCATTATCTGAAGAGTTAACTGGGTCACTCAACAGATAATCTTTTGGGCCATTCTCTGGAATATGTCCCTGATCCTTCTTCAGGCCTTCCTTTTCCTTCTCTAGATTTTCGTCCTTCTCCAAATCATTGTTATCCTTCTCCAGGTCATCTTTGTACTTTGCCAGGCCACTGCACTCTAGCTGAAGCATTTCTGGGTCCCCCACATAGCCACTTTTAGAGACACTCAATTTGACCTCCCTCTTTTTAGAGTTCCCTGAGCGTCCACGATAGCCCCGAGACTCAGGTAGCTGTGGAAGAGTCCCGGGACCGCTCATCATTGCGAGAGACTCCTAGGTCCTGGGGGCCAGGCCCCACCGGTGTTGGATGATCCTCTTTCCAAGGGGACTCTCTAGTTTTTTTCCTGAATCTCCTCACTGAGAGGAAACTGTGCATGAGGGATAGAGATAGCAGCATGGGCCTGGGAGGGGCCGAGATGACAACTTGGGCCTTGGCGGCACAGGGTTTGGGAGAATGGTTAGGAGCTGAAGGACAATCATCCTAGTGGGATCTCTGGACTACAGTGGGCAAACCCCACACATGTTCCTGCACCTTGTGCAACAGGTCCCATTCCAGATGGTGCCTTTCAGTTGACGTGAGTCTCTGGGATTCATTCTGACGTCTGTGAAAACACACTCGACCGATCTTAATGTCGGGTAGAGGACCAGATGGCAGGATTGGGAGTGGGGATTGAAGGAGGGCCTGGGGCTGGACACATGGGTTGGGTTGGGGCTGGGTTTGAGGCAGGAGTTGAGGCGGGTTCTCAGACAAGGATGGAGGAAGTGGATGGGGAACTACTGGGGATTCCTGCTCTGGGAGGCATTCGAGATGTTATGTGAGGCATCGGCAGCAGGGAAGAAGGACTCACTAGGAGGAGTTTGGAGACCCCGGAAGAGCTGGATGGGGGTGTGCTGTCAATGGCCCTCCTCCAAGGTTGTAGGATATGGGCGCTGCTGATGCATAGGCAGCTCCTTTGACTGGTCTTTGCTGCTCCAGAAAGGAAGGGAGGATGCCCAATCACGCTTATCGGCAATTGTTTGCCTTGGAAAAGAACCCTTTGTTTCCTTCCACCTGAGGAAGCCACACCTCTTTTGGACTTGCTTCTCTAGAAGCGCCAGCGCATCAGGCCTGAGAAGTGAGAGGTTACCAGGCTCTACAAGGTTGGCTGCAGGGTCTCCCCTGGAAGACGCCTCTGAAGAATGCAGGGCTTGATGGGAATCACATGGAGCCAGGGTTGAAGGGAAGAAGTCTTTGGCATGAGTTTGCCACTGAGGGAGATCTAAAATTGACAAGCTGGAGGGGCCAATGCCTGTGATTGATGGGACATAAGTAGACAACCCACCAGGGCTCTCTGGGCGTGAGCTCTCTGGAACAGGCTTCCTGGAGATGGAAATCGGTTTAGATTGAGTCACAGACAAATTGCAGTCCGGTGGCGGTGAAGCTGAGCGGCTTGGTGGTGTGTGATGATGAGCAAAGGTCTCAGTGGGATGCACCGTCTGGGACGACTCCGTTAAGGGGCTGACCTCTTGGGAAAGGGTAGGGTCCAGAGAGACGATGGTATTTAGAGACACTCTCTGTCTGGACAGACAGCTGAACGGAGTTACCCCAAACCCATGCTCCCAAGACAGTACACAGAACAGACAACCCGTTATTAGAGAAATATTTATTCCTCACAAGGGGATTATTTCGGGGTAGGAAATGCCCCCCAAAACCCTCTCACGGGAATTTCCGGAGAAGTTTTCTGTCTAATTAGTACGAAACACATTTCTGCACACTGTGCCTTCAGCAGTCGTGAGAGTGGCTGGAAGCCACTGGGCAGCCTGATGCCCGCAGGTGGCCTTCGGGTGGGACGCGGGCTCCCCGTGGGGCATGGAGAGGGGATGCCTCTGATGCGGTAGCTGGTCCTTAAGTGCCCCAACTTTCTGGGGCTGTCTGTCCTTGTTTCTGAGCTGTCTGTTACTTCCAGGAAGGCCTTGGCCGGCAAAGACAGCTTCTTGCTGGCAGGACCTGGTATTTGACTCCTTGAGGGCGGGAACCCTGTAGTTGAAAGGATACCCCAGGACAGGCTGTGCCTGGGCCTGCACTTGTGCTTTCTGCTGAGTTTTCCCAAACTTGGTTGGGGAGGGAATGGGCTGCTGAGGGCAGGTGCTGCCTAATTGCACGCAGACTCCCCGTTCTCTCCTCCTGGAACTTCCCAACAGCTGTCGTTATTTTCTGAGCTTCGGGCACCCCAGTAAACGCAGCTCTACCTTTAAGCAGGCCCTTGCTTTCCACAGAGAATAGGGAACTGCGCTTCTCCTGGGAGTTTTCGTACATTTTGCCTTTTATTGCAAGAGTAAGCAAGCCATTGCAAAACAAACAAACAAACAAACAAACAGACAAACAAAACCAAACCCTCTTTTTTTCTTTTTTTTTTCTTTTTTTTTTTTTTTTTTAACTGAAAAGGCTTTCTTTCGAAGGAGGCTGACCCTTCTGAGAAAGGCTTTCAGGAGGCAGCTGACCCTTCCGTGATAGGGTCTGGGAAGGCTCTGTTCCCAGGTTTACCTTCAGTACCGCATCCTGGGTAGGGAACCTCTTCTTCAATGCCACATGTTCCGTAGGGAAGCTGTCTGTTCTCGGGTGGGATGTTCCTAGTCCTGCATCCCCTCCACGATGCTCTTGTGCCTTGGAACCCGGAGGCCTCATGGTCTTTGCAGCCGGTGGGGGATTCTTATTCTGGCACTTCCTTAAGACATGCTTAGGGACCCAGGGCTCTGCTGTTGTTCCATAGTAATTCCTGTGTCCTCTGGATGGACACGTAGCACCTGGGAAGCTCTCGTGTCCCCACTGGAGACACCCTGGGCACGAGTCCGTGAGGCCTTGTAAGTCAAACAATCTGTGGCAGGGGGCAGGCCAATGCATTGGGCTTGGGCCTGGCTACGCTCCCTGTCCTGTCCCGTTAAAGCTTAAGCATGAACTCAAGCAAGAGTGGTTCTGTAAGATTCCATGTGTTAGGATCTTGCGGAATTGGTATGCTTGGTGGGATGGTGGTTTTGACTTGAAGCTTATTCCCCTTTATAATTGGGGAGCTAACTGGCTTGTGGGTTGTCAAGATGCTAGGTTGTGATTGATGTGTATGCATTTCCTTGGCCCTGAATGTCTTGGTCCAGGATTCTTCATCTTTATGCCTTGTTCTTTATGCCTTCTAGCTCCGGAATTTTCACTCTTACCCTTTGGCTCACGTCTGAATGCACCTCGACTTGTAGGCTTCCTTGGGGGCCGTCTGTTTCCTACCGTGTCATGTCTGACAGGTGTCAGAGTACGGCTGCCGTCCTTAGTTTTCGGAACATCCTCTGCCAACTGATGGTTGATATTAGAGGGTGATTGCCTCAGAATTCTCTGTTCTTCCTTGCCCAAAATTAAGGTGGCAGGGAGAGGACGAACGGGGTTGGGGGGTGAACTTGCTGTTCCTGCTTTGTCTCCAAGGAGAGATTTCAAGCTTGCCAGGTTTACCGTTTGAAGCCTCCAGGTTTCCAGGTTGCCCCAGAACTCACGCTGGTTGAGGCGGAAAGGCTAGAATGGAATGTGGACTCTTCAATTAAAAGACCTCTATGATTTCCTGGACCCTAGGGGGAAGGCCCCAAGTCCCCCTCTTACAAAATCTTTAAACATGGTCTTCCAGCTTCTGTGCTGCACTAGGTTCAACAAAGGGAAGCTCCTGCAAGGTACTCAGGGAGTAGTCCTCAACCTCTGATGCTGGCCAACTTCTCTGGTTTATTTCAGTCTGGGGTTTCTCAGAAAGTACTGATGTCTGCCCCATAGTATCCCACGAATTCTGCACAGTCCCAGGCAACTGACCCTCATTGTTTTCCCCAGACTCTCTGCTTAAATGTATATTCAGGGCATTTTCAAGTTGTCTCTGACCGTAGTCTCCACAGCCACCATGGCGGTTTTCACTGATGGGCTCCTAAGTTCTTTCTCAGACACATACCCCATTTCATTATCTGAAGAGTTAACTGGGTCACTCAACAGATAATCTTTTGGGCCATTCTCTGGAATATGTCCCTGATCCTTCTTCAGGCCTTCCTTTTCCTTCTCTAGATTTTCGTCCTTCCCCAAATCATTGCTATCCTTCTCCAGGTCATCTTTGTACTTTGCCAGGCCACTGCACTCTAGCTGAAGCATTTCTGGGTCCCCCACATAGCCACTTTTAGAGACACTCAATTTGACCTCCCTCTTTTTAGAGTTCCCTGAGCGTCCACGATAGCCCCGAGACTGAGGTAGCTGTGGAAGAGTCCCGGGACCGCTCATCATTGCGAGAGACTCCTAGGTCCTGGGGGCCAGGCCCCACCGGTGTTGGATGATCCTCTTTCCAAGGGGACTCTCTAGTTTTTTTCCTGAATCTCCTCACTGAGAGGAAACTGTGCATGAGGGATAGAGATAGCAGCATGGGCCTGGGAGGGGCCGAGATGACAACTTGGGCCTTGGCGGCACAGGGTTTGGGAGAATGGTTAGGAGCTGAAGGACAATCATCCTAGTGGGATCTCAGGACTACAGTGGGCAAACCCCACACACGTTCCTGCACCTTGTGCAACAGGTCCCATTCCAGATGGTGCCTTTCAGTTGACGTGAGTCTCTGGGATTCATTCTGACGTCTGTGAAAACACACTCGACCGATCTTAATGTCGGGTAGAGGACCAGATGGCAGGATTGGGAGTGGGGATTGAAGGAGGGCCTGGGGCTGGACACATGGGTTGGGTTGGGGCTGGGTTTGAGGCAGGAGTTGAGGCGGGTTCTCAGACAAGGATGGAGGAAGTGGATGGGGAACTACTGGGGATTCCTGCTCTGGGAGGCATTCGAGATGTTATGTGAGGCATCGGCAGCAGGGAAGAAGGACTCACTAGGAGGAGTTTGGAGACCCCGGAAGAGCTGGATGGGGGTGTGCTGTCAATGGCCCTCCTCCAAGGTTGTAGGATATGGGCGCTGCTGATGCATAGGCAGCTCCTTTGACTGGTCTTTGCTGCTCCAGAAAGGAAGGGAGGATGCCCAATCACGCTTATCGGCAATTGTTTGCCTTGGAAAAGAACCCTTTGTTTCCTTCCACCTGAGGAAGCCACACCTCTTTTGGACTTGCTTCTCTAGAAGCGCCAGCGCATCAGGCCTGAGAAGTGAGAGGTTACCAGGCTCTACAAGGTTGGCTGCAGGGTCTCCCCTGGAAGACGCCTCTGAAGAATGCAGGGCTTGATGGGAATCACATGGAGCCAGGGTTGAAGGGAAGAAGTCTTTGGCATGAGTTTGCCACTGAGGGAGATCTAAAATTGACAAGCTGGAGGGGCCAATGCCTGTGATTGATGGGACATAAGTAGACAACCCACCAGGGCTCTCTGGGCGTGAGCTCTCTGGAACAGGCTTCCTGGAGATGGAAATCGGTTTAGATTGAGTCACAGACAAATTGCAGTCCGGTGGCGGTGAAGCTGAGCGGCTTGGTGGTGTGTGATGATGAGCAAAGGTCTCAGTGGGATGCACCGTCTGGGACGACTCCGTTAAGGGGCTGACCTCTTGGGAAAGGGTAGGGTCCAGAGAGACGATGGTATTTAGAGACACTCTCTGTCTGGACAGACAGCTGAACGGAGTTACCCCAAACCCATGCTCCCAAGACAGTACACAGAACAGACAACCCGTTATTAGAGAAATATTTATTCCTCACAAGGGGATTATTTCGGGGTAGGAAATGCCCCCCAAAACCCTCTCACGGGAATTTCCGGAGAAGTTTTCTGTCTAATTAGTACGAAACACATTTCTGCACACTGTGCCTTCAGCAGTCGTGAGAGTGGCTGGAAGCCACTGGGCAGCCTGATGCCCGCAGGTGGCCTTCGGGTGGGACGCGGGCTCCCCGTGGGGCATGGAGAGGGGATGCCTCTGATGCGGTAGCTGGTCCTTAAGTGCCCCAACTTTCTGGGGCTGTCTGTCCTTGTTTCTGAGCTGTCTGTTACTTCCAGGAAGGCCTTGGCCGGCAAAGACAGCTTCTTGCTGGCAGGACCTGGTATTTGACTCCTTGAGGGCGGGAACCCTGTAGTTGAAAGGATACCCCAGGACAGGCTGTGCCTGGGCCTGCACTTGTGCTTTCTGCTGAGTTTTCCCAAACTTGGTTGGGGAGGGAATGGGCTGCTGAGGGCAGGTGCTGCCTAATTGCACGCAGACTCCCCGTTCTCTCCTCCTGGAACTTCCCAACAGCTGTCGTTATTTTCTGAGCTTCGGGCACCCCAGTAAACGCAGCTCTACCTTTAAGCAGGCCCTTGCTTTCCACAGAGAATAGGGAACTGCGCTTCTCCTGGGAGTTTTCGTACATTTTGCCTTTTATTGCAAGAGTAAGCAAGCCATTGCAAAACAAACAAACAAACAAACAAACAGACAAACAAAACCAAACCCTCTTTTTTTCTTTTTTTTTTCTTTTTTTTTTTTTTTTTAACTGAAAAGGCTTTCTTTCGAAGGAGGCTGACCCTTCTGAGAAAGGCTTTCAGGAGGCAGCTGACCCTTCCGTGATAGGGTCTGGGAAGGCTCTGTTCCCAGGTTTACCTTCAGTACCGCATCCTGGGTAGGGAACCTCTTCTTCAATGCCACATGTTCCGTAGGGAAGCTGTCTGTTCTCGGGTGGGATGTTCCTAGTCCTGCATCCCCTCCACGATGCTCTTGTGCCTTGGAACCCGGAGGCCTCATGGTCTTTGCAGCCGGTGGGGGATTCTTATTCTGGCACTTCCTTAAGACATGCTTAGGGACCCAGGGCTCTGCTGTTGTTCCATAGTAATTCCTGTGTCCTCTGGATGGACACGTAGCACCTGGGAAGCTCTCGTGTCCCCACTGGAGACACCCTGGGCACGAGTCCGTGAGGCCTTGTAAGTCAAACAATCTGTGGCAGGGGGCAGGCCAATGCATTGGGCTTGGGCCTGGCTACGCTCCCTGTCCTGTCCCGTTAAAGCTTAAGCATGAACTCAAGCAAGAGTGGTTCTGTAAGATTCCATGTGTTAGGATCTTGCGGAATTGGTATGCTTGGTGGGATGGTGGTTTTGACTTGAAGCTTATTCCCCTTTATAATTGGGGAGCTAACTGGCTTGTGGGTTGTCAAGATGCTAGGTTGTGATTGATGTGTATGCATTTCCTTGGCCCTGAATGTCTTGGTCCAGGATTCTTCATCTTTATGCCTTGTTCTTTATGCCTTCTAGCTCCGGAATTTTCACTCTTACCCTTTGGCTCACGTCTGAATGCACCTCGACTTGTAGGCTTCCTTGGGGGCCGTCTGTTTCCTACCGTGTCATGTCTGACAGGTGTCAGAGTACGGCTGCCGTCCTTAGTTTTCGGAACATCCTCTGCCAACTGATGGTTGATATTAGAGGGTGATTGCCTCAGAATTCTCTGTTCTTCCTTGCCCAAAATTAAGGTGGCAGGGAGAGGACGAACGGGGTTGGGGGGTGAACTTGCTGTTCCTGCTTTGTCTCCAAGGAGAGATTTCAAGCTTGCCAGGTTTACCGTTTGAAGCCTCCAGGTTTCCAGGTTGCCCCAGAACTCACGCTGGTTGAGGCGGAAAGGCTAGAATGGAATGTGGACTCTTCAATTAAAAGACCTCTATGATTTCCTGGACCCTAGGGGGAAGGCCCCAAGTCCCCCTCTTACAAAATCTTTAAACATGGTCTTCCAGCTTCTGTGCTGCACTAGGTTCAACAAAGGGAAGCTCCTGCAAGGTACTCAGGGAGTAGTCCTCAACCTCTGATGCTGGCCAACTTCTCTGGTTTATTTCAGTCTGGGGTTTCTCAGAAAGTAGTGATGTCTGCCCCATAGTATCCCACGAATTCTGCACAGTCCCAGGCAACTGACCCTCATTGTTTTCCCCAGACTCTCTGCTTAAATGTATATTCAGGGCATTTTCAAGTTGTCTCTGACCGTAGTCTCCACAGCCACCATGGCGGTTTTCACTGATGGGCTCCTAAGTTCTTTCTCAGACACATACCCCATTTCATTATCTGAAGAGTTAACTGGGTCACTCAACAGATAATCTTTTGGGCCATTCTCTGGAATATGTCCCTGATCCTTCTTCAGGCCTTCCTTTTCCTTCTCTAGATTTTCGTCCTTCCCCAAATCATTGCTATCCTTCTCCAGGTCATCTTTGTACTTTGCCAGGCCACTGCACTCTAGCTGAAGCATTTCTGGGTCCCCCACATAGCCACTTTTAGAGACACTCAATTTGACCTCCCTCTTTTTAGAGTTCCCTGAGCGTCCACGATAGCCCCGAGACTGAGGTAGCTGTGGAAGAGTCCCGGGACCGCTCATCATTGCGAGAGACTCCTAGGTCCTGGGGGCCAGGCCCCACCGGTGTTGGATGATCCTCTTTCCAAGGGGACTCTCTAGTTTTTTTCCTGAATCTCCTCACTGAGAGGAAACTGTGCATGAGGGATAGAGATAGCAGCATGGGCCTGGGAGGGGCCGAGATGACAACTTGGGCCTTGGCGGCACAGGGTTTGGGAGAATGGTTAGGAGCTGAAGGACAATCATCCTAGTGGGATCTCTGGACTACAGTGGGCAAACCCCACACACGTTCCTGCACCTTGTGCAACAGGTCCCATTCCAGATGGTGCCTTTCAGTTGACGTGAGTCTCTGGGATTCATTCTGACGTCTGTGAAAACACACTCGACCGATCTTAATGTCGGGTAGAGGACCAGATGGCAGGATTGGGAGTGGGGATTGAAGGAGGGCCTGGGGCTGGACACATGGGTTGGGTTGGGGCTGGGTTTGAGGCAGGAGTTGAGGCGGGTTCTCAGACAAGGATGGAGGAAGTGGATGGGGAACTACTGGGGATTCCTGCTCTGGGAGGCATTCGAGATGTTATGTGAGGCATCGGCAGCAGGGAAGAAGGACTCACTAGGAGGAGTTTGGAGACCCCGGAAGAGCTGGATGGGGGTGTGCTGTCAATGGCCCTCCTCCAAGGTTGTAGGATATGGGCACTGCTGATGCATAGGCAGCTCCTTTGACTGGTCTTTGCTGCTCCAGAAAGGAAGGGAGGATGCCCAATCACGCTTATCGGCAATTGTTTGCCTTGGAAAAGAACCCTTTGTTTCCTTCCACCTGAGGAAGCCACACCTCTTTTGGACTTGCTTCTCTAGAAGCGCCAGCGCATCAGGCCTGAGAAGTGAGAGGTTACCAGGCTCTACAAGGTTGGCTGCAGGGTCTCCCCTGGAAGACGCCTCTGAAGAATGCAGGGCTTGATGGGAATCACATGGAGCCAGGGTTGAAGGGAAGAAGTCTTTGGCATGAGTTTGCCACTGAGGGAGATCTAAAATTGACAAGCTGGAGGGGCCAATGCCTGTGATTGATGGGACATAAGTAGACAACCCACCAGGGCTCTCTGGGCGTGAGCTCTCTGGAACAGGCTTCCTGGAGATGGAAATCGGTTTAGATTGAGTCACAGACAAATTGCAGTCCGGTGGCGGTGAAGCTGAGCGGCTTGGTGGTGTGTGATGATGAGCAAAGGTCTCAGTGGGATGCACCGTCTGGGACGACTCCGTTAAGGGGCTGACCTCTTGGGAAAGGGTAGGGTCCAGAGAGACGATGGTATTTAGAGACACTCTCTGTCTGGACAGACAGCTGAACGGAGTTACCCCAAACCCATGCTCCCAAGACAGTACACAGAACAGACAACCCGTTATTAGAGAAATATTTATTCCTCACAAGGGGATTATTTCGGGGTAGGAAATGCCCCCCAAAACCCTCTCACGGGAATTTCCGGAGAAGTTTTCTGTCTAATTAGTACGAAACACATTTCTGCACACTGTGCCTTCAGCAGTCGTGAGAGTGGCTGGAAGCCACTGGGCAGCCTGATGCCCGCAGGTGGCCTTCGGGTGGGACGCGGGCTCCCCGTGGGGCATGGAGAGGGGATGCCTCTGATGCGGTAGCTGGTCCTTAAGTGCCCCAACTTTCTGGGGCTGTCTGTCCTTGTTTCTGAGCTGTCTGTTACTTCCAGGAAGGCCTTGGCCGGCAAAGACAGCTTCTTGCTGGCAGGACCTGGTATTTGACTCCTTGAGGGCGGGAACCCTGTAGTTGAAAGGATACCCCAGGACAGGCTGTGCCTGGGCCTGCACTTGTGCTTTCTGCTGAGTTTTCCCAAACTTGGTTGGGGAGGGAATGGGCTGCTGAGGGCAGGTGCTGCCTAATTGCACGCAGACTCCCCGTTCTCTCCTCCTGGAACTTCCCAACAGCTGTCGTTATTTTCTGAGCTTCGGGCACCCCAGTAAACGCAGCTCTACCTTTAAGCAGGCCCTTGCTTTCCACAGAGAATAGGGAACTGCGCTTCTCCTGGGAGTTTTCGTACATTTTGCCTTTTATTGCAAGAGTAAGCAAGCCATTGCAAAACAAACAAACAAACAAACAAACAGACAAACAAAACCAAACCCTCTTTTTTTCTTTTTTTTTTCTTTTTTTTTTTTTTTTTTTAACTGAAAAGGCTTTCTTTCGAAGGAGGCTGACCCTTCTGAGAAAGGCTTTCAGGAGGCAGCTGACCCTTCCGTGATAGGGTCTGGGAAGGCTCTGTTCCCAGGTTTACCTTCAGTACCGCATCCTGGGTAGGGAACCTCTTCTTCAATGCCACATGTTCCGTAGGGAAGCTGTCTGTTCTCGGGTGGGATGTTCCTAGTCCTGCATCCCCTCCACGATGCTCTTGTGCCTTGGAACCCGGAGGCCTCATGGTCTTTGCAGCCGGTGGGGGATTCTTATTCTGGCACTTCCTTAAGACATGCTTAGGGACCCAGGGCTCTGCTGTTGTTCCATAGTAATTCCTGTGTCCTCTGGATGGACACGTAGCACCTGGGAAGCTCTCGTGTCCCCACTGGAGACACCCTGGGCACGAGTCCGTGAGGCCTTGTAAGTCAAACAATCTGTGGCAGGGGGCAGGCCAATGCATTGGGCTTGGGCCTGGCTACGCTCCCTGTCCTGTCCCGTTAAAGCTTAAGCAAGAACTCAAGCAAGAGTGGTTCTGTAAGATTCCATGTGTTAGGATCTTGCGGAATTGGTATGCTTGGTGGGATGGTGGTTTTGACTTGAAGCTTATTCCCCTTTATAATTGGGGAGCTAACTGGCTTGTGGGTTGTCAAGATGCTAGGTTGTGATTGATGTGTATGCATTTCCTTGGCCCTGAATGTCTTGGTCCAGGATTCTTCATCTTTATGCCTTGTTCTTTATGCCTTCTAGCTCCGGAATTTTCACTCTTACCCTTTGGCTCACGTCTGAATGCACCTCGACTTGTAGGCTTCCTTGGGGGCCGTCTGTTTCCTACCGTGTCATGTCTGACAGGTGTCAGAGTACGGCTGCCGTCCTTAGTTTTCGGAACATCCTCTGCCAACTGATGGTTGATATTAGAGGGTGATTGCCTCAGAATTCTCTGTTCTTCCTTGCCCAAAATTAAGGTGGCAGGGAGAGGACGAACGGGGTTGGGGGGTGAACTTGCTGTTCCTGCTTTGTCTCCAAGGAGAGATTTCAAGCTTGCCAGGTTTACCGTTTGAAGCCTCCAGGTTTCCAGGTTGCCCCAGAACTCACGCTGGTTGAGGCGGAAAGGCTAGAATGGAATGTGGACTCTTCAATTAAAAGACCTCTATGATTTCCTGGACCCTAGGGGGAAGGCCCCAAGTCCCCCTCTTACAAAATCTTTAAACATGGTCTTCCAGCTTCTGTGCTGCACTAGGTTCAACAAAGGGAAGCTCCTGCAAGGTACTCAGGGAGTAGTCCTCAACCTCTGATGCTGGCCAACTTCTCTGGTTTATTTCAGTCTGGGGTTTCTCAGAAAGTAGTGATGTCTGCCCCATAGTATCCCACGAATTCTGCACAGTCCCAGGCAACTGACCCTCATTGTTTTCCCCAGACTCTCTGCTTAAATGTATATTCAGGGCATTTTCAAGTTGTCTCTGACCGTAGTCTCCACAGCCACCATGGCGGTTTTCACTGATGGGCTCCTAAGTTCTTTCTCAGACACATACCCCATTTCATTATCTGAAGAGTTAACTGGGTCACTCAACAGATAATCTTTTGGGCCATTCTCTGGAATATGTCCCTGATCCTTCTTCAGGCCTTCCTTTTCCTTCTCTAGATTTTCGTCCTTCTCCAAATCATTGTTATCCTTCTCCAGGTCATCTTTGTACTTTGCCAGGCCACTGCACTCTAGCTGAAGCATTTCTGGGTCCCCCACATAGCCACTTTTAGAGACACTCAATTTGACCTCCCTCTTTTTAGAGTTCCCTGAGCGTCCACGATAGCCCCGAGACTCAGGTAGCTGTGGAAGAGTCCCGGGACCGCTCATCATTGCGAGAGACTCCTAGGTCCTGGGGGCCAGGCCCCACCGGTGTTGGATGATCCTCTTTCCAAGGGGACTCTCTAGTTTTTTTCCTGAATCTCCTCACTGAGAGGAAACTGTGCATGAGGGATAGAGATAGCAGCATGGGCCTGGGAGGGGCCGAGATGACAACTTGGGCCTTGGCGGCACAGGGTTTGGGAGAATGGTTAGGAGCTGAAGGACAATCATCCTAGTGGGATCTCTGGACTACAGTGGGCAAACCCCACACACGTTCCTGCACCTTGTGCAACAGGTCCCATTCCAGATGGTGCCTTTCAGTTGACGTGAGTCTCTGGGATTCATTCTGACGTCTGTGAAAACACACTCGACCGATCTTAATGTCGGGTAGAGGACCAGATGGCAGGATTGGGAGTGGGGATTGAAGGAGGGCCTGGGGCTGGACACATGGGTTGGGTTGGGGCTGGGTTTGAGGCAGGAGTTGAGGCGGGTTCTCAGACAAGGATGGAGGAAGTGGATGGGGAACTACTGGGGATTCCTGCTCTGGGAGGCATTCGAGATGTTATGTGAGGCATCGGCAGCAGGGAAGAAGGACTCACTAGGAGGAGTTTGGAGACCCCGGAAGAGCTGGATGGGGGTGTGCTGTCAATGGCCCTCCTCCAAGGTTGTAGGATATGGGCGCTGCTGATGCATAGGCAGCTCCTTTGACTGGTCTTTGCTGCTCCAGAAAGGAAGGGAGGATGCCCAATCACGCTTATCGGCAATTGTTTGCCTTGGAAAAGAACCCTTTGTTTCCTTCCACCTGAGGAAGCCACACCTCTTTTGGACTTGCTTCTCTAGAAGCGCCAGCGCATCAGGCCTGAGAAGTGAGAGGTTACCAGGCTCTACAAGGTTGGCTGCAGGGTCTCCCCTGGAAGACGCCTCTGAAGAATGCAGGGCTTGATGGGAATCACATGGAGCCAGGGTTGAAGGGAAGAAGTCTTTGGCATGAGTTTGCCACTGAGGGAGATCTAAAATTGACAAGCTGGAGGGGCCAATGCCTGTGATTGATGGGACATAAGTAGACAACCCACCAGGGCTCTCTGGGCGTGAGCTCTCTGGAACAGGCTTCCTGGAGATGGAAATCGGTTTAGATTGAGTCACAGACAAATTGCAGTCCGGTGGCGGTGAAGCTGAGCGGCTTGGTGGTGTGTGATGATGAGCAAAGGTCTCAGTGGGATGCACCGTCTGGGACGACTCCGTTAAGGGGCTGACCTCTTGGGAAAGGGTAGGGTCCAGAGAGACGATGGTATTTAGAGACACTCTCTGTCTGGACAGACAGCTGAACGGAGTTACCCCAAACCCATGCTCCCAAGACAGTACACAGAACAGACAACCCGTTATTAGAGAAATATTTATTCCTCACAAGGGGATTATTTCGGGGTAGGAAATGCCCCCCAAAACCCTCTCACGGGAATTTCCGGAGAAGTTTTCTGTCTAATTAGTACGAAACACATTTCTGCACACTGTGCCTTCAGCAGTCGTGAGAGTGGCTGGAAGCCACTGGGCAGCCTGATGCCCGCAGGTGGCCTTCGGGTGGGACGCGGGCTCCCCGTGGGGCATGGAGAGGGGATGCCTCTGATGCGGTAGCTGGTCCTTAAGTGCCCCAACTTTCTGGGGCTGTCTGTCCTTGTTTCTGAGCTGTCTGTTACTTCCAGGAAGGCCTTGGCCGGCAAAGACAGCTTCTTGCTGGCAGGACCTGGTATTTGACTCCTTGAGGGCGGGAACCCTGTAGTTGAAAGGATACCCCAGGACAGGCTGTGCCTGGGCCTGCACTTGTGCTTTCTGCTGAGTTTTCCCAAACTTGGTTGGGGAGGGAATGGGCTGCTGAGGGCAGGTGCTGCCTAATTGCACGCAGACTCCCCGTTCTCTCCTCCTGGAACTTCCCAACAGCTGTCGTTATTTTCTGAGCTTCGGGCACCCCAGTAAACGCAGCTCTACCTTTAAGCAGGCCCTTGCTTTCCACAGAGAATAGGGAACTGCGCTTCTCCTGGGAGTTTTCGTACATTTTGCCTTTTATTGCAAGAGTAAGCAAGCCATTGCAAAACAAACAAACAAACAAACAAACAGACAAACAAAACCAAACCCTCTTTTTTTCTTTTTTTTTTCTTTTTTTTTTTTTTTTTTAACTGAAAAGGCTTTCTTTCGAAGGAGGCTGACCCTTCTGAGAAAGGCTTTCAGGAGGCAGCTGACCCTTCCGTGATAGGGTCTGGGAAGGCTCTGTTCCCAGGTTTACCTTCAGTACCGCATCCTGGGTAGGGAACCTCTTCTTCAATGCCACATGTTCCGTAGGGAAGCTGTCTGTTCTCGGGTGGGATGTTCCTAGTCCTGCATCCCCTCCACGATGCTCTTGTGCCTTGGAACCCGGAGGCCTCATGGTCTTTGCAGCCGGTGGGGGATTCTTATTCTGGCACTTCCTTAAGACATGCTTAGGGACCCAGGGCTCTGCTGTTGTTCCATAGTAATTCCTGTGTCCTCTGGATGGACACGTAGCACCTGGGAAGCTCTCGTGTCCCCACTGGAGACACCCTGGGCACGAGTCCGTGAGGCCTTGTAAGTCAAACAATCTGTGGCAGGGGGCAGGCCAATGCATTGGGCTTGGGCCTGGCTACGCTCCCTGTCCTGTCCCGTTAAAGCTTAAGCATGAACTCAAGCAAGAGTGGTTCTGTAAGATTCCATGTGTTAGGATCTTGCGGAATTGGTATGCTTGGTGGGATGGTGGTTTTGACTTGAAGCTTATTCCCCTTTATAATTGGGGAGCTAACTGGCTTGTGGGTTGTCAAGATGCTAGGTTGTGATTGATGTGTATGCATTTCCTTGGCCCTGAATGTCTTGGTCCAGGATTCTTCATCTTTATGCCTTGTTCTTTATGCCTTCTAGCTCCGGAATTTTCACTCTTACCCTTTGGCTCACGTCTGAATGCACCTCGACTTGTAGGCTTCCTTGGGGGCCGTCTGTTTCCTACCGTGTCATGTCTGACAGGTGTCAGAGTACGGCTGCCGTCCTTAGTTTTCGGAACATCCTCTGCCAACTGATGGTTGATATTAGAGGGTGATTGCCTCAGAATTCTCTGTTCTTCCTTGCCCAAAATTAAGGTGGCAGGGAGAGGACGAACGGGGTTGGGGGGTGAACTTGCTGTTCCTGCTTTGTCTCCAAGGAGAGATTTCAAGCTTGCCAGGTTTACCGTTTGAAGCCTCCAGGTTTCCAGGTTGCCCCAGAACTCACGCTGGTTGAGGCGGAAAGGCTAGAATGGAATGTGGACTCTTCAATTAAAAGACCTCTATGATTTCCTGGACCCTAGGGGGAAGGCCCCAAGTCCCCCTCTTACAAAATCTTTAAACATGGTCTTCCAGCTTCTGTGCTGCACTAGGTTCAACAAAGGGAAGCTCCTGCAAGGTACTCAGGGAGTAGTCCTCAACCTCTGATGCTGGCCAACTTCTCTGGTTTATTTCAGTCTGGGGTTTCTCAGAAAGTACTGATGTCTGCCCCATAGTATCCCACGAATTCTGCACAGTCCCAGGCAACTGACCCTCATTGTTTTCCCCAGACTCTCTGCTTAAATGTATATTCAGGGCATTTTCAAGTTGTCTCTGACCGTAGTCTCCACAGCCACCATGGCGGTTTTCACTGATGGGCTCCTAAGTTCTTTCTCAGACACATACCCCATTTCATTATCTGAAGAGTTAACTGGGTCACTCAACAGATAATCTTTTGGGCCATTCTCTGGAATATGTCCCTGATCCTTCTTCAGGCCTTCCTTTTCCTTCTCTAGATTTTCGTCCTTCCCCAAATCATTGCTATCCTTCTCCAGGTCATCTTTGTACTTTGCCAGGCCACTGCACTCTAGCTGAAGCATTTCTGGGTCCCCCACATAGCCACTTTTAGAGACACTCAATTTGACCTCCCTCTTTTTAGAGTTCCCTGAGCGTCCACGATAGCCCCGAGACTGAGGTAGCTGTGGAAGAGTCCCGGGACCGCTCATCATTGCGAGAGACTCCTAGGTCCTGGGGGCCAGGCCCCACCGGTGTTGGATGATCCTCTTTCCAAGGGGACTCTCTAGTTTTTTTCCTGAATCTCCTCACTGAGAGGAAACTGTGCATGAGGGATAGAGATAGCAGCATGGGCCTGGGAGGGGCCGAGATGACAACTTGGGCCTTGGCGGCACAGGGTTTGGGAGAATGGTTAGGAGCTGAAGGACAATCATCCTAGTGGGATCTCAGGACTACAGTGGGCAAACCCCACACACGTTCCTGCACCTTGTGCAACAGGTCCCATTCCAGATGGTGCCTTTCAGTTGACGTGAGTCTCTGGGATTCATTCTGACGTCTGTGAAAACACACTCGACCGATCTTAATGTCGGGTAGAGGACCAGATGGCAGGATTGGGAGTGGGGATTGAAGGAGGGCCTGGGGCTGGACACATGGGTTGGGTTGGGGCTGGGTTTGAGGCAGGAGTTGAGGCGGGTTCTCAGACAAGGATGGAGGAAGTGGATGGGGAACTACTGGGGATTCCTGCTCTGGGAGGCATTCGAGATGTTATGTGAGGCATCGGCAGCAGGGAAGAAGGACTCACTAGGAGGAGTTTGGAGACCCCGGAAGAGCTGGATGGGGGTGTGCTGTCAATGGCCCTCCTCCAAGGTTGTAGGATATGGGCGCTGCTGATGCATAGGCAGCTCCTTTGACTGGTCTTTGCTGCTCCAGAAAGGAAGGGAGGATGCCCAATCACGCTTATCGGCAATTGTTTGCCTTGGAAAAGAACCCTTTGTTTCCTTCCACCTGAGGAAGCCACACCTCTTTTGGACTTGCTTCTCTAGAAGCGCCAGCGCATCAGGCCTGAGAAGTGAGAGGTTACCAGGCTCTACAAGGTTGGCTGCAGGGTCTCCCCTGGAAGACGCCTCTGAAGAATGCAGGGCTTGATGGGAATCACATGGAGCCAGGGTTGAAGGGAAGAAGTCTTTGGCATGAGTTTGCCACTGAGGGAGATCTAAAATTGACAAGCTGGAGGGGCCAATGCCTGTGATTGATGGGACATAAGTAGACAACCCACCAGGGCTCTCTGGGCGTGAGCTCTCTGGAACAGGCTTCCTGGAGATGGAAATCGGTTTAGATTGAGTCACAGACAAATTGCAGTCCGGTGGCGGTGAAGCTGAGCGGCTTGGTGGTGTGTGATGATGAGCAAAGGTCTCAGTGGGATGCACCGTCTGGGACGACTCCGTTAAGGGGCTGACCTCTTGGGAAAGGGTAGGGTCCAGAGAGACGATGGTATTTAGAGACACTCTCTGTCTGGACAGACAGCTGAACGGAGTTACCCCAAACCCATGCTCCCAAGACAGTACACAGAACAGACAACCCGTTATTAGAGAAATATTTATTCCTCACAAGGGGATTATTTCGGGGTAGGAAATGCCCCCCAAAACCCTCTCACGGGAATTTCCGGAGAAGTTTTCTGTCTAATTAGTACGAAACACATTTCTGCACACTGTGCCTTCAGCAGTCGTGAGAGTGGCTGGAAGCCACTGGGCAGCCTGATGCCCGCAGGTGGCCTTCGGGTGGGACGCGGGCTCCCCGTGGGGCATGGAGAGGGGATGCCTCTGATGCGGTAGCTGGTCCTTAAGTGCCCCAACTTTCTGGGGCTGTCTGTCCTTGTTTCTGAGCTGTCTGTTACTTCCAGGAAGGCCTTGGCCGGCAAAGACAGCTTCTTGCTGGCAGGACCTGGTATTTGACTCCTTGAGGGCGGGAACCCTGTAGTTGAAAGGATACCCCAGGACAGGCTGTGCCTGGGCCTGCACTTGTGCTTTCTGCTGAGTTTTCCCAAACTTGGTTGGGGAGGGAATGGGCTGCTGAGGGCAGGTGCTGCCTAATTGCACGCAGACTCCCCGTTCTCTCCTCCTGGAACTTCCCAACAGCTGTCGTTATTTTCTGAGCTTCGGGCACCCCAGTAAACGCAGCTCTACCTTTAAGCAGGCCCTTGCTTTCCACAGAGAATAGGGAACTGCGCTTCTCCTGGGAGTTTTCGTACATTTTGCCTTTTATTGCAAGAGTAAGCAAGCCATTGCAAAACAAACAAACAAACAAACAAACAGACAAACAAAACCAAACCCTCTTTTTTTCTTTTTTTTTTCTTTTTTTTTTTTTTTTTAACTGAAAAGGCTTTCTTTCGAAGGAGGCTGACCCTTCTGAGAAAGGCTTTCAGGAGGCAGCTGACCCTTCCGTGATAGGGTCTGGGAAGGCTCTGTTCCCAGGTTTACCTTCAGTACCGCATCCTGGGTAGGGAACCTCTTCTTCAATGCCACATGTTCCGTAGGGAAGCTGTCTGTTCTCGGGTGGGATGTTCCTAGTCCTGCATCCCCTCCACGATGCTCTTGTGCCTTGGAACCCGGAGGCCTCATGGTCTTTGCAGCCGGTGGGGGATTCTTATTCTGGCACTTCCTTAAGACATGCTTAGGGACCCAGGGCTCTGCTGTTGTTCCATAGTAATTCCTGTGTCCTCTGGATGGACACGTAGCACCTGGGAAGCTCTCGTGTCCCCACTGGAGACACCCTGGGCACGAGTCCGTGAGGCCTTGTAAGTCAAACAATCTGTGGCAGGGGGCAGGCCAATGCATTGGGCTTGGGCCTGGCTACGCTCCCTGTCCTGTCCCGTTAAAGCTTAAGCATGAACTCAAGCAAGAGTGGTTCTGTAAGATTCCATGTGTTAGGATCTTGCGGAATTGGTATGCTTGGTGGGATGGTGGTTTTGACTTGAAGCTTATTCCCCTTTATAATTGGGGAGCTAACTGGCTTGTGGGTTGTCAAGATGCTAGGTTGTGATTGATGTGTATGCATTTCCTTGGCCCTGAATGTCTTGGTCCAGGATTCTTCATCTTTATGCCTTGTTCTTTATGCCTTCTAGCTCCGGAATTTTCACTCTTACCCTTTGGCTCACGTCTGAATGCACCTCGACTTGTAGGCTTCCTTGGGGGCCGTCTGTTTCCTACCGTGTCATGTCTGACAGGTGTCAGAGTACGGCTGCCGTCCTTAGTTTTCGGAACATCCTCTGCCAACTGATGGTTGATATTAGAGGGTGATTGCCTCAGAATTCTCTGTTCTTCCTTGCCCAAAATTAAGGTGGCAGGGAGAGGACGAACGGGGTTGGGGGGTGAACTTGCTGTTCCTGCTTTGTCTCCAAGGAGAGATTTCAAGCTTGCCAGGTTTACCGTTTGAAGCCTCCAGGTTTCCAGGTTGCCCCAGAACTCACGCTGGTTGAGGCGGAAAGGCTAGAATGGAATGTGGACTCTTCAATTAAAAGACCTCTATGATTTCCTGGACCCTAGGGGGAAGGCCCCAAGTCCCCCTCTTACAAAATCTTTAAACATGGTCTTCCAGCTTCTGTGCTGCACTAGGTTCAACAAAGGGAAGCTCCTGCAAGGTACTCAGGGAGTAGTCCTCAACCTCTGATGCTGGCCAACTTCTCTGGTTTATTTCAGTCTGGGGTTTCTCAGAAAGTAGTGATGTCTGCCCCATAGTATCCCACGAATTCTGCACAGTCCCAGGCAACTGACCCTCATTGTTTTCCCCAGACTCTCTGCTTAAATGTATATTCAGGGCATTTTCAAGTTGTCTCTGACCGTAGTCTCCACAGCCACCATGGCGGTTTTCACTGATGGGCTCCTAAGTTCTTTCTCAGACACATACCCCATTTCATTATCTGAAGAGTTAACTGGGTCACTCAACAGATAATCTTTTGGGCCATTCTCTGGAATATGTCCCTGATCCTTCTTCAGGCCTTCCTTTTCCTTCTCTAGATTTTCGTCCTTCCCCAAATCATTGCTATCCTTCTCCAGGTCATCTTTGTACTTTGCCAGGCCACTGCACTCTAGCTGAAGCATTTCTGGGTCCCCCACATAGCCACTTTTAGAGACACTCAATTTGACCTCCCTCTTTTTAGAGTTCCCTGAGCGTCCACGATAGCCCCGAGACTGAGGTAGCTGTGGAAGAGTCCCGGGACCGCTCATCATTGCGAGAGACTCCTAGGTCCTGGGGGCCAGGCCCCACCGGTGTTGGATGATCCTCTTTCCAAGGGGACTCTCTAGTTTTTTTCCTGAATCTCCTCACTGAGAGGAAACTGTGCATGAGGGATAGAGATAGCAGCATGGGCCTGGGAGGGGCCGAGATGACAACTTGGGCCTTGGCGGCACAGGGTTTGGGAGAATGGTTAGGAGCTGAAGGACAATCATCCTAGTGGGATCTCTGGACTACAGTGGGCAAACCCCACACACGTTCCTGCACCTTGTGCAACAGGTCCCATTCCAGATGGTGCCTTTCAGTTGACGTGAGTCTCTGGGATTCATTCTGACGTCTGTGAAAACACACTCGACCGATCTTAATGTCGGGTAGAGGACCAGATGGCAGGATTGGGAGTGGGGATTGAAGGAGGGCCTGGGGCTGGACACATGGGTTGGGTTGGGGCTGGGTTTGAGGCAGGAGTTGAGGCGGGTTCTCAGACAAGGATGGAGGAAGTGGATGGGGAACTACTGGGGATTCCTGCTCTGGGAGGCATTCGAGATGTTATGTGAGGCATCGGCAGCAGGGAAGAAGGACTCACTAGGAGGAGTTTGGAGACCCCGGAAGAGCTGGATGGGGGTGTGCTGTCAATGGCCCTCCTCCAAGGTTGTAGGATATGGGCACTGCTGATGCATAGGCAGCTCCTTTGACTGGTCTTTGCTGCTCCAGAAAGGAAGGGAGGATGCCCAATCACGCTTATCGGCAATTGTTTGCCTTGGAAAAGAACCCTTTGTTTCCTTCCACCTGAGGAAGCCACACCTCTTTTGGACTTGCTTCTCTAGAAGCGCCAGCGCATCAGGCCTGAGAAGTGAGAGGTTACCAGGCTCTACAAGGTTGGCTGCAGGGTCTCCCCTGGAAGACGCCTCTGAAGAATGCAGGGCTTGATGGGAATCACATGGAGCCAGGGTTGAAGGGAAGAAGTCTTTGGCATGAGTTTGCCACTGAGGGAGATCTAAAATTGACAAGCTGGAGGGGCCAATGCCTGTGATTGATGGGACATAAGTAGACAACCCACCAGGGCTCTCTGGGCGTGAGCTCTCTGGAACAGGCTTCCTGGAGATGGAAATCGGTTTAGATTGAGTCACAGACAAATTGCAGTCCGGTGGCGGTGAAGCTGAGCGGCTTGGTGGTGTGTGATGATGAGCAAAGGTCTCAGTGGGATGCACCGTCTGGGACGACTCCGTTAAGGGGCTGACCTCTTGGGAAAGGGTAGGGTCCAGAGAGACGATGGTATTTAGAGACACTCTCTGTCTGGACAGACAGCTGAACGGAGTTACCCCAAACCCATGCTCCCAAGACAGTACACAGAACAGACAACCCGTTATTAGAGAAATATTTATTCCTCACAAGGGGATTATTTCGGGGTAGGAAATGCCCCCCAAAACCCTCTCACGGGAATTTCCGGAGAAGTTTTCTGTCTAATTAGTACGAAACACATTTCTGCACACTGTGCCTTCAGCAGTCGTGAGAGTGGCTGGAAGCCACTGGGCAGCCTGATGCCCGCAGGTGGCCTTCGGGTGGGACGCGGGCTCCCCGTGGGGCATGGAGAGGGGATGCCTCTGATGCGGTAGCTGGTCCTTAAGTGCCCCAACTTTCTGGGGCTGTCTGTCCTTGTTTCTGAGCTGTCTGTTACTTCCAGGAAGGCCTTGGCCGGCAAAGACAGCTTCTTGCTGGCAGGACCTGGTATTTGACTCCTTGAGGGCGGGAACCCTGTAGTTGAAAGGATACCCCAGGACAGGCTGTGCCTGGGCCTGCACTTGTGCTTTCTGCTGAGTTTTCCCAAACTTGGTTGGGGAGGGAATGGGCTGCTGAGGGCAGGTGCTGCCTAATTGCACGCAGACTCCCCGTTCTCTCCTCCTGGAACTTCCCAACAGCTGTCGTTATTTTCTGAGCTTCGGGCACCCCAGTAAACGCAGCTCTACCTTTAAGCAGGCCCTTGCTTTCCACAGAGAATAGGGAACTGCGCTTCTCCTGGGAGTTTTCGTACATTTTGCCTTTTATTGCAAGAGTAAGCAAGCCATTGCAAAACAAACAAACAAACAAACAAACAGACAAACAAAACCAAACCCTCTTTTTTTCTTTTTTTTTTCTTTTTTTTTTTTTTTTTTTAACTGAAAAGGCTTTCTTTCGAAGGAGGCTGACCCTTCTGAGAAAGGCTTTCAGGAGGCAGCTGACCCTTCCGTGATAGGGTCTGGGAAGGCTCTGTTCCCAGGTTTACCTTCAGTACCGCATCCTGGGTAGGGAACCTCTTCTTCAATGCCACATGTTCCGTAGGGAAGCTGTCTGTTCTCGGGTGGGATGTTCCTAGTCCTGCATCCCCTCCACGATGCTCTTGTGCCTTGGAACCCGGAGGCCTCATGGTCTTTGCAGCCGGTGGGGGATTCTTATTCTGGCACTTCCTTAAGACATGCTTAGGGACCCAGGGCTCTGCTGTTGTTCCATAGTAATTCCTGTGTCCTCTGGATGGACACGTAGCACCTGGGAAGCTCTCGTGTCCCCACTGGAGACACCCTGGGCACGAGTCCGTGAGGCCTTGTAAGTCAAACAATCTGTGGCAGGGGGCAGGCCAATGCATTGGGCTTGGGCCTGGCTACGCTCCCTGTCCTGTCCCGTTAAAGCTTAAGCATGAACTCAAGCAAGAGTGGTTCTGTAAGATTCCATGTGTTAGGATCTTGCGGAATTGGTATGCTTGGTGGGATGGTGGTTTTGACTTGAAGCTTATTCCCCTTTATAATTGGGGAGCTAACTGGCTTGTGGGTTGTCAAGATGCTAGGTTGTGATTGATGTGTATGCATTTCCTTGGCCCTGAATGTCTTGGTCCAGGATTCTTCATCTTTATGCCTTGTTCTTTATGCCTTCTAGCTCCGGAATTTTCACTCTTACCCTTTGGCTCACGTCTGAATGCACCTCGACTTGTAGGCTTCCTTGGGGGCCGTCTGTTTCCTACCGTGTCATGTCTGACAGGTGTCAGAGTACGGCTGCCGTCCTTAGTTTTCGGAACATCCTCTGCCAACTGATGGTTGATATTAGAGGGTGATTGCCTCAGAATTCTCTGTTCTTCCTTGCCCAAAATTAAGGTGGCAGGGAGAGGACGAACGGGGTTGGGGGGTGAACTTGCTGTTCCTGCTTTGTCTCCAAGGAGAGATTTCAAGCTTGCCAGGTTTACCGTTTGAAGCCTCCAGGTTTCCAGGTTGCCCCAGAACTCACGCTGGTTGAGGCGGAAAGGCTAGAATGGAATGTGGACTCTTCAATTAAAAGACCTCTATGATTTCCTGGACCCTAGGGGGAAGGCCCCAAGTCCCCCTCTTACAAAATCTTTAAACATGGTCTTCCAGCTTCTGTGCTGCACTAGGTTCAACAAAGGGAAGCTCCTGCAAGGTACTCAGGGAGTAGTCCTCAACCTCTGATGCTGGCCAACTTCTCTGGTTTATTTCAGTCTGGGGTTTCTCAGAAAGTAGTGATGTCTGCCCCATAGTATCCCACGAATTCTGCACAGTCCCAGGCAACTGACCCTCATTGTTTTCCCCAGACTCTCTGCTTAAATGTATATTCAGGGCATTTTCAAGTTGTCTCTGACCGTAGTCTCCACAGCCACCATGGCGGTTTTCACTGATGGGCTCCTAAGTTCTTTCTCAGACACATACCCCATTTCATTATCTGAAGAGTTAACTGGGTCACTCAACAGATAATCTTTTGGGCCATTCTCTGGAATATGTCCCTGATCCTTCTTCAGGCCTTCCTTTTCCTTCTCTAGATTTTCGTCCTTCCCCAAATCATTGCTATCCTTCTCCAGGTCATCTTTGTACTTTGCCAGGCCACTGCACTCTAGCTGAAGCATTTCTGGGTCCCCCACATAGCCACTTTTAGAGACACTCAATTTGACCTCCCTCTTTTTAGAGTTCCCTGAGCGTCCACGATAGCCCCGAGACTCAGGTAGCTGTGGAAGAGTCCCGGGACCGCTCATCATTGCGAGAGACTCCTAGGTCCTGGGGGCCAGGCCCCACCGGTGTTGGATGATCCTCTTTCCAAGGGGACTCTCTAGTTTTTTTCCTGAATCTCCTCACTGAGAGGAAACTGTGCATGAGGGATAGAGATAGCAGCATGGGCCTGGGAGGGGCCGAGATGACAACTTGGGCCTTGGCGGCACAGGGTTTGGGAGAATGGTTAGGAGCTGAAGGACAATCATCCTAGTGGGATCTCTGGACTACAGTGGGCAAACCCCACACACGTTCCTGCACCTTGTGCAACAGGTCCCATTCCAGATGGTGCCTTTCAGTTGACGTGAGTCTCTGGGATTCATTCTGACGTCTGTGAAAACACACTCGACCGATCTTAATGTCGGGTAGAGGACCAGATGGCAGGATTGGGAGTGGGGATTGAAGGAGGGCCTGGGGCTGGACACATGGGTTGGGTTGGGGCTGGGTTTGAGGCAGGAGTTGAGGCGGGTTCTCAGACAAGGATGGAGGAAGTGGATGGGGAACTACTGGGGATTCCTGCTCTGGGAGGCATTCGAGATGTTATGTGAGGCATCGGCAGCAGGGAAGAAGGACTCACTAGGAGGAGTTTGGAGACCCCGGAAGAGCTGGATGGGGGTGTGCTGTCAATGGCCCTCCTCCAAGGTTGTAGGATATGGGCGCTGCTGATGCATAGGCAGCTCCTTTGACTGGTCTTTGCTGCTCCAGAAAGGAAGGGAGGATGCCCAATCACGCTTATCGGCAATTGTTTGCCTTGGAAAAGAACCCTTTGTTTCCTTCCACCTGAGGAAGCCACACCTCTTTTGGACTTGCTTCTCTAGAAGCGCCAGCGCATCAGGCCTGAGAAGTGAGAGGTTACCAGGCTCTACAAGGTTGGCTGCAGGGTCTCCCCTGGAAGACGCCTCTGAAGAATGCAGGGCTTGATGGGAATCACATGGAGCCAGGGTTGAAGGGAAGAAGTCTTTGGCATGAGTTTGCCACTGAGGGAGATCTAAAATTGACAAGCTGGAGGGGCCAATGCCTGTGATTGATGGGACATAAGTAGACAACCCACCAGGGCTCTCTGGGCGTGAGCTCTCTGGAACAGGCTTCCTGGAGATGGAAATCGGTTTAGATTGAGTCACAGACAAATTGCAGTCCGGTGGCGGTGAAGCTGAGCGGCTTGGTGGTGTGTGATGATGAGCAAAGGTCTCAGTGGGATGCACCGTCTGGGACGACTCCGTTAAGGGGCTGACCTCTTGGGAAAGGGTAGGGTCCAGAGAGACGATGGTATTTAGAGACACTCTCTGTCTGGACAGACAGCTGAACGGAGTTACCCCAAACCCATGCTCCCAAGACAGTACACAGAACAGACAACCCGTTATTAGAGAAATATTTATTCCTCACAAGGGGATTATTTCGGGGTAGGAAATGCCCCCCAAAACCCTCTCACGGGAATTTCCGGAGAAGTTTTCTGTCTAATTAGTACGAAACACATTTCTGCACACTGTGCCTTCAGCAGTCGTGAGAGTGGCTGGAAGCCACTGGGCAGCCTGATGCCCGCAGGTGGCCTTCGGGTGGGACGCGGGCTCCCCGTGGGGCATGGAGAGGGGATGCCTCTGATGCGGTAGCTGGTCCTTAAGTGCCCCAACTTTCTGGGGCTGTCTGTCCTTGTTTCTGAGCTGTCTGTTACTTCCAGGAAGGCCTTGGCCGGCAAAGACAGCTTCTTGCTGGCAGGACCTGGTATTTGACTCCTTGAGGGCGGGAACCCTGTAGTTGAAAGGATACCCCAGGACAGGCTGTGCCTGGGCCTGCACTTGTGCTTTCTGCTGAGTTTTCCCAAACTTGGTTGGGGAGGGAATGGGCTGCTGAGGGCAGGTGCTGCCTAATTGCACGCAGACTCCCCGTTCTCTCCTCCTGGAACTTCCCAACAGCTGTCGTTATTTTCTGAGCTTCGGGCACCCCAGTAAACGCAGCTCTACCTTTAAGCAGGCCCTTGCTTTCCACAGAGAATAGGGAACTGCGCTTCTCCTGGGAGTTTTCGTACATTTTGCCTTTTATTGCAAGAGTAAGCAAGCCATTGCAAAACAAACAAACAAACAAACAAACAGACAAACAAAACCAAACCCTCTTTTTTTCTTTTTTTTTTCTTTTTTTTTTTTTTTTTTTAACTGAAAAGGCTTTCTTTCGAAGGAGGCTGACCCTTCTGAGAAAGGCTTTCAGGAGGCAGCTGACCCTTCCGTGATAGGGTCTGGGAAGGCTCTGTTCCCAGGTTTACCTTCAGTACCGCATCCTGGGTAGGGAACCTCTTCTTCAATGCCACATGTTCCGTAGGGAAGCTGTCTGTTCTCGGGTGGGATGTTCCTAGTCCTGCATCCCCTCCACGATGCTCTTGTGCCTTGGAACCCGGAGGCCTCATGGTCTTTGCAGCCGGTGGGGGATTCTTATTCTGGCACTTCCTTAAGACATGCTTAGGGACCCAGGGCTCTGCTGTTGTTCCATAGTAATTCCTGTGTCCTCTGGATGGACACGTAGCACCTGGGAAGCTCTCGTGTCCCCACTGGAGACACCCTGGGCACGAGTCCGTGAGGCCTTGTAAGTCAAACAATCTGTGGCAGGGGGCAGGCCAATGCATTGGGCTTGGGCCTGGCTACGCTCCCTGTCCTGTCCCGTTAAAGCTTAAGCATGAACTCAAGCAAGAGTGGTTCTGTAAGATTCCATGTGTTAGGATCTTGCGGAATTGGTATGCTTGGTGGGATGGTGGTTTTGACTTGAAGCTTATTCCCCTTTATAATTGGGGAGCTAACTGGCTTGTGGGTTGTCAAGATGCTAGGTTGTGATTGATGTGTATGCATTTCCTTGGCCCTGAATGTCTTGGTCCAGGATTCTTCATCTTTATGCCTTGTTCTTTATGCCTTCTAGCTCCGGAATTTTCACTCTTACCCTTTGGCTCACGTCTGAATGCACCTCGACTTGTAGGCTTCCTTGGGGGCCGTCTGTTTCCTACCGTGTCATGTCTGACAGGTGTCAGAGTACGGCTGCCGTCCTTAGTTTTCGGAACATCCTCTGCCAACTGATGGTTGATATTAGAGGGTGATTGCCTCAGAATTCTCTGTTCTTCCTTGCCCAAAATTAAGGTGGCAGGGAGAGGACGAACGGGGTTGGGGGGTGAACTTGCTGTTCCTGCTTTGTCTCCAAGGAGAGATTTCAAGCTTGCCAGGTTTACCGTTTGAAGCCTCCAGGTTTCCAGGTTGCCCCAGAACTCACGCTGGTTGAGGCGGAAAGGCTAGAATGGAATGTGGACTCTTCAATTAAAAGACCTCTATGATTTCCTGGACCCTAGGGGGAAGGCCCCAAGTCCCCCTCTTACAAAATCTTTAAACATGGTCTTCCAGCTTCTGTGCTGCACTAG
The DNA here is from genome assembly GCF_963455335.1 of Martes martes. Lineage (NCBI taxonomy): Eukaryota > Metazoa > Chordata > Mammalia > Carnivora > Mustelidae > Martes > Martes martes. The sequence continues at coordinate 24,304,850 of NC_137900.1, forward strand.
GTTCAACAAAGGGAAGCTCCTGCAAGGTACTCAGGGAGTAGTCCTCAACCTCTGATGCTGGCCAACTTCTCTGGTTTATTTCAGTCTGGGGTTTCTCAGAAAGTAGTGATGTCTGCCCCATAGTATCCCACGAATTCTGCACAGTCCCAGGCAACTGACCCTCATTGTTTTCCCCAGACTCTCTGCTTAAATGTATATTCAGGGCATTTTCAAGTTGTCTCTGACCGTAGTCTCCACAGCCACCATGGCGGTTTTCACTGATGGGCTCCTAAGTTCTTTCTCAGACACATACCCCATTTCATTATCTGAAGAGTTAACTGGGTCACTCAACAGATAATCTTTTGGGCCATTCTCTGGAATATGTCCCTGATCCTTCTTCAGGCCTTCCTTTTCCTTCTCTAGATTTTCGTCCTTCCCCAAATCATTGCTATCCTTCTCCAGGTCATCTTTGTACTTTGCCAGGCCACTGCACTCTAGCTGAAGCATTTCTGGGTCCCCCACATAGCCACTTTTAGAGACACTCAATTTGACCTCCCTCTTTTTAGAGTTCCCTGAGCGTCCACGATAGCCCCGAGACTGAGGTAGCTGTGGAAGAGTCCCGGGACCGCTCATCATTGCGAGAGACTCCTAGGTCCTGGGGGCCAGGCCCCACCGGTGTTGGATGATCCTCTTTCCAAGGGGACTCTCTAGTTTTTTTCCTGAATCTCCTCACTGAGAGGAAACTGTGCATGAGGGATAGAGATAGCAGCATGGGCCTGGGAGGGGCCGAGATGACAACTTGGGCCTTGGCGGCACAGGGTTTGGGAGAATGGTTAGGAGCTGAAGGACAATCATCCTAGTGGGATCTCTGGACTACAGTGGGCAAACCCCACACACGTTCCTGCACCTTGTGCAACAGGTCCCATTCCAGATGGTGCCTTTCAGTTGACGTGAGTCTCTGGGATTCATTCTGACGTCTGTGAAAACACACTCGACCGATCTTAATGTCGGGTAGAGGACCAGATGGCAGGATTGGGAGTGGGGATTGAAGGAGGGCCTGGGGCTGGACACATGGGTTGGGTTGGGGCTGGGTTTGAGGCAGGAGTTGAGGCGGGTTCTCAGACAAGGATGGAGGAAGTGGATGGGGAACTACTGGGGATTCCTGCTCTGGGAGGCATTCGAGATGTTATGTGAGGCATCGGCAGCAGGGAAGAAGGACTCACTAGGAGGAGTTTGGAGACCCCGGAAGAGCTGGATGGGGGTGTGCTGTCAATGGCCCTCCTCCAAGGTTGTAGGATATGGGCACTGCTGATGCATAGGCAGCTCCTTTGACTGGTCTTTGCTGCTCCAGAAAGGAAGGGAGGATGCCCAATCACGCTTATCGGCAATTGTTTGCCTTGGAAAAGAACCCTTTGTTTCCTTCCACCTGAGGAAGCCACACCTCTTTTGGACTTGCTTCTCTAGAAGCGCCAGCGCATCAGGCCTGAGAAGTGAGAGGTTACCAGGCTCTACAAGGTTGGCTGCAGGGTCTCCCCTGGAAGACGCCTCTGAAGAATGCAGGGCTTGATGGGAATCACATGGAGCCAGGGTTGAAGGGAAGAAGTCTTTGGCATGAGTTTGCCACTGAGGGAGATCTAAAATTGACAAGCTGGAGGGGCCAATGCCTGTGATTGATGGGACATAAGTAGACAACCCACCAGGGCTCTCTGGGCGTGAGCTCTCTGGAACAGGCTTCCTGGAGATGGAAATCGGTTTAGATTGAGTCACAGACAAATTGCAGTCCGGTGGCGGTGAAGCTGAGCGGCTTGGTGGTGTGTGATGATGAGCAAAGGTCTCAGTGGGATGCACCGTCTGGGACGACTCCGTTAAGGGGCTGACCTCTTGGGAAAGGGTAGGGTCCAGAGAGACGATGGTATTTAGAGACACTCTCTGTCTGGACAGACAGCTGAACGGAGTTACCCCAAACCCATGCTCCCAAGACAGTACACAGAACAGACAACCCGTTATTAGAGAAATATTTATTCCTCACAAGGGGATTATTTCGGGGTAGGAAATGCCCCCCAAAACCCTCTCACGGGAATTTCCGGAGAAGTTTTCTGTCTAATTAGTACGAAACACATTTCTGCACACTGTGCCTTCAGCAGTCGTGAGAGTGGCTGGAAGCCACTGGGCAGCCTGATGCCCGCAGGTGGCCTTCGGGTGGGACGCGGGCTCCCCGTGGGGCATGGAGAGGGGATGCCTCTGATGCGGTAGCTGGTCCTTAAGTGCCCCAACTTTCTGGGGCTGTCTGTCCTTGTTTCTGAGCTGTCTGTTACTTCCAGGAAGGCCTTGGCCGGCAAAGACAGCTTCTTGCTGGCAGGACCTGGTATTTGACTCCTTGAGGGCGGGAACCCTGTAGTTGAAAGGATACCCCAGGACAGGCTGTGCCTGGGCCTGCACTTGTGCTTTCTGCTGAGTTTTCCCAAACTTGGTTGGGGAGGGAATGGGCTGCTGAGGGCAGGTGCTGCCTAATTGCACGCAGACTCCCCGTTCTCTCCTCCTGGAACTTCCCAACAGCTGTCGTTATTTTCTGAGCTTCGGGCACCCCAGTAAACGCAGCTCTACCTTTAAGCAGGCCCTTGCTTTCCACAGAGAATAGGGAACTGCGCTTCTCCTGGGAGTTTTCGTACATTTTGCCTTTTATTGCAAGAGTAAGCAAGCCATTGCAAAACAAACAAACAAACAAACAAACAGACAAACAAAACCAAACCCTCTTTTTTTCTTTTTTTTTTCTTTTTTTTTTTTTTTTTTAACTGAAAAGGCTTTCTTTCGAAGGAGGCTGACCCTTCTGAGAAAGGCTTTCAGGAGGCAGCTGACCCTTCCGTGATAGGGTCTGGGAAGGCTCTGTTCCCAGGTTTACCTTCAGTACCGCATCCTGGGTAGGGAACCTCTTCTTCAATGCCACATGTTCCGTAGGGAAGCTGTCTGTTCTCGGGTGGGATGTTCCTAGTCCTGCATCCCCTCCACGATGCTCTTGTGCCTTGGAACCCGGAGGCCTCATGGTCTTTGCAGCCGGTGGGGGATTCTTATTCTGGCACTTCCTTAAGACATGCTTAGGGACCCAGGGCTCTGCTGTTGTTCCATAGTAATTCCTGTGTCCTCTGGATGGACACGTAGCACCTGGGAAGCTCTCGTGTCCCCACTGGAGACACCCTGGGCACGAGTCCGTGAGGCCTTGTAAGTCAAACAATCTGTGGCAGGGGGCAGGCCAATGCATTGGGCTTGGGCCTGGCTACGCTCCCTGTCCTGTCCCGTTAAAGCTTAAGCATGAACTCAAGCAAGAGTGGTTCTGTAAGATTCCATGTGTTAGGATCTTGCGGAATTGGTATGCTTGGTGGGATGGTGGTTTTGACTTGAAGCTTATTCCCCTTTATAATTGGGGAGCTAACTGGCTTGTGGGTTGTCAAGATGCTAGGTTGTGATTGATGTGTATGCATTTCCTTGGCCCTGAATGTCTTGGTCCAGGATTCTTCATCTTTATGCCTTGTTCTTTATGCCTTCTAGCTCCGGAATTTTCACTCTTACCCTTTGGCTCACGTCTGAATGCACCTCGACTTGTAGGCTTCCTTGGGGGCCGTCTGTTTCCTACCGTGTCATGTCTGACAGGTGTCAGAGTACGGCTGCCGTCCTTAGTTTTCGGAACATCCTCTGCCAACTGATGGTTGATATTAGAGGGTGATTGCCTCAGAATTCTCTGTTCTTCCTTGCCCAAAATTAAGGTGGCAGGGAGAGGACGAACGGGGTTGGGGGGTGAACTTGCTGTTCCTGCTTTGTCTCCAAGGAGAGATTTCAAGCTTGCCAGGTTTACCGTTTGAAGCCTCCAGGTTTCCAGGTTGCCCCAGAACTCACGCTGGTTGAGGCGGAAAGGCTAGAATGGAATGTGGACTCTTCAATTAAAAGACCTCTATGATTTCCTGGACCCTAGGGGGAAGGCCCCAAGTCCCCCTCTTACAAAATCTTTAAACATGGTCTTCCAGCTTCTGTGCTGCACTAGGTTCAACAAAGGGAAGCTCCTGCAAGGTACTCAGGGAGTAGTCCTCAACCTCTGATGCTGGCCAACTTCTCTGGTTTATTTCAGTCTGGGGTTTCTCAGAAAGTACTGATGTCTGCCCCATAGTATCCCACGAATTCTGCACAGTCCCAGGCAACTGACCCTCATTGTTTTCCCCAGACTCTCTGCTTAAATGTATATTCAGGGCATTTTCAAGTTGTCTCTGACCGTAGTCTCCACAGCCACCATGGCGGTTTTCACTGATGGGCTCCTAAGTTCTTTCTCAGACACATACCCCATTTCATTATCTGAAGAGTTAACTGGGTCACTCAACAGATAATCTTTTGGGCCATTCTCTGGAATATGTCCCTGATCCTTCTTCAGGCCTTCCTTTTCCTTCTCTAGATTTTCGTCCTTCCCCAAATCATTGCTATCCTTCTCCAGGTCATCTTTGTACTTTGCCAGGCCACTGCACTCTAGCTGAAGCATTTCTGGGTCCCCCACATAGCCACTTTTAGAGACACTCAATTTGACCTCCCTCTTTTTAGAGTTCCCTGAGCGTCCACGATAGCCCCGAGACTCAGGTAGCTGTGGAAGAGTCCCGGGACCGCTCATCATTGCGAGAGACTCCTAGGTCCTGGGGGCCAGGCCCCACCGGTGTTGGATGATCCTCTTTCCAAGGGGACTCTCTAGTTTTTTTCCTGAATCTCCTCACTGAGAGGAAACTGTGCATGAGGGATAGAGATAGCAGCATGGGCCTGGGAGGGGCCGAGATGACAACTTGGGCCTTGGCGGCACAGGGTTTGGGAGAATGGTTAGGAGCTGAAGGACAATCATCCTAGTGGGATCTCTGGACTACAGTGGGCAAACCCCACACACGTTCCTGCACCTTGTGCAACAGGTCCCATTCCAGATGGTGCCTTTCAGTTGACGTGAGTCTCTGGGATTCATTCTGACGTCTGTGAAAACACACTCGACCGATCTTAATGTCGGGTAGAGGACCAGATGGCAGGATTGGGAGTGGGGATTGAAGGAGGGCCTGGGGCTGGACACATGGGTTGGGTTGGGGCTGGGTTTGAGGCAGGAGTTGAGGCGGGTTCTCAGACAAGGATGGAGGAAGTGGATGGGGAACTACTGGGGATTCCTGCTCTGGGAGGCATTCGAGATGTTATGTGAGGCATCGGCAGCAGGGAAGAAGGACTCACTAGGAGGAGTTTGGAGACCCCGGAAGAGCTGGATGGGGGTGTGCTGTCAATGGCCCTCCTCCAAGGTTGTAGGATATGGGCGCTGCTGATGCATAGGCAGCTCCTTTGACTGGTCTTTGCTGCTCCAGAAAGGAAGGGAGGATGCCCAATCACGCTTATCGGCAATTGTTTGCCTTGGAAAAGAACCCTTTGTTTCCTTCCACCTGAGGAAGCCACACCTCTTTTGGACTTGCTTCTCTAGAAGCGCCAGCGCATCAGGCCTGAGAAGTGAGAGGTTACCAGGCTCTACAAGGTTGGCTGCAGGGTCTCCCCTGGAAGACGCCTCTGAAGAATGCAGGGCTTGATGGGAATCACATGGAGCCAGGGTTGAAGGGAAGAAGTCTTTGGCATGAGTTTGCCACTGAGGGAGATCTAAAATTGACAAGCTGGAGGGGCCAATGCCTGTGATTGATGGGACATAAGTAGACAACCCACCAGGGCTCTCTGGGCGTGAGCTCTCTGGAACAGGCTTCCTGGAGATGGAAATCGGTTTAGATTGAGTCACAGACAAATTGCAGTCCGGTGGCGGTGAAGCTGAGCGGCTTGGTGGTGTGTGATGATGAGCAAAGGTCTCAGTGGGATGCACCGTCTGGGACGACTCCGTTAAGGGGCTGACCTCTTGGGAAAGGGTAGGGTCCAGAGAGACGATGGTATTTAGAGACACTCTCTGTCTGGACAGACAGCTGAACGGAGTTACCCCAAACCCATGCTCCCAAGACAGTACACAGAACAGACAACCCGTTATTAGAGAAATATTTATTCCTCACAAGGGGATTATTTCGGGGTAGGAAATGCCCCCCAAAACCCTCTCACGGGAATTTCCGGAGAAGTTTTCTGTCTAATTAGTACGAAACACATTTCTGCACACTGTGCCTTCAGCAGTCGTGAGAGTGGCTGGAAGCCACTGGGCAGCCTGATGCCCGCAGGTGGCCTTCGGGTGGGACGCGGGCTCCCCGTGGGGCATGGAGAGGGGATGCCTCTGATGCGGTAGCTGGTCCTTAAGTGCCCCAACTTTCTGGGGCTGTCTGTCCTTGTTTCTGAGCTGTCTGTTACTTCCAGGAAGGCCTTGGCCGGCAAAGACAGCTTCTTGCTGGCAGGACCTGGTATTTGACTCCTTGAGGGCGGGAACCCTGTAGTTGAAAGGATACCCCAGGACAGGCTGTGCCTGGGCCTGCACTTGTGCTTTCTGCTGAGTTTTCCCAAACTTGGTTGGGGAGGGAATGGGCTGCTGAGGGCAGGTGCTGCCTAATTGCACGCAGACTCCCCGTTCTCTCCTCCTGGAACTTCCCAACAGCTGTCGTTATTTTCTGAGCTTCGGGCACCCCAGTAAACGCAGCTCTACCTTTAAGCAGGCCCTTGCTTTCCACAGAGAATAGGGAACTGCGCTTCTCCTGGGAGTTTTCGTACATTTTGCCTTTTATTCCAAGAGTAAGCAAGCCATTGCAAAACAAACAAACAAACAAACAAACAGACAAACAAAACCAAACCCTCTTTTTTTCTTTTTTTTTTCTTTTTTTTTTTTTTTTTTAACTGAAAAGGCTTTCTTTCGAAGGAGGCTGACCCTTCTGAGAAAGGCTTTCAGGAGGCAGCTGACCCTTCCGTGATAGGGTCTGGGAAGGCTCTGTTCCCAGGTTTACCTTCAGTACCGCATCCTGGGTAGGGAACCTCTTCTTCAATGCCACATGTTCCGTAGGGAAGCTGTCTGTTCTCGGGTGGGATGTTCCTAGTCCTGCATCCCCTCCACGATGCTCTTGTGCCTTGGAACCCGGAGGCCTCATGGTCTTTGCAGCCGGTGGGGGATTCTTATTCTGGCACTTCCTTAAGACATGCTTAGGGACCCAGGGCTCTGCTGTTGTTCCATAGTAATTCCTGTGTCCTCTGGATGGACACGTAGCACCTGGGAAGCTCTCGTGTCCCCACTGGAGACACCCTGGGCACGAGTCCGTGAGGCCTTGTAAGTCAAACAATCTGTGGCAGGGGGCAGGCCAATGCATTGGGCTTGGGCCTGGCTACGCTCCCTGTCCTGTCCCGTTAAAGCTTAAGCATGAACTCAAGCAAGAGTGGTTCTGTAAGATTCCATGTGTTAGGATCTTGCGGAATTGGTATGCTTGGTGGGATGGTGGTTTTGACTTGAAGCTTATTCCCCTTTATAATTGGGGAGCTAACTGGCTTGTGGGTTGTCAAGATGCTAGGTTGTGATTGATGTGTATGCATTTCCTTGGCCCTGAATGTCTTGGTCCAGGATTCTTCATCTTTATGCCTTGTTCTTTATGCCTTCTAGCTCCGGAATTTTCACTCTTACCCTTTGGCTCACGTCTGAATGCACCTCGACTTGTAGGCTTCCTTGGGGGCCGTCTGTTTCCTACCGTGTCATGTCTGACAGGTGTCAGAGTACGGCTGCCGTCCTTAGTTTTCGGAACATCCTCTGCCAACTGATGGTTGATATTAGAGGGTGATTGCCTCAGAATTCTCTGTTCTTCCTTGCCCAAAATTAAGGTGGCAGGGAGAGGACGAACGGGGTTGGGGGGTGAACTTGCTGTTCCTGCTTTGTCTCCAAGGAGAGATTTCAAGCTTGCCAGGTTTACCGTTTGAAGCCTCCAGGTTTCCAGGTTGCCCCAGAACTCACGCTGGTTGAGGCGGAAAGGCTAGAATGGAATGTGGACTCTTCAATTAAAAGACCTCTATGATTTCCTGGACCCTAGGGGGAAGGCCCCAAGTCCCCCTCTTACAAAATCTTTAAACATGGTCTTCCAGCTTCTGTGCTGCACTAGGTTCAACAAAGGGAAGCTCCTGCAAGGTACTCAGGGAGTAGTCCTCAACCTCTGATGCTGGCCAACTTCTCTGGTTTATTTCAGTCTGGGGTTTCTCAGAAAGTACTGATGTCTGCCCCATAGTATCCCACGAATTCTGCACAGTCCCAGGCAACTGACCCTCATTGTTTTCCCCAGACTCTCTGCTTAAATGTATATTCAGGGCATTTTCAAGTTGTCTCTGACCGTAGTCTCCACAGCCACCATGGCGGTTTTCACTGATGGGCTCCTAAGTTCTTTCTCAGACACATACCCCATTTCATTATCTGAAGAGTTAACTGGGTCACTCAACAGATAATCTTTTGGGCCATTCTCTGGAATATGTCCCTGATCCTTCTTCAGGCCTTCCTTTTCCTTCTCTAGATTTTCGTCCTTCCCCAAATCATTGCTATCCTTCTCCAGGTCATCTTTGTACTTTGCCAGGCCACTGCACTCTAGCTGAAGCATTTCTGGGTCCCCCACATAGCCACTTTTAGAGACACTCAATTTGACCTCCCTCTTTTTAGAGTTCCCTGAGCGTCCACGATAGCCCCGAGACTGAGGTAGCTGTGGAAGAGTCCCGGGACCGCTCATCATTGCGAGAGACTCCTAGGTCCTGGGGGCCAGGCCCCACCGGTGTTGGATGATCCTCTTTCCAAGGGGACTCTCTAGTTTTTTTCCTGAATCTCCTCACTGAGAGGAAACTGTGCATGGGGGATAGAGATAGCAGCATGGGCCTGGGAGGGGCCGAGATGACAACTTGGGCCTTGGCGGCACAGGGTTTGGGAGAATGGTTAGGAGCTGAAGGACAATCATCCTAGTGGGATCTCTGGACTACAGTGGGCAAACCCCACACACGTTCCTGCACCTTGTGCAACAGGTCCCATTCCAGATGGTGCCTTTCAGTTGACGTGAGTCTCTGGGATTCATTCTGACGTCTGTGAAAACACACTCGACCGATCTTAATGTCGGGTAGAGGACCAGATGGCAGGATTGGGAGTGGGGATTGAAGGAGGGCCTGGGGCTGGACACATGGGTTGGGTTGGGGCTGGGTTTGAGGCAGGAGTTGAGGCGGGTTCTCAGACAAGGATGGAGGAAGTGGATGGGGAACTACTGGGGATTCCTGCTCTGGGAGGCATTCGAGATGTTATGTGAGGCATCGGCAGCAGGGAAGAAGGACTCACTAGGAGGAGTTTGGAGACCCCGGAAGAGCTGGATGGGGGTGTGCTGTCAATGGCCCTCCTCCAAGGTTGTAGGATATGGGCGCTGCTGATGCATAGGCAGCTCCTTTGACTGGTCTTTGCTGCTCCAGAAAGGAAGGGAGGATGCCCAATCACGCTTATCGGCAATTGTTTGCCTTGGAAAAGAACCCTTTGTTTCCTTCCACCTGAGGAAGCCACACCTCTTTTGGACTTGCTTCTCTAGAAGCGCCAGCGCATCAGGCCTGAGAAGTGAGAGGTTACCAGGCTCTACAAGGTTGGCTGCAGGGTCTCCCCTGGAAGACGCCTCTGAAGAATGCAGGGCTTGATGGGAATCACATGGAGCCAGGGTTGAAGGGAAGAAGTCTTTGGCATGAGTTTGCCACTGAGGGAGATCTAAAATTGACAAGCTGGAGGGGCCAATGCCTGTGATTGATGGGACATAAGTAGACAACCCACCAGGGCTCTCTGGGCGTGAGCTCTCTGGAACAGGCTTCCTGGAGATGGAAATCGGTTTAGATTGAGTCACAGACAAATTGCAGTCCGGTGGCGGTGAAGCTGAGCGGCTTGGTGGTGTGTGATGATGAGCAAAGGTCTCAGTGGGATGCACCGTCTGGGACGACTCCGTTAAGGGGCTGACCTCTTGGGAAAGGGTAGGGTCCAGAGAGACGATGGTATTTAGAGACACTCTCTGTCTGGACAGACAGCTGAACGGAGTTACCCCAAACCCATGCTCCCAAGACAGTACACAGAACAGACAACCCGTTATTAGAGAAATATTTATTCCTCACAAGGGGATTATTTCGGGGTAGGAAATGCCCCCCAAAACCCTCTCACGGGAATTTCCGGAGAAGTTTTCTGTCTAATTAGTACGAAACACATTTCTGCACACTGTGCCTTCAGCAGTCGTGAGAGTGGCTGGAAGCCACTGGGCAGCCTGATGCCCGCAGGTGGCCTTCGGGTGGGACGCGGGCTCCCCGTGGGGCATGGAGAGGGGATGCCTCTGATGCGGTAGCTGGTCCTTAAGTGCCCCAACTTTCTGGGGCTGTCTGTCCTTGTTTCTGAGCTGTCTGTTACTTCCAGGAAGGCCTTGGCCGGCAAAGACAGCTTCTTGCTGGCAGGACCTGGTATTTGACTCCTTGAGGGCGGGAACCCTGTAGTTGAAAGGATACCCCAGGACAGGCTGTGCCTGGGCCTGCACTTGTGCTTTCTGCTGAGTTTTCCCAAACTTGGTTGGGGAGGGAATGGGCTGCTGAGGGCAGGTGCTGCCTAATTGCACGCAGACTCCCCGTTCTCTCCTCCTGGAACTTCCCAACAGCTGTCGTTATTTTCTGAGCTTCGGGCACCCCAGTAAACGCAGCTCTACCTTTAAGCAGGCCCTTGCTTTCCACAGAGAATAGGGAACTGCGCTTCTCCTGGGAGTTTTCGTACATTTTGCCTTTTATTGCAAGAGTAAGCAAGCCATTGCAAAACAAACAAACAAACAAACAAACAGACAAACAAAACCAAACCCTCTTTTTTTCTTTTTTTTTTCTTTTTTTTTTTTTTTTTTAACTGAAAAGGCTTTCTTTCGAAGGAGGCTGACCCTTCTGAGAAAGGCTTTCAGGAGGCAGCTGACCCTTCCGTGATAGGGTCTGGGAAGGCTCTGTTCCCAGGTTTACCTTCAGTACCGCATCCTGGGTAGGGAACCTCTTCTTCAATGCCACATGTTCCGTAGGGAAGCTGTCTGTTCTCGGGTGGGATGTTCCTAGTCCTGCATCCCCTCCACGATGCTCTTGTGCCTTGGAACCCGGAGGCCTCATGGTCTTTGCAGCCGGTGGGGGATTCTTATTCTGGCACTTCCTTAAGACATGCTTAGGGACCCAGGGCTCTGCTGTTGTTCCATAGTAATTCCTGTGTCCTCTGGATGGACACGTAGCACCTGGGAAGCTCTCGTGTCCCCACTGGAGACACCCTGGGCACGAGTCCGTGAGGCCTTGTAAGTCAAACAATCTGTGGCAGGGGGCAGGCCAATGCATTGGGCTTGGGCCTGGCTACGCTCCCTGTCCTGTCCCGTTAAAGCTTAAGCATGAACTCAAGCAAGAGTGGTTCTGTAAGATTCCATGTGTTAGGATCTTGCGGAATTGGTATGCTTGGTGGGATGGTGGTTTTGACTTGAAGCTTATTCCCCTTTATAATTGGGGAGCTAACTGGCTTGTGGGTTGTCAAGATGCTAGGTTGTGATTGATGTGTATGCATTTCCTTGGCCCTGAATGTCTTGGTCCAGGATTCTTCATCTTTATGCCTTGTTCTTTATGCCTTCTAGCTCCGGAATTTTCACTCTTACCCTTTGGCTCACGTCTGAATGCACCTCGACTTGTAGGCTTCCTTGGGGGCCGTCTGTTTCCTACCGTGTCATGTCTGACAGGTGTCAGAGTACGGCTGCCGTCCTTAGTTTTCGGAACATCCTCTGCCAACTGATGGTTGATATTAGAGGGTGATTGCCTCAGAATTCTCTGTTCTTCCTTGCCCAAAATTAAGGTGGCAGGGAGAGGACGAACGGGGTTGGGGGGTGAACTTGCTGTTCCTGCTTTGTCTCCAAGGAGAGATTTCAAGCTTGCCAGGTTTACCGTTTGAAGCCTCCAGGTTTCCAGGTTGCCCCAGAACTCACGCTGGTTGAGGCGGAAAGGCTAGAATGGAATGTGGACTCTTCAATTAAAAGACCTCTATGATTTCCTGGACCCTAGGGGGAAGGCCCCAAGTCCCCCTCTTACAAAATCTTTAAACATGGTCTTCCAGCTTCTGTGCTGCACTAGGTTCAACAAAGGGAAGCTCCTGCAAGGTACTCAGGGAGTAGTCCTCAACCTCTGATGCTGGCCAACTTCTCTGGTTTATTTCAGTCTGGGGTTTCTCAGAAAGTAGTGATGTCTGCCCCATAGTATCCCACGAATTCTGCACAGTCCCAGGCAACTGACCCTCATTGTTTTCCCCAGACTCTCTGCTTAAATGTATATTCAGGGCATTTTCAAGTTGTCTCTGACCGTAGTCTCCACAGCCACCATGGCGGTTTTCACTGATGGGCTCCTAAGTTCTTTCTCAGACACATACCCCATTTCATTATCTGAAGAGTTAACTGGGTCACTCAACAGATAATCTTTTGGGCCATTCTCTGGAATATGTCCCTGATCCTTCTTCAGGCCTTCCTTTTCCTTCTCTAGATTTTCGTCCTTCCCCAAATCATTGCTATCCTTCTCCAGGTCATCTTTGTACTTTGCCAGGCCACTGCACTCTAGCTGAAGCATTTCTGGGTCCCCCACATAGCCACTTTTAGAGACACTCAATTTGACCTCCCTCTTTTTAGAGTTCCCTGAGCGTCCACGATAGCCCCGAGACTGAGGTAGCTGTGGAAGAGTCCCGGGACCGCTCATCATTGCGAGAGACTCCTAGGTCCTGGGGGCCAGGCCCCACCGGTGTTGGATGATCCTCTTTCCAAGGGGACTCTCTAGTTTTTTTCCTGAATCTCCTCACTGAGAGGAAACTGTGCATGGGGGATAGAGATAGCAGCATGGGCCTGGGAGGGGCCGAGATGACAACTTGGGCCTTGGCGGCACAGGGTTTGGGAGAATGGTTAGGAGCTGAAGGACAATCATCCTAGTGGGATCTCTGGACTACAGTGGGCAAACCCCACACACGTTCCTGCACCTTGTGCAACAGGTCCCATTCCAGATGGTGCCTTTCAGTTGACGTGAGTCTCTGGGATTCATTCTGACGTCTGTGAAAACACACTCGACCGATCTTAATGTCGGGTAGAGGACCAGATGGCAGGATTGGGAGTGGGGATTGAAGGAGGGCCTGGGGCTGGACACATGGGTTGGGTTGGGGCTGGGTTTGAGGCAGGAGTTGAGGCGGGTTCTCAGACAAGGATGGAGGAAGTGGATGGGGAACTACTGGGGATTCCTGCTCTGGGAGGCATTCGAGATGTTATGTGAGGCATCGGCAGCAGGGAAGAAGGACTCACTAGGAGGAGTTTGGAGACCCCGGAAGAGCTGGATGGGGGTGTGCTGTCAATGGCCCTCCTCCAAGGTTGTAGGATATGGGCGCTGCTGATGCATAGGCAGCTCCTTTGACTGGTCTTTGCTGCTCCAGAAAGGAAGGGAGGATGCCCAATCACGCTTATCGGCAATTGTTTGCCTTGGAAAAGAACCCTTTGTTTCCTTCCACCTGAGGAAGCCACACCTCTTTTGGACTTGCTTCTCTAGAAGCGCCAGCGCATCAGGCCTGAGAAGTGAGAGGTTACCAGGCTCTACAAGGTTGGCTGCAGGGTCTCCCCTGGAAGACGCCTCTGAAGAATGCAGGGCTTGATGGGAATCACATGGAGCCAGGGTTGAAGGGAAGAAGTCTTTGGCATGAGTTTGCCACTGAGGGAGATCTAAAATTGACAAGCTGGAGGGGCCAATGCCTGTGATTGATGGGACATAAGTAGACAACCCACCAGGGCTCTCTGGGCGTGAGCTCTCTGGAACAGGCTTCCTGGAGATGGAAATCGGTTTAGATTGAGTCACAGACAAATTGCAGTCCGGTGGCGGTGAAGCTGAGCGGCTTGGTGGTGTGTGATGATGAGCAAAGGTCTCAGTGGGATGCACCGTCTGGGACGACTCCGTTAAGGGGCTGACCTCTTGGGAAAGGGTAGGGTCCAGAGAGACGATGGTATTTAGAGACACTCTCTGTCTGGACAGACAGCTGAACGGAGTTACCCCAAACCCATGCTCCCAAGACAGTACACAGAACAGACAACCCGTTATTAGAGAAATATTTATTCCTCACAAGGGGATTATTTCGGGGTAGGAAATGCCCCCCAAAACCCTCTCACGGGAATTTCCGGAGAAGTTTTCTGTCTAATTAGTACGAAACACATTTCTGCACACTGTGCCTTCAGCAGTCGTGAGAGTGGCTGGAAGCCACTGGGCAGCCTGATGCCCGCAGGTGGCCTTCGGGTGGGACGCGGGCTCCCCGTGGGGCATGGAGAGGGGATGCCTCTGATGCGGTAGCTGGTCCTTAAGTGCCCCAACTTTCTGGGGCTGTCTGTCCTTGTTTCTGAGCTGTCTGTTACTTCCAGGAAGGCCTTGGCCGGCAAAGACAGCTTCTTGCTGGCAGGACCTGGTATTTGACTCCTTGAGGGCGGGAACCCTGTAGTTGAAAGGATACCCCAGGACAGGCTGTGCCTGGGCCTGCACTTGTGCTTTCTGCTGAGTTTTCCCAAACTTGGTTGGGGAGGGAATGGGCTGCTGAGGGCAGGTGCTGCCTAATTGCACGCAGACTCCCCGTTCTCTCCTCCTGGAACTTCCCAACAGCTGTCGTTATTTTCTGAGCTTCGGGCACCCCAGTAAACGCAGCTCTACCTTTAAGCAGGCCCTTGCTTTCCACAGAGAATAGGGAACTGCGCTTCTCCTGGGAGTTTTCGTACATTTTGCCTTTTATTCCAAGAGTAAGCAAGCCATTGCAAAACAAACAAACAAACAAACAAACAGACAAACAAAACCAAACCCTCTTTTTTTCTTTTTTTTTTTCTTTTTTTTTTTTTTTTAACTGAAAAGGCTTTCTTTCGAAGGAGGCTGACCCTTCTGAGAAAGGCTTTCAGGAGGCAGCTGACCCTTCCGTGATAGGGTCTGGGAAGGCTCTGTTCCCAGGTTTACCTTCAGTACCGCATCCTGGGTAGGGAACCTCTTCTTCAATGCCACATGTTCCGTAGGGAAGCTGTCTGTTCTCGGGTGGGATGTTCCTAGTCCTGCATCCCCTCCACGATGCTCTTGTGCCTTGGAACCCGGAGGCCTCATGGTCTTTGCAGCCGGTGGGGGATTCTTATTCTGGCACTTCCTTAAGACATGCTTAGGGACCCAGGGCTCTGCTGTTGTTCCATAGTAATTCCTGTGTCCTCTGGATGGACACGTAGCACCTGGGAAGCTCTCGTGTCCCCACTGGAGACACCCTGGGCACGAGTCCGTGAGGCCTTGTAAGTCAAACAATCTGTGGCAGGGGGCAGGCCAATGCATTGGGCTTGGGCCTGGCTACGCTCCCTGTCCTGTCCCGTTAAAGCTTAAGCATGAACTCAAGCAAGAGTGGTTCTGTAAGATTCCATGTGTTAGGATCTTGCGGAATTGGTATGCTTGGTGGGATGGTGGTTTTGACTTGAAGCTTATTCCCCTTTATAATTGGGGAGCTAACTGGCTTGTGGGTTGTCAAGATGCTAGGTTGTGATTGATGTGTATGGATTTCCTTGGCCCTGAATGTCTTGGTCCAGGATTCTTCATCTATATGCCTTGTTCTTTATGCCTTCTAGCTCCGGAATTTTCACTCTTACCCTTTGGCTCACGTCTGAATGCACCTCGACTTGTAGGCTTCCTTGGGGGCCGTCTGTTTCCTACCGTGTCATGTCTGACAGGTGTCAGAGTACGGCTGCCGTCCTTAGTTTTCGGAACATCCTCTGCCAACTGATGGTTGATATTAGAGGGTGATTGCCTCAGAATTCTCTGTTCTTCCTTGCCCAAAATTAAGGTGGCAGGGAGAGGACGAACGGGGTTGGGGGGTGAACTTGCTGTTCCTGCTTTGTCTCCAAGGAGAGATTTCAAGCTTGCCAGGTTTACCGTTTGAAGCCTCCAGGTTTCCAGGTTGCCCCAGAACTCACGCTGGTTGAGGCGGAAAGGCTAGAATGGAATGTGGACTCTTCAATTAAAAGACCTCTATGATTTCCTGGACCCTAGGGGGAAGGCCCCAAGTCCCCCTCTTACAAAATCTTTAAACATGGTCTTCCAGCTTCTGTGCTGCACTAGGTTCAACAAAGGGAAGCTCCTGCAAGGTACTCAGGGAGTAGTCCTCAACCTCTGATGCTGGCCAACTTCTCTGGTTTATTTCAGTCTGGGGTTTCTCAGAAAGTAGTGATGTCTGCCCCATAGTATCCCACGAATTCTGCACAGTCCCAGGCAACTGACCCTCATTGTTTTCCCCAGACTCTCTGCTTAAATGTATATTCAGGGCATTTTCAAGTTGTCTCTGACCGTAGTCTCCACAGCCACCATGGCGGTTTTCACTGATGGGCTCCTAAGTTCTTTCTCAGACACATACCCCATTTCATTATCTGAAGAGTTAACTGGGTCACTCAACAGATAATCTTTTGGGCCATTCTCTGGAATATGTCCCTGATCCTTCTTCAGGCCTTCCTTTTCCTTCTCTAGATTTTCGTCCTTCCCCAAATCATTGCTATCCTTCTCCAGGTCATCTTTGTACTTTGCCAGGCCACTGCACTCTAGCTGAAGCATTTCTGGGTCCCCCACATAGCCACTTTTAGAGACACTCAATTTGACCTCCCTCTTTTTAGAGTTCCCTGAGCGTCCACGATAGCCCCGAGACTGAGGTAGCTGTGGAAGAGTCCCGGGACCGCTCATCATTGCGAGAGACTCCTAGGTCCTGGGGGCCAGGCCCCACCGGTGTTGGATGATCCTCTTTCCAAGGGGACTCTCTAGTTTTTTTCCTGAATCTCCTCACTGAGAGGAAACTGTGCATGGGGGATAGAGATAGCAGCATGGGCCTGGGAGGGGCCGAGATGACAACTTGGGCCTTGGCGGCACAGGGTTTGGGAGAATGGTTAGGAGCTGAAGGACAATCATCCTAGTGGGATCTCTGGACTACAGTGGGCAAACCCCACACACGTTCCTGCACCTTGTGCAACAGGTCCCATTCCAGATGGTGCCTTTCAGTTGACGTGAGTCTCTGGGATTCATTCTGACGTCTGTGAAAACACACTCGACCGATCTTAATGTCGGGTAGAGGACCAGATGGCAGGATTGGGAGTGGGGATTGAAGGAGGGCCTGGGGCTGGACACATGGGTTGGGTTGGGGCTGGGTTTGAGGCAGGAGTTGAGGCGGGTTCTCAGACAAGGATGGAGGAAGTGGATGGGGAACTACTGGGGATTCCTGCTCTGGGAGGCATTCGAGATGTTATGTGAGGCATCGGCAGCAGGGAAGAAGGACTCACTAGGAGGAGTTTGGAGACCCCGGAAGAGCTGGATGGGGGTGTGCTGTCAATGGCCCTCCTCCAAGGTTGTAGGATATGGGCGCTGCTGATGCATAGGCAGCTCCTTTGACTGGTCTTTGCTGCTCCAGAAAGGAAGGGAGGATGCCCAATCACGCTTATCGGCAATTGTTTGCCTTGGAAAAGAACCCTTTGTTTCCTTCCACCTGAGGAAGCCACACCTCTTTTGGACTTGCTTCTCTAGAAGCGCCAGCGCATCAGGCCTGAGAAGTGAGAGGTTACCAGGCTCTACAAGGTTGGCTGCAGGGTCTCCCCTGGAAGACGCCTCTGAAGAATGCAGGGCTTGATGGGAATCACATGGAGCCAGGGTTGAAGGGAAGAAGTCTTTGGCATGAGTTTGCCACTGAGGGAGATCTAAAATTGACAAGCTGGAGGGGCCAATGCCTGTGATTGATGGGACATAAGTAGACAACCCACCAGGGCTCTCTGGGCGTGAGCTCTCTGGAACAGGCTTCCTGGAGATGGAAATCGGTTTAGATTGAGTCACAGACAAATTGCAGTCCGGTGGCGGTGAAGCTGAGCGGCTTGGTGGTGTGTGATGATGAGCAAAGGTCTCAGTGGGATGCACCGTCTGGGACGACTCCGTTAAGGGGCTGACCTCTTGGGAAAGGGTAGGGTCCAGAGAGACGATGGTATTTAGAGACACTCTCTGTCTGGACAGACAGCTGAACGGAGTTACCCCAAACCCATGCTCCCAAGACAGTACACAGAACAGACAACCCGTTATTAGAGAAATATTTATTCCTCACAAGGGGATTATTTCGGGGTAGGAAATGCCCCCCAAAACCCTCTCACGGGAATTTCCGGAGAAGTTTTCTGTCTAATTAGTACGAAACACATTTCTGCACACTGTGCCTTCAGCAGTCGTGAGAGTGGCTGGAAGCCACTGGGCAGCCTGATGCCCGCAGGTGGCCTTCGGGTGGGACGCGGGCTCCCCGTGGGGCATGGAGAGGGGATGCCTCTGATGCGGTAGCTGGTCCTTAAGTGCCCCAACTTTCTGGGGCTGTCTGTCCTTGTTTCTGAGCTGTCTGTTACTTCCAGGAAGGCCTTGGCCGGCAAAGACAGCTTCTTGCTGGCAGGACCTGGTATTTGACTCCTTGAGGGCGGGAACCCTGTAGTTGAAAGGATACCCCAGGACAGGCTGTGCCTGGGCCTGCACTTGTGCTTTCTGCTGAGTTTTCCCAAACTTGGTTGGGGAGGGAATGGGCTGCTGAGGGCAGGTGCTGCCTAATTGCACGCAGACTCCCCGTTCTCTCCTCCTGGAACTTCCCAACAGCTGTCGTTATTTTCTGAGCTTCGGGCACCCCAGTAAACGCAGCTCTACCTTTAAGCAGGCCCTTGCTTTCCACAGAGAATAGGGAACTGCGCTTCTCCTGGGAGTTTTCGTACATTTTGCCTTTTATTGCAAGAGTAAGCAAGCCATTGCAAAACAAACAAACAAACAAACAAACAGACAAACAAAACCAAACCCTCTTTTTTTCTTTTTTTTTTTCTTTTTTTTTTTTTTTTTTAACTGAAAAGGCTTTCTTTCGAAGGAGGCTGACCCTTCTGAGAAAGGCTTTCAGGAGGCAGCTGACCCTTCCGTGATAGGGTCTGGGAAGGCTCTGTTCCCAGGTTTACCTTCAGTACCGCATCCTGGGTAGGGAACCTCTTCTTCAATGCCACATGTTCCGTAGGGAAGCTGTCTGTTCTCGGGTGGGATGTTCCTAGTCCTGCATCCCCTCCACGATGCTCTTGTGCCTTGGAACCCGGAGGCCTCATGGTCTTTGCAGCCGGTGGGGGATTCTTATTCTGGCACTTCCTTAAGACATGCTTAGGGACCCAGGGCTCTGCTGTTGTTCCATAGTAATTCCTGTGTCCTCTGGATGGACACGTAGCACCTGGGAAGCTCTCGTGTCCCCACTGGAGACACCCTGGGCACGAGTCCGTGAGGCCTTGTAAGTCAAACAATCTGTGGCAGGGGGCAGGCCAATGCATTGGGCTTGGGCCTGGCTACGCTCCCTGTCCTGTCCCGTTAAAGCTTAAGCATGAACTCAAGCAAGAGTGGTTCTGTAAGATTCCATGTGTTAGGATCTTGCGGAATTGGTATGCTTGGTGGGATGGTGGTTTTGACTTGAAGCTTATTCCCCTTTATAATTGGGGAGCTAACTGGCTTGTGGGTTGTCAAGATGCTAGGTTGTGATTGATGTGTATGGATTTCCTTGGCCCTGAATGTCTTGGTCCAGGATTCTTCATCTTTATGCCTTGTTCTTTATGCCTTCTAGCTCCGGAATTTTCACTCTTACCCTTTGGCTCACGTCTGAATGCACCTCGACTTGTAGGCTTCCTTGGGGGCCGTCTGTTTCCTACCGTGTCATGTCTGACAGGTGTCAGAGTACGGCTGCCGTCCTTAGTTTTCGGAACATCCTCTGCCAACTGATGGTTGATATTAGAGGGTGATTGCCTCAGAATTCTCTGTTCTTCCTTGCCCAAAATTAAGGTGGCAGGGAGAGGACGAACGGGGTTGGGGGGTGAACTTGCTGTTCCTGCTTTGTCTCCAAGGAGAGATTTCAAGCTTGCCAGGTTTACCGTTTGAAGCCTCCAGGTTTCCAGGTTGCCCCAGAACTCACGCTGGTTGAGGCGGAAAGGCTAGAATGGAATGTGGACTCTTCAATTAAAAGACCTCTATGATTTCCTGGACCCTAGGGGGAAGGCCCCAAGTCCCCCTCTTACAAAATCTTTAAACATGGTCTTCCAGCTTCTGTGCTGCACTAGGTTCAACAAAGGGAAGCTCCTGCAAGGTACTCAGGGAGTAGTCCTCAACCTCTGATGCTGGCCAACTTCTCTGGTTTATTTCAGTCTGGGGTTTCTCAGAAAGTACTGATGTCTGCCCCATAGTATCCCACGAATTCTGCACAGTCCCAGGCAACTGACCCTCATTGTTTTCCCCAGACTCTCTGCTTAAATGTATATTCAGGGCATTTTCAAGTTGTCTCTGACCGTAGTCTCCACAGCCACCATGGCGGTTTTCACTGATGGGCTCCTAAGTTCTTTCTCAGACACATACCCCATTTCATTATCTGAAGAGTTAACTGGGTCACTCAACAGATAATCTTTTGGGCCATTCTCTGGAATATGTCCCTGATCCTTCTTCAGGCCTTCCTTTTCCTTCTCTAGATTTTCGTCCTTCCCCAAATCATTGCTATCCTTCTCCAGGTCATCTTTGTACTTTGCCAGGCCACTGCACTCTAGCTGAAGCATTTCTGGGTCCCCCACATAGCCACTTTTAGAGACACTCAATTTGACCTCCCTCTTTTTAGAGTTCCCTGAGCGTCCACGATAGCCCCGAGACTCAGGTAGCTGTGGAAGAGTCCCGGGACCGCTCATCATTGCGAGAGACTCCTAGGTCCTGGGGGCCAGGCCCCACCGGTGTTGGATGATCCTCTTTCCAAGGGGACTCTCTAGTTTTTTTCCTGAATCTCCTCACTGAGAGGAAACTGTGCATGGGGGATAGAGATAGCAGCATGGGCCTGGGAGGGGCCGAGATGACAACTTGGGCCTTGGCGGCACAGGGTTTGGGAGAATGGTTAGGAGCTGAAGGACAATCATCCTAGTGGGATCTCTGGACTACAGTGGGCAAACCCCACACACGTTCCTGCACCTTGTGCAACAGGTCCCATTCCAGATGGTGCCTTTCAGTTGACGTGAGTCTCTGGGATTCATTCTGACGTCTGTGAAAACACACTCGACCGATCTTAATGTCGGGTAGAGGACCAGATGGCAGGATTGGGAGTGGGGATTGAAGGAGGGCCTGGGGCTGGGCACATGGGTTGGGTTGGGGCTGGGTTTGAGGCAGGAGTTGAGGCGGGTTCTCAGACAAGGATGGAGGAAGTGGATGGGGAACTACTGGGGATTCCTGCTCTGGGAGGCATTCGAGATGTTATGTGAGGCATCGGCAGCAGGGAAGAAGGACTCACTAGGAGGAGTTTGGAGACCCCGGAAGAGCTGGATGGGGGTGTGCTGTCAATGGCCCTCCTCCAAGGTTGTAGGATATGGGCGCTGCTGATGCATAGGCAGCTCCTTTGACTGGTCTTTGCTGCTCCAGAAAGGAAGGGAGGATGCCCAATCACGCTTATCGGCAATTGTTTGCCTTGGAAAAGAACCCTTTGTTTCCTTCCACCTGAGGAAGCCACACCTCTTTTGGACTTGCTTCTCTAGAAGCGCCAGCGCATCAGGCCTGAGAAGTGAGAGGTTACCAGGCTCTACAAGGTTGGCTGCAGGGTCTCCCCTGGAAGACGCCTCTGAAGAATGCAGGGCTTGATGGGAATCACATGGAGCCAGGGTTGAAGGGAAGAAGTCTTTGGCATGAGTTTGCCACTGAGGGAGATCTAAAATTGACAAGCTGGAGGGGCCAATGCCTGTGATTGATGGGACATAAGTAGACAACCCACCAGGGCTCTCTGGGCGTGAGCTCTCTGGAACAGGCTTCCTGGAGATGGAAATCGGTTTAGATTGAGTCACAGACAAATTGCAGTCCGGTGGCGGTGAAGCTGAGCGGCTTGGTGGTGTGTGATGATGAGCAAAGGTCTCAGTGGGATGCACCGTCTGGGACGACTCCGTTAAGGGGCTGACCTCTTGGGAAAGGGTAGGGTCCAGAGAGACGATGGTATTTAGAGACACTCTCTGTCTGGACAGACAGCTGAACGGAGTTACCCCAAACCCATGCTCCCAAGACAGTACACAGAACAGACAACCCGTTATTAGAGAAATATTTATTCCTCACAAGGGGATTATTTCGGGGTAGGAAATGCCCCCCAAAACCCTCTCACGGGAATTTCCGGAGAAGTTTTCTGTCTAATTAGTACGAAACACATTTCTGCACACTGTGCCTTCAGCAGTCGTGAGAGTGGCTGGAAGCCACTGGGCAGCCTGATGCCCGCAGGTGGCCTTCGGGTGGGACGCGGGCTCCCCGTGGGGCATGGAGAGGGGATGCCTCTGATGCGGTAGCTGGTCCTTAAGTGCCCCAACTTTCTGGGGCTGTCTGTCCTTGTTTCTGAGCTGTCTGTTACTTCCAGGAAGGCCTTGGCCGGCAAAGACAGCTTCTTGCTGGCAGGACCTGGTATTTGACTCCTTGAGGGCGGGAACCCTGTAGTTGAAAGGATACCCCAGGACAGGCTGTGCCTGGGCCTGCACTTGTGCTTTCTGCTGAGTTTTCCCAAACTTGGTTGGGGAGGGAATGGGCTGCTGAGGGCAGGTGCTGCCTAATTGCACGCAGACTCCCCGTTCTCTCCTCCTGGAACTTCCCAACAGCTGTCGTTATTTTCTGAGCTTCGGGCACCCCAGTAAACGCAGCTCTACCTTTAAGCAGGCCCTTGCTTTCCACAGAGAATAGGGAACTGCGCTTCTCCTGGGAGTTTTCGTACATTTTGCCTTTTATTCCAAGAGTAAGCAAGCCATTGCAAAACAAACAAACAAACAAACAAACAGACAAACAAAACCAAACCCTCTTTTTTTCTTTTTTTTTTTCTTTTTTTTTTTTTTTTAACTGAAAAGGCTTTCTTTCGAAGGAGGCTGACCCTTCTGAGAAAGGCTTTCAGGAGGCAGCTGACCCTTCCGTGATAGGGTCTGGGAAGGCTCTGTTCCCAGGTTTACCTTCAGTACCGCATCCTGGGTAGGGAACCTCTTCTTCAATGCCACATGTTCCGTAGGGAAGCTGTCTGTTCTCGGGTGGGATGTTCCTAGTCCTGCATCCCCTCCACGATGCTCTTGTGCCTTGGAACCCGGAGGCCTCATGGTCTTTGCAGCCGGTGGGGGATTCTTATTCTGGCACTTCCTTAAGACATGCTTAGGGACCCAGGGCTCTGCTGTTGTTCCATAGTAATTCCTGTGTCCTCTGGATGGACACGTAGCACCTGGGAAGCTCTCGTGTCCCCACTGGAGACACCCTGGGCACGAGTCCGTGAGGCCTTGTAAGTCAAACAATCTGTGGCAGGGGGCAGGCCAATGCATTGGGCTTGGGCCTGGCTACGCTCCCTGTCCTGTCCCGTTAAAGCTTAAGCAAGAACTCAAGCAAGAGTGGTTCTGTAAGATTCCATGTGTTAGGATCTTGCGGAATTGGTATGCTTGGTGGGATGGTGGTTTTGACTTGAAGCTTATTCCCCTTTATAATTGGGGAGCTAACTGGCTTGTGGGTTGTCAAGATGCTAGGTTGTGATTGATGTGTATGGATTTCCTTGGCCCTGAATGTCTTGGTCCAGGATTCTTCATCTTTATGCCTTGTTCTTTATGCCTTCTAGCTCCGGAATTTTCACTCTTACCCTTTGGCTCACGTCTGAATGCACCTCGACTTGTAGGCTTCCTTGGGGGCCGTCTGTTTCCTACCGTGTCATGTCTGACAGGTGTCAGAGTACGGCTGCCGTCCTTAGTTTTCGGAACATCCTCTGCCAACTGATGGTTGATATTAGAGGGTGATTGCCTCAGAATTCTCTGTTCTTCCTTGCCCAAAATTAAGGTGGCAGGGAGAGGACGAACGGGGTTGGGGGGTGAACTTGCTGTTCCTGCTTTGTCTCCAAGGAGAGATTTCAAGCTTGCCAGGTTTACCGTTTGAAGCCTCCAGGTTTCCAGGTTGCCCCAGAACTCACGCTGGTTGAGGCGGAAAGGCTAGAATGGAATGTGGACTCTTCAATTAAAAGACCTCTATGATTTCCTGGACCCTAGGGGGAAGGCCCCAAGTCCCCCTCTTACAAAATCTTTAAACATGGTCTTCCAGCTTCTGTGCTGCACTAGGTTCAACAAAGGGAAGCTCCTGCAAGGTACTCAGGGAGTAGTCCTCAACCTCTGATGCTGGCCAACTTCTCTGGTTTATTTCAGTCTGGGGTTTCTCAGAAAGTAGTGATGTCTGCCCCATAGTATCCCACGAATTCTGCACAGTCCCAGGCAACTGACCCTCATTGTTTTCCCCAGACTCTCTGCTTAAATGTATATTCAGGGCATTTTCAAGTTGTCTCTGACCGTAGTCTCCACAGCCACCATGGCGGTTTTCACTGATGGGCTCCTAAGTTCTTTCTCAGACACATACCCCATTTCATTATCTGAAGAGTTAACTGGGTCACTCAACAGATAATCTTTTGGGCCATTCTCTGGAATATGTCCCTGATCCTTCTTCAGGCCTTCCTTTTCCTTCTCTAGATTTTCGTCCTTCCCCAAATCATTGCTATCCTTCTCCAGGTCATCTTTGTACTTTGCCAGGCCACTGCACTCTAGCTGAAGCATTTCTGGGTCCCCCACATAGCCACTTTTAGAGACACTCAATTTGACCTCCCTCTTTTTAGAGTTCCCTGAGCGTCCACGATAGCCCCGAGACTCAGGTAGCTGTGGAAGAGTCCCGGGACCGCTCATCATTGCGAGAGACTCCTAGGTCCTGGGGGCCAGGCCCCACCGGTGTTGGATGATCCTCTTTCCAAGGGGACTCTCTAGTTTTTTTCCTGAATCTCCTCACTGAGAGGAAACTGTGCATGAGGGATAGAGATAGCAGCATGGGCCTGGGAGGGGCCGAGATGACAACTTGGGCCTTGGCGGCACAGGGTTTGGGAGAATGGTTAGGAGCTGAAGGACAATCATCCTAGTGGGATCTCTGGACTACAGTGGGCAAACCCCACACACGTTCCTGCACCTTGTGCAACAGGTCCCATTCCAGATGGTGCCTTTCAGTTGACGTGAGTCTCTGGGATTCATTCTGACGTCTGTGAAAACACACTCGACCGATCTTAATGTCGGGTAGAGGACCAGATGGCAGGATTGGGAGTGGGGATTGAAGGAGGGCCTGGGGCTGGACACATGGGTTGGGTTGGGGCTGGGTTTGAGGCAGGAGTTGAGGCGGGTTCTCAGACAAGGATGGAGGAAGTGGATGGGGAAGTACTGGGGATTCCTGCTCTGGGAGGCATTCGAGATGTTATGTGAGGCATCGGCAGCAGGGAAGAAGGACTCACTAGGAGGAGTTTGGAGACCCCGGAAGAGCTGGATGGGGGTGTGCTGTCAATGGCCCTCCTCCAAGGTTGTAGGATATGGGCGCTGCTGATGCATAGGCAGCTCCTTTGACTGGTCTTTGCTGCTCCAGAAAGGAAGGGAGGATGCCCAATCACGCTTATCGGCAATTGTTTGCCTTGGAAAAGAACCCTTTGTTTCCTTCCACCTGAGGAAGCCACACCTCTTTTGGACTTGCTTCTCTAGAAGCGCCAGCGCATCAGGCCTGAGAAGTGAGAGGTTACCAGGCTCTACAAGGTTGGCTGCAGGGTCTCCCCTGGAAGACGCCTCTGAAGAATGCAGGGCTTGATGGGAATCACATGGAGCCAGGGTTGAAGGGAAGAAGTCTTTGGCATGAGTTTGCCACTGAGGGAGATCTAAAATTGACAAGCTGGAGGGGCCAATGCCTGTGATTGATGGGACATAAGTAGACAACCCACCAGGGCTCTCTGGGCGTGAGCTCTCTGGAACAGGCTTCCTGGAGATGGAAATCGGTTTAGATTGAGTCACAGACAAATTGCAGTCCGGTGGCGGTGAAGCTGAGCGGCTTGGTGGTGTGTGATGATGAGCAAAGGTCTCAGTGGGATGCACCGTCTGGGACGACTCCGTTAAGGGGCTGACCTCTTGGGAAAGGGTAGGGTCCAGAGAGACGATGGTATTTAGAGACACTCTCTGTCTGGACAGACAGCTGAACGGAGTTACCCCAAACCCATGCTCCCAAGACAGTACACAGAACAGACAACCCGTTATTAGAGAAATATTTATTCCTCACAAGGGGATTATTTCGGGGTAGGAAATGCCCCCCAAAACCCTCTCACGGGAATTTCCGGAGAAGTTTTCTGTCTAATTAGTACGAAACACATTTCTGCACACTGTGCCTTCAGCAGTCGTGAGAGTGGCTGGAAGCCACTGGGCAGCCTGATGCCCGCAGGTGGCCTTCGGGTGGGACGCGGGCTCCCCGTGGGGCATGGAGAGGGGATGCCTCTGATGCGGTAGCTGGTCCTTAAGTGCCCCAACTTTCTGGGGCTGTCTGTCCTTGTTTCTGAGCTGTCTGTTACTTCCAGGAAGGCCTTGGCCGGCAAAGACAGCTTCTTGCTGGCAGGACCTGGTATTTGACTCCTTGAGGGCGGGAACCCTGTAGTTGAAAGGATACCCCAGGACAGGCTGTGCCTGGGCCTGCACTTGTGCTTTCTGCTGAGTTTTCCCAAACTTGGTTGGGGAGGGAATGGGCTGCTGAGGGCAGGTGCTGCCTAATTGCACGCAGACTCCCCGTTCTCTCCTCCTGGAACTTCCCAACAGCTGTCGTTATTTTCTGAGCTTCGGGCACCCCAGTAAACGCAGCTCTACCTTTAAGCAGGCCCTTGCTTTCCACAGAGAATAGGGAACTGCGCTTCTCCTGGGAGTTTTCGTACATTTTGCCTTTTATTGCAAGAGTAAGCAAGCCATTGCAAAACAAACAAACAAACAAACAAACAGACAAACAAAACCAAACCCTCTTTTTTTCTTTTTTTTTTTCTTTTTTTTTTTTTTTTAACTGAAAAGGCTTTCTTTCGAAGGAGGCTGACCCTTCTGAGAAAGGCTTTCAGGAGGCAGCTGACCCTTCCGTGATAGGGTCTGGGAAGGCTCTGTTCCCAGGTTTACCTTCAGTACCGCATCCTGGGTAGGGAACCTCTTCTTCAATGCCACATGTTCCGTAGGGAAGCTGTCTGTTCTCGGGTGGGATGTTCCTAGTCCTGCATCCCCTCCACGATGCTCTTGTGCCTTGGAACCCGGAGGCCTCATGGTCTTTGCAGCCGGTGGGGGATTCTTATTCTGGCACTTCCTTAAGACATGCTTAGGGACCCAGGGCTCTGCTGTTGTTCCATAGTAATTCCTGTGTCCTCTGGATGGACACGTAGCACCTGGGAAGCTCTCGTGTCCCCACTGGAGACACCCTGGGCACGAGTCCGTGAGGCCTTGTAAGTCAAACAATCTGTGGCAGGGGGCAGGCCAATGCATTGGGCTTGGGCCTGGCTACGCTCCCTGTCCTGTCCCGTTAAAGCTTAAGCAAGAACTCAAGCAAGAGTGGTTCTGTAAGATTCCATGTGTTAGGATCTTGCGGAATTGGTATGCTTGGTGGGATGGTGGTTTTGACTTGAAGCTTATTCCCCTTTATAATTGGGGAGCTAACTGGCTTGTGGGTTGTCAAGATGCTAGGTTGTGATTGATGTGTATGGATTTCCTTGGCCCTGAATGTCTTGGTCCAGGATTCTTCATCTTTATGCCTTGTTCTTTATGCCTTCTAGCTCCGGAATTTTCACTCTTACCCTTTGGCTCACGTCTGAATGCACCTCGACTTGTAGGCTTCCTTGGGGGCCGTCTGTTTCCTACCGTGTCATGTCTGACAGGTGTCAGAGTACGGCTGCCGTCCTTAGTTTTCGGAACATCCTCTGCCAACTGATGGTTGATATTAGAGGGTGATTGCCTCAGAATTCTCTGTTCTTCCTTGCCCAAAATTAAGGTGGCAGGGAGAGGACGAACGGGGTTGGGGGGTGAACTTGCTGTTCCTGCTTTGTCTCCAAGGAGAGATTTCAAGCTTGCCAGGTTTACCGTTTGAAGCCTCCAGGTTTCCAGGTTGCCCCAGAACTCACGCTGGTTGAGGCGGAAAGGCTAGAATGGAATGTGGACTCTTCAATTAAAAGACCTCTATGATTTCCTGGACCCTAGGGGGAAGGCCCCAAGTCCCCCTCTTACAAAATCTTTAAACATGGTCTTCCACCTTCTGTGCTGCACTAGGTTCAACAAAGGGAAGCTCCTGCAAGGTACTCAGGGAGTAGTCCTCAACCTCTGATGCTGGCCAACTTCTCTGGTTTATTTCAGTCTGGGGTTTCTCAGAAAGTAGTGATGTCTGCCCCATAGTATCCCACGAATTCTGCACAGTCCCAGGCAACTGACCCTCATTGTTTTCCCCAGACTCTCTGCTTAAATGTATATTCAGGGCATTTTCAAGTTGTCTCTGACCGTAGTCTCCACAGCCACCATGGCGGTTTTCACTGATGGGCTCCTAAGTTCTTTCTCAGACACATACCCCATTTCATTATCTGAAGAGTTAACTGGGTCACTCAACAGATAATCTTTTGGGCCATTCTCTGGAATATGTCCCTGATCCTTCTTCAGGCCTTCCTTTTCCTTCTCTAGATTTTCGTCCTTCTCCAAATCATTGTTATCCTTCTCCAGGTCATCTTTGTACTTTGCCAGGCCACTGCACTCTAGCTGAAGCATTTCTGGGTCCCCCACATAGCCACTTTTAGAGACACTCAATTTGACCTCCCTCTTTTTAGAGTTCCCTGAGCGTCCACGATAGCCCCGAGACTCAGGTAGCTGTGGAAGAGTCCCGGGACCGCTCATCATTGCGAGAGACTCCTAGGTCCTGGGGGCCAGGCCCCACCGGTGTTGGATGATCCTCTTTCCAAGGGGACTCTCTAGTTTTTTTCCTGAATCTCCTCACTGAGAGGAAACTGTGCATGGGGGATAGAGATAGCAGCATGGGCCTGGGAGGGGCCGAGATGACAACTTGGGCCTTGGCGGCACAGGGTTTGGGAGAATGGTTAGGAGCTGAAGGACAATCATCCTAGTGGGATCTCTGGACTACAGTGGGCAAACCCCACACACGTTCCTGCACCTTGTGCAACAGGTCCCATTCCAGATGGTGCCTTTCAGTTGACGTGAGTCTCTGGGATTCATTCTGACGTCTGTGAAAACACACTCGACCGATCTTAATGTCGGGTAGAGGACCAGATGGCAGGATTGGGAGTGGGGATTGAAGGAGGGCCTGGGGCTGGGCACATGGGTTGGGTTGGGGCTGGGTTTGAGGCAGGAGTTGAGGCGGGTTCTCAGACAAGGATGGAGGAAGTGGATGGGGAACTACTGGGGATTCCTGCTCTGGGAGGCATTCGAGATGTTATGTGAGGCATCGGCAGCAGGGAAGAAGGACTCACTAGGAGGAGTTTGGAGACCCCGGAAGAGCTGGATGGGGGTGTGCTGTCAATGGCCCTCCTCCAAGGTTGTAGGATATGGGCGCTGCTGATGCATAGGCAGCTCCTTTGACTGGTCTTTGCTGCTCCAGAAAGGAAGGGAGGATGCCCAATCACGCTTATCGGCAATTGTTTGCCTTGGAAAAGAACCCTTTGTTTCCTTCCACCTGAGGAAGCCACACCTCTTTTGGACTTGCTTCTCTAGAAGCGCCAGCGCATCAGGCCTGAGAAGTGAGAGGTTACCAGGCTCTACAAGGTTGGCTGCAGGGTCTCCCCTGGAAGACGCCTCTGAAGAATGCAGGGCTTGATGGGAATCACATGGAGCCAGGGTTGAAGGGAAGAAGTCTTTGGCATGAGTTTGCCACTGAGGGAGATCTAAAATTGACAAGCTGGAGGGGCCAATGCCTGTGATTGATGGGACATAAGTAGACAACCCACCAGGGCTCTCTGGGCGTGAGCTCTCTGGAACAGGCTTCCTGGAGATGGAAATCGGTTTAGATTGAGTCACAGACAAATTGCAGTCCGGTGGCGGTGAAGCTGAGCGGCTTGGTGGTGTGTGATGATGAGCAAAGGTCTCAGTGGGATGCACCGTCTGGGACGACTCCGTTAAGGGGCTGACCTCTTGGGAAAGGGTAGGGTCCAGAGAGACGATGGTATTTAGAGACACTCTCTGTCTGGACAGACCGCTGAACGGAGTTACCCCAAACCCATGCTCCCAAGACAGTACACAGAACAGACAACCCGTTATTAGAGAAATATTTATTCCTCACAAGGGGATTATTTCGGGGTAGGAAATGCCCCCCAAAACCCTCTCACGGGAATTTCTGGAGAAGTTTTCTGTCTAATTAGTACGAAACACATTTCTGCACACTGTGCCTTCAGCAGTCGTGAGAGTGGCTGGAAGCCACTGGGCAGCCTGATGCCCGCAGGTGGCCTTCGGGTGGGACGCGGGCTCCCCGTGGGGCATGGAGAGGGGATGCCTCTGATGCGGTAGCTGGTCCTTAAGTGCCCCAACTTTCTGGGGCTGTCTGTCCTTGTTTCTGAGCTGTCTGTTACTTCCAGGAAGGCCTTGGCCGGCAAAGACAGCTTCTTGCTGGCAGGACCTGGTATTTGACTCCTTGAGGGCGGGAACCCTGTAGTTGAAAGGATACCCCAGGACAGGCTGTGCCTGGGCCTGCACTTGTGCTTTCTGCTGAGTTTTCCCAAACTTGGTTGGGGAGGGAATGGGCTGCTGAGGGCAGGTGCTGCCTAATTGCACGCAGACTCCCCGTTCTCTCCTCCTGGAACTTCCCAACAGCTGTCGTTATTTTCTGAGCTTCGGGCACCTCAGTAAACGCAGCTCTACCTTTAAGCAGGCCCTTGCTTTCCACAGAGAATAGGGAACTGCGCTTCTCCTGGGAGTTTTCGTACATTTTGCCTTTTATTGCAAGAGTAAGCAAGCCATTGCAAAACAAACAAACAAACAAACAAACAGACAAACAAAACCAAACCCTCTTTTTTTCTTTTTTTTTTCTTTTTTTTTTTTTTTTAACTGAAAAGGCTTTCTTTCGAAGGAGGCTGACCCTTCTGAGAAAGGCTTTCAGGAGGCAGCTGACCCTTCCGTGATAGGGTCTGGGAAGGCTCTGTTCCCAGGTTTACCTTCAGTACCGCATCCTGGGTAGGGAACCTCTTCTTCAATGCCACATGTTCCGTAGGGAAGCTGTCTGTTCTCGGGTGGGATGTTCCTAGTCCTGCATCCCCTCCACGATGCTCTTGTGCCTTGGAACCCGGAGGCCTCATGGTCTTTGCAGCCGGTGGGGGATTCTTATTCTGGCACTTCCTTAAGACATGCTTAGGGACCCAGGGCTCTGCTGTTGTTCCATAGTAATTCCTGTGTCCTCTGGATGGACACGTAGCACCTGGGAAGCTCTCGTGTCCCCACTGGAGACACCCTGGGCACGAGTCCGTGAGGCCTTGTAAGTCAAACAATCTGTGGCAGGG
Organism: Martes martes; assembly: GCF_963455335.1. Lineage (NCBI taxonomy): Eukaryota > Metazoa > Chordata > Mammalia > Carnivora > Mustelidae > Martes > Martes martes. Next base: position 24,336,150 of record NC_137900.1, read on the forward strand.
GGCAGGCCAATGCATTGGGCTTGGGCCTGGCTACGCTCCCTGTCCTGTCCCGTTAAAGCTTAAGCAAGAACTCAAGCAAGAGTGGTTCTGTAAGATTCCATGTGTTAGGATCTTGCGGAATTGGTATGCTTGGTGGGATGGTGGTTTTGACTTGAAGCTTATTCCCCTTTATAATTGGGGAGCTAACTGGCTTGTGGGTTGTCAAGATGCTAGGTTGTGATTGATGTGTATGGATTTCCTTGGCCCTGAATGTCTTGGTCCAGGATTCTTCATCTATATGCCTTGTTCTTTATGCCTTCTAGCTCCGGAATTTTCACTCTTACCCTTTGGCTCACGTCTGAATGCACCTCGACTTGTAGGCTTCCTTGGGGGCCGTCTGTTTCCTACCGTGTCATGTCTGACAGGTGTCAGAGTACGGCTGCCGTCCTTAGTTTTCGGAACATCCTCTGCCAACTGATGGTTGATATTAGAGGGTGATTGCCTCAGAATTCTCTGTTCTTCCTTGCCCAAAATTAAGGTGGCAGGGAGAGGACGAACGGGGTTGGGGGGTGAACTTGCTGTTCCTGCTTTGTCTCCAAGGAGAGATTTCAAGCTTGCCAGGTTTACCGTTTGAAGCCTCCAGGTTTCCAGGTTGCCCCAGAACTCACGCTGGTTGAGGCGGAAAGGCTAGAATGGAATGTGGACTCTTCAATTAAAAGACCTCTATGATTTCCTGGACCCTAGGGGGAAGGCCCCAAGTCCCCCTCTTACAAAATCTTTAAACATGGTCTTCCAGCTTCTGTGCTGCACTAGGTTCAACAAAGGGAAGCTCCTGCAAGGTACTCAGGGAGTAGTCCTCAACCTCTGATGCTGGCCAACTTCTCTGGTTTATTTCAGTCTGGGGTTTCTCAGAAAGTAGTGATGTCTGCCCCATAGTATCCCACGAATTCTGCACAGTCCCAGGCAACTGACCCTCATTGTTTTCCCCAGACTCTCTGCTTAAATGTATATTCAGGGCATTTTCAAGTTGTCTCTGACCGTAGTCTCCACAGCCACCATGGCGGTTTTCACTGATGGGCTCCTAAGTTCTTTCTCAGACACATACCCCATTTCATTATCTGAAGAGTTAACTGGGTCACTCAACAGATAATCTTTTGGGCCATTCTCTGGAATATGTCCCTGATCCTTCTTCAGGCCTTCCTTTTCCTTCTCTAGATTTTCGTCCTTCCCCAAATCATTGCTATCCTTCTCCAGGTCATCTTTGTACTTTGCCAGGCCACTGCACTCTAGCTGAAGCATTTCTGGGTCCCCCACATAGCCACTTTTAGAGACACTCAATTTGACCTCCCTCTTTTTAGAGTTCCCTGAGCGTCCACGATAGCCCCGAGACTGAGGTAGCTGTGGAAGAGTCCCGGGACCGCTCATCATTGCGAGAGACTCCTAGGTCCTGGGGGCCAGGCCCCACCGGTGTTGGATGATCCTCTTTCCAAGGGGACTCTCTAGTTTTTTTCCTGAATCTCCTCACTGAGAGGAAACTGTGCATGAGGGATAGAGATAGCAGCATGGGCCTGGGAGGGGCCGAGATGACAACTTGGGCCTTGGCGGCACAGGGTTTGGGAGAATGGTTAGGAGCTGAAGGACAATCATCCTAGTGGGATCTCTGGACTACAGTGGGCAAACCCCACACACGTTCCTGCACCTTGTGCAACAGGTCCCATTCCAGATGGTGCCTTTCAGTTGACGTGAGTCTCTGGGATTCATTCTGACGTCTGTGAAAACACACTCGACCGATCTTAATGTCGGGTAGAGGACCAGATGGCAGGATTGGGAGTGGGGATTGAAGGAGGGCCTGGGGCTGGACACATGGGTTGGGTTGGGGCTGGGTTTGAGGCAGGAGTTGAGGCGGGTTCTCAGACAAGGATGGAGGAAGTGGATGGGGAACTACTGGGGATTCCTGCTCTGGGAGGCATTCGAGATGTTATGTGAGGCATCGGCAGCAGGGAAGAAGGACTCACTAGGAGGAGTTTGGAGACCCCGGAAGAGCTGGATGGGGGTGTGCTGTCAATGGCCCTCCTCCAAGGTTGTAGGATATGGGCGCTGCTGATGCATAGGCAGCTCCTTTGACTGGTCTTTGCTGCTCCAGAAAGGAAGGGAGGATGCCCAATCACGCTTATCGGCAATTGTTTGCCTTGGAAAAGAACCCTTTGTTTCCTTCCACCTGAGGAAGCCACACCTCTTTTGGACTTGCTTCTCTAGAAGCGCCAGCGCATCAGGCCTGAGAAGTGAGAGGTTACCAGGCTCTACAAGGTTGGCTGCAGGGTCTCCCCTGGAAGATGCCTCTGAAGAATGCAGGGCTTGATGGGAATCACATGGAGCCAGGGTTGAAGGGAAGAAGTCTTTGGCATGAGTTTGCCACTGAGGGAGATCTAAAATTGACAAGCTGGAGGGGCCAATGCCTGTGATTGATGGGACATAAGTAGACAACCCACCAGGGCTCTCTGGGCGTGAGCTCTCTGGAACAGGCTTCCTGGAGATGGAAATCGGTTTAGATTGAGTCACAGACAAATTGCAGTCCGGTGGCGGTGAAGCTGAGCGGCTTGGTGGTGTGTGATGATGAGCAAAGGTCTCAGTGGGATGCACCGTCTGGGACGACTCCGTTAAGGGGCTGACCTCTTGGGAAAGGGTAGGGTCCAGAGAGACGATGGTATTTAGAGACACTCTCTGTCTGGACAGACAGCTGAACGGAGTTACCCCAAACCCATGCTCCCAAGACAGTACACAGAACAGACAACCCGTTATTAGAGAAATATTTATTCCTCACAAGGGGATTATTTCGGGGTAGGAAATGCCCCCCAAAACCCTCTCACGGGAATTTCCGGAGAAGTTTTCTGTCTAATTAGTACGAAACACATTTCTGCACACTGTGCCTTCAGCAGTCGTGAGAGTGGCTGGAAGCCACTGGGCAGCCTGATGCCCGCAGGTGGCCTTCGGGTGGGACGCGGGCTCCCCGTGGGGCATGGAGAGGGGATGCCTCTGATGCGGTAGCTGGTCCTTAAGTGCCCCAACTTTCTGGGGCTGTCTGTCCTTGTTTCTGAGCTGTCTGTTACTTCCAGGAAGGCCTTGGCCGGCAAAGACAGCTTCTTGCTGGCAGGACCTGGTATTTGACTCCTTGAGGGCGGGAACCCTGTAGTTGAAAGGATACCCCAGGACAGGCTGTGCCTGGGCCTGCACTTGTGCTTTCTGCTGAGTTTTCCCAAACTTGGTTGGGGAGGGAATGGGCTGCTGAGGGCAGGTGCTGCCTAATTGCACGCAGACTCCCCGTTCTCTCCTCCTGGAACTTCCCAACAGCTGTCATTATTTTCTGAGCTTCGGGCACCCCAGTAAACGCAGCTCTACCTTTAAGCAGGCCCTTGCTTTCCACAGAGAATAGGGAACTGCGCTTCTCCTGGGAGTTTTCGTACATTTTGCCTTTTATTGCAAGAGTAAGCAAGCCATTGCAAAACAAACAAACAAACAAACAAACAGACAAACAAAACCAAACCCTCTTTTTTTCTTTTTTTTTTTATTTTTTTTTTTTTTAACTGAAAAGGCTTTCTTTCGAAGGAGGCTGACCCTTCTGAGAAAGGCTTTCAGGAGGCAGCTGACCCTTCCGTGATAGGGTCTGGGAAGGCTCTGTTCCCAGGTTTACCTTCAGTACCGCATCCTGGGTAGGGAACCTCTTCTTCAATGCCACATGTTCCGTAGGGAAGCTGTCTGTTCTCGGGTGGGATGTTCCTAGTCCTGCATCCCCTCCACGATGCTCTTGTGCCTTGGAACCCGGAGGCCTCATGGTCTTTGCAGCCGGTGGGGGATTCTTATTCTGGCACTTCCTTAAGACATGCTTAGGGACCCAGGGCTCTGCTGTTGTTCCATAGTAATTCCTGTGTCCTCTGGATGGACACGTAGCACCTGGGAAGCTCTCGTGTCCCCACTGGAGACACCCTGGGCACGAGTCCGTGAGGCCTTGTAAGTCAAACAATCTGTGGCAGGGGGCAGGCCAATGCATTGGGCTTGGGCCTGGCTACGCTCCCTGTCCTGTCCCGTTAAAGCTTAAGCAAGAACTCAAGCAAGAGTGGTTCTGTAAGATTCCATGTGTTAGGATCTTGCGGAATTGGTATGCTTGGTGGGATGGTGGTTTTGACTTGAAGCTTATTCCCCTTTATAATTGGGGAGCTAACTGGCTTGTGGGTTGTCAAGATGCTAGGTTGTGATTGATGTGTATGGATTTCCTTGGCCCTGAATGTCTTGGTCCAGGATTCTTCATCTTTATGCCTTGTTCTTTATGCCTTCTAGCTCCGGAATTTTCACTCTTACCCTTTGGCTCACGTCTGAATGCACCTCGACTTGTAGGCTTCCTTGGGGGCCGTCTGTTTCCTACCGTGTCATGTCTGACAGGTGTCAGAGTACGGCTGCCGTCCTTAGTTTTCGGAACATCCTCTGCCAACTGATGGTTGATATTAGAGGGTGATTGCCTCAGAATTCTCTGTTCTTCCTTGCCCAAAATTAAGGTGGCAGGGAGAGGACGAACGGGGTTGGGGGGTGAACTTGCTGTTCCTGCTTTGTCTCCAAGGAGAGATTTCAAGCTTGCCAGGTTTACCGTTTGAAGCCTCCAGGTTTCCAGGTTGCCCCAGAACTCACGCTGGTTGAGGCGGAAAGGCTAGAATGGAATGTGGACTCTTCAATTAAAAGACCTCTATGATTTCCTGGACCCTAGGGGGAAGGCCCCAAGTCCCCCTCTTACAAAATCTTTAAACATGGTCTTCCAGCTTCTGTGCTGCACTAGGTTCAACAAAGGGAAGCTCCTGCAAGGTACTCAGGGAGTAGTCCTCAACCTCTGATGCTGGCCAACTTCTCTGGTTTATTTCAGTCTGGGGTTTCTCAGAAAGTAGTGATGTCTGCCCCATAGTATCCCACGAATTCTGCACAGTCCCAGGCAACTGACCCTCATTGTTTTCCCCAGACTCTCTGCTTAAATGTATATTCAGGGCATTTTCAAGTTGTCTCTGACCGTAGTCTCCACAGCCACCATGGCGGTTTTCACTGATGGGCTCCTAAGTTCTTTCTCAGACACATACCCCATTTCATTATCTGAAGAGTTAACTGGGTCACTCAACAGATAATCTTTTGGGCCATTCTCTGGAATATGTCCCTGATCCTTCTTCAGGCCTTCCTTTTCCTTCTCTAGATTTTCGTCCTTCCCCAAATCATTGCTATCCTTCTCCAGGTCATCTTTGTACTTTGCCAGGCCACTGCACTCTAGCTGAAGCATTTCTGGGTCCCCCACATAGCCACTTTTAGAGACACTCAATTTGACCTCCCTCTTTTTAGAGTTCCCTGAGCGTCCACGATAGCCCCGAGACTGAGGTAGCTGTGGAAGAGTCCCGGGACCGCTCATCATTGCGAGAGACTCCTAGGTCCTGGGGGCCAGGCCCCACCGGTGTTGGATGATCCTCTTTCCAAGGGGACTCTCTAGTTTTTTTCCTGAATCTCCTCACTGAGAGGAAACTGTGCATGAGGGATAGAGATAGCAGCATGGGCCTGGGAGGGGCCGAGATGACAACTTGGGCCTTGGCGGCACAGGGTTTGGGAGAATGGTTAGGAGCTGAAGGACAATCATCCTAGTGGGATCTCTGGACTACAGTGGGCAAACCCCACACACGTTCCTGCACCTTGTGCAACAGGTCCCATTCCAGATGGTGCCTTTCAGTTGACGTGAGTCTCTGGGATTCATTCTGACGTCTGTGAAAACACACTCGACCGATCTTAATGTCGGGTAGAGGACCAGATGGCAGGATTGGGAGTGGGGATTGAAGGAGGGCCTGGGGCTGGACACATGGGTTGGGTTGGGGCTGGGTTTGAGGCAGGAGTTGAGGCGGGTTCTCAGACAAGGATGGAGGAAGTGGATGGGGAACTACTGGGGATTCCTGCTCTGGGAGGCATTCGAGATGTTATGTGAGGCATCGGCAGCAGGGAAGAAGGACTCACTAGGAGGAGTTTGGAGACCCCGGAAGAGCTGGATGGGGGTGTGCTGTCAATGGCCCTCCTCCAAGGTTGTAGGATATGGGCGCTGCTGATGCATAGGCAGCTCCTTTGACTGGTCTTTGCTGCTCCAGAAAGGAAGGGAGGATGCCCAATCACGCTTATCGGCAATTGTTTGCCTTGGAAAAGAACCCTTTGTTTCCTTCCACCTGAGGAAGCCACACCTCTTTTGGACTTGCTTCTCTAGAAGCGCCAGCGCATCAGGCCTGAGAAGTGAGAGGTTACCAGGCTCTACAAGGTTGGCTGCAGGGTCTCCCCTGGAAGACGCCTCTGAAGAATGCAGGGCTTGATGGGAATCACATGGAGCCAGGGTTGAAGGGAAGAAGTCTTTGGCATGAGTTTGCCACTGAGGGAGATCTAAAATTGACAAGCTGGAGGGGCCAATGCCTGTGATTGATGGGACATAAGTAGACAACCCACCAGGGCTCTCTGGGCGTGAGCTCTCTGGAACAGGCTTCCTGGAGATGGAAATCGGTTTAGATTGAGTCACAGACAAATTGCAGTCCGGTGGCGGTGAAGCTGAGCGGCTTGGTGGTGTGTGATGATGAGCAAAGGTCTCAGTGGGATGCACCGTCTGGGACGACTCCGTTAAGGGGCTGACCTCTTGGGAAAGGGTAGGGTCCAGAGAGACGATGGTATTTAGAGACACTCTCTGTCTGGACAGACCGCTGAACGGAGTTACCCCAAACCCATGCTCCCAAGACAGTACACAGAACAGACAACCCGTTATTAGAGAAATATTTATTCCTCACAAGGGGATTATTTCGGGGTAGGAAATGCCCCCCAAAACCCTCTCACGGGAATTTCCGGAGAAGTTTTCTGTCTAATTAGTACGAAACACATTTCTGCACACTGTGCCTTCAGCAGTCGTGAGAGTGGCTGGAAGCCACTGGGCAGCCTGATGCCCGCAGGTGGCCTTCGGGTGGGACGCGGGCTCCCCGTGGGGCATGGAGAGGGGATGCCTCTGATGCGGTAGCTGGTCCTTAAGTGCCCCAACTTTCTGGGGCTGTCTGTCCTTGTTTCTGAGCTGTCTGTTACTTCCAGGAAGGCCTTGGCCGGCAAAGACAGCTTCTTGCTGGCAGGACCTGGTATTTGACTCCTTGAGGGCGGGAACCCTGTAGTTGAAAGGATACCCCAGGACAGGCTGTGCCTGGGCCTGCACTTGTGCTTTCTGCTGAGTTTTCCCAAACTTGGTTGGGGAGGGAATGGGCTGCTGAGGGCAGGTGCTGCCTAATTGCACGCAGACTCCCCGTTCTCTCCTCCTGGAACTTCCCAACAGCTGTCGTTATTTTCTGAGCTTCGGGCACCCCAGTAAACGCAGCTCTACCTTTAAGCAGGCCCTTGCTTTCCACAGAGAATAGGGAACTGCGCTTCTCCTGGGAGTTTTCGTACATTTTGCCTTTTATTCCAAGAGTAAGCAAGCCATTGCAAAACAAACAAACAAACAAACAAACAGACAAACAAAACCAAACCCTCTTTTTTTCTTTTTTTTTTTCTTTTTTTTTTTTTTTTTAACTGAAAAGGCTTTCTTTCGAAGGAGGCTGACCCTTCTGAGAAAGGCTTTCAGGAGGCAGCTGACCCTTCCGTGATAGGGTCTGGGAAGGCTCTGTTCCCAGGTTTACCTTCAGTACCGCATCCTGGGTAGGGAACCTCTTCTTCAATGCCACATGTTCCGTAGGGAAGCTGTCTGTTCTCGGGTGGGATGTTCCTAGTCCTGCATCCCCTCCACGATGCTCTTGTGCCTTGGAACCCGGAGGCCTCATGGTCTTTGCAGCCGGTGGGGGATTCTTATTCTGGCACTTCCTTAAGACATGCTTAGGGACCCAGGGCTCTGCTGTTGTTCCATAGTAATTCCTGTGTCCTCTGGATGGACACGTAGCACCTGGGAAGCTCTCGTGTCCCCACTGGAGACACCCTGGGCACGAGTCCGTGAGGCCTTGTAAGTCAAACAATCTGTGGCAGGGGGCAGGCCAATGCATTGGGCTTGGGCCTGGCTACGCTCCCTGTCCTGTCCCGTTAAAGCTTAAGCATGAACTCAAGCAAGAGTGGTTCTGTAAGATTCCATGTGTTAGGATCTTGCGGAATTGGTATGCTTGGTGGGATGGTGGTTTTGACTTGAAGCTTATTCCCCTTTATAATTGGGGAGCTAACTGGCTTGTGGGTTGTCAAGATGCTAGGTTGTGATTGATGTGTATGCATTTCCTTGGCCCTGAATGTCTTGGTCCAGGATTCTTCATCTTTATGCCTTGTTCTTTATGCCTTCTAGCTCCGGAATTTTCACTCTTACCCTTTGGCTCACGTCTGAATGCACCTCGACTTGTAGGCTTCCTTGGGGGCCGTCTGTTTCCTACCGTGTCATGTCTGACAGGTGTCAGAGTACGGCTGCCGTCCTTAGTTTTCGGAACATCCTCTGCCAACTGATGGTTGATATTAGAGGGTGATTGCCTCAGAATTCTCTGTTCTTCCTTGCCCAAAATTAAGGTGGCAGGGAGAGGACGAACGGGGTTGGGGGGTGAACTTGCTGTTCCTGCTTTGTCTCCAAGGAGAGATTTCAAGCTTGCCAGGTTTACCGTTTGAAGCCTCCAGGTTTCCAGGTTGCCCCAGAACTCACGCTGGTTGAGGCGGAAAGGCTAGAATGGAATGTGGACTCTTCAATTAAAAGACCTCTATGATTTCCTGGACCCTAGGGGGAAGGCCCCAAGTCCCCCTCTTACAAAATCTTTAAACATGGTCTTCCAGCTTCTGTGCTGCACTAGGTTCAACAAAGGGAAGCTCCTGCAAGGTACTCAGGGAGTAGTCCTCAACCTCTGATGCTGGCCAACTTCTCTGGTTTATTTCAGTCTGGGGTTTCTCAGAAAGTACTGATGTCTGCCCCATAGTATCCCACGAATTCTGCACAGTCCCAGGCAACTGACCCTCATTGTTTTCCCCAGACTCTCTGCTTAAATGTATATTCAGGGCATTTTCAAGTTGTCTCTGACCGTAGTCTCCACAGCCACCATGGCGGTTTTCACTGATGGGCTCCTAAGTTCTTTCTCAGACACATACCCCATTTCATTATCTGAAGAGTTAACTGGGTCACTCAACAGATAATCTTTTGGGCCATTCTCTGGAATATGTCCCTGATCCTTCTTCAGGCCTTCCTTTTCCTTCTCTAGATTTTCGTCCTTCCCCAAATCATTGCTATCCTTCTCCAGGTCATCTTTGTACTTTGCCAGGCCACTGCACTCTAGCTGAAGCATTTCTGGGTCCCCCACATAGCCACTTTTAGAGACACTCAATTTGACCTCCCTCTTTTTAGAGTTCCCTGAGCGTCCACGATAGCCCCGAGACTGAGGTAGCTGTGGAAGAGTCCCGGGACCGCTCATCATTGCGAGAGACTCCTAGGTCCTGGGGGCCAGGCCCCACCGGTGTTGGATGATCCTCTTTCCAAGGGGACTCTCTAGTTTTTTTCCTGAATCTCCTCACTGAGAGGAAACTGTGCATGAGGGATAGAGATAGCAGCATGGGCCTGGGAGGGGCCGAGATGACAACTTGGGCCTTGGCGGCACAGGGTTTGGGAGAATGGTTAGGAGCTGAAGGACAATCATCCTAGTGGGATCTCTGGACTACAGTGGGCAAACCCCACACACGTTCCTGCACCTTGTGCAACAGGTCCCATTCCAGATGGTGCCTTTCAGTTGACGTGAGTCTCTGGGATTCATTCTGACGTCTGTGAAAACACACTCGACCGATCTTAATGTCGGGTAGAGGACCAGATGGCAGGATTGGGAGTGGGGATTGAAGGAGGGCCTGGGGCTGGACACATGGGTTGGGTTGGGGCTGGGTTTGAGGCAGGAGTTGAGGCGGGTTCTCAGACAAGGATGGAGGAAGTGGATGGGGAACTACTGGGGATTCCTGCTCTGGGAGGCATTCGAGATGTTATGTGAGGCATCGGCAGCAGGGAAGAAGGACTCACTAGGAGGAGTTTGGAGACCCCGGAAGAGCTGGATGGGGGTGTGCTGTCAATGGCCCTCCTCCAAGGTTGTAGGATATGGGCGCTGCTGATGCATAGGCAGCTCCTTTGACTGGTCTTTGCTGCTCCAGAAAGGAAGGGAGGATGCCCAATCACGCTTATCGGCAATTGTTTGCCTTGGAAAAGAACCCTTTGTTTCCTTCCACCTGAGGAAGCCACACCTCTTTTGGACTTGCTTCTCTAGAAGCGCCAGCGCATCAGGCCTGAGAAGTGAGAGGTTACCAGGCTCTACAAGGTTGGCTGCAGGGTCTCCCCTGGAAGACGCCTCTGAAGAATGCAGGGCTTGATGGGAATCACATGGAGCCAGGGTTGAAGGGAAGAAGTCTTTGGCATGAGTTTGCCACTGAGGGAGATCTAAAATTGACAAGCTGGAGGGGCCAATGCCTGTGATTGATGGGACATAAGTAGACAACCCACCAGGGCTCTCTGGGCGTGAGCTCTCTGGAACAGGCTTCCTGGAGATGGAAATCGGTTTAGATTGAGTCACAGACAAATTGCAGTCCGGTGGCGGTGAAGCTGAGCGGCTTGGTGGTGTGTGATGATGAGCAAAGGTCTCAGTGGGATGCACCGTCTGGGACGACTCCGTTAAGGGGCTGACCTCTTGGGAAAGGGTAGGGTCCAGAGAGACGATGGTATTTAGAGACACTCTCTGTCTGGACAGACAGCTGAACGGAGTTACCCCAAACCCATGCTCCCAAGACAGTACACAGAACAGACAACCCGTTATTAGAGAAATATTTATTCCTCACAAGGGGATTATTTCGGGGTAGGAAATGCCCCCCAAAACCCTCTCACGGGAATTTCCGGAGAAGTTTTCTGTCTAATTAGTACGAAACACATTTCTGCACACTGTGCCTTCAGCAGTCGTGAGAGTGGCTGGAAGCCACTGGGCAGCCTGATGCCCGCAGGTGGCCTTCGGGTGGGACGCGGGCTCCCCGTGGGGCATGGAGAGGGGATGCCTCTGATGCGGTAGCTGGTCCTTAAGTGCCCCAACTTTCTGGGGCTGTCTGTCCTTGTTTCTGAGCTGTCTGTTACTTCCAGGAAGGCCTTGGCCGGCAAAGACAGCTTCTTGCTGGCAGGACCTGGTATTTGACTCCTTGAGGGCGGGAACCCTGTAGTTGAAAGGATACCCCAGGACAGGCTGTGCCTGGGCCTGCACTTGTGCTTTCTGCTGAGTTTTCCCAAACTTGGTTGGGGAGGGAATGGGCTGCTGAGGGCAGGTGCTGCCTAATTGCACGCAGACTCCCCGTTCTCTCCTCCTGGAACTTCCCAACAGCTGTCGTTATTTTCTGAGCTTCGGGCACCCCAGTAAACGCAGCTCTACCTTTAAGCAGGCCCTTGCTTTCCACAGAGAATAGGGAACTGCGCTTCTCCTGGGAGTTTTCGTACATTTTGCCTTTTATTGCAAGAGTAAGCAAGCCATTGCAAAACAAACAAACAAACAAACAAACAGACAAACAAAACCAAACCCTCTTTTTTTCTTTTTTTTTTTCTTTTTTTTTTTTTTTTAACTGAAAAGGCTTTCTTTCGAAGGAGGCTGACCCTTCTGAGAAAGGCTTTCAGGAGGCAGCTGACCCTTCCGTGATAGGGTCTGGGAAGGCTCTGTTCCCAGGTTTACCTTCAGTACCGCATCCTGGGTAGGGAACCTCTTCTTCAATGCCACATGTTCCGTAGGGAAGCTGTCTGTTCTCGGGTGGGATGTTCCTAGTCCTGCATCCCCTCCACGATGCTCTTGTGCCTTGGAACCCGGAGGCCTCATGGTCTTTGCAGCCGGTGGGGGATTCTTATTCTGGCACTTCCTTAAGACATGCTTAGGGACCCAGGGCTCTGCTGTTGTTCCATAGTAATTCCTGTGTCCTCTGGATGGACACGTAGCACCTGGGAAGCTCTCGTGTCCCCACTGGAGACACCCTGGGCACGAGTCCGTGAGGCCTTGTAAGTCAAACAATCTGTGGCAGGGGGCAGGCCAATGCATTGGGCTTGGGCCTGGCTACGCTCCCTGTCCTGTCCCGTTAAAGCTTAAGCATGAACTCAAGCAAGAGTGGTTCTGTAAGATTCCATGTGTTAGGATCTTGCGGAATTGGTATGCTTGGTGGGATGGTGGTTTTGACTTGAAGCTTATTCCCCTTTATAATTGGGGAGCTAACTGGCTTGTGGGTTGTCAAGATGCTAGGTTGTGATTGATGTGTATGGATTTCCTTGGCCCTGAATGTCTTGGTCCAGGATTCTTCATCTATATGCCTTGTTCTTTATGCCTTCTAGCTCCGGAATTTTCACTCTTACCCTTTGGCTCACGTCTGAATGCACCTCGACTTGTAGGCTTCCTTGGGGGCCGTCTGTTTCCTACCGTGTCATGTCTGACAGGTGTCAGAGTACGGCTGCCGTCCTTAGTTTTCGGAACATCCTCTGCCAACTGATGGTTGATATTAGAGGGTGATTGCCTCAGAATTCTCTGTTCTTCCTTGCCCAAAATTAAGGTGGCAGGGAGAGGACGAACGGGGTTGGGGGGTGAACTTGCTGTTCCTGCTTTGTCTCCAAGGAGAGATTTCAAGCTTGCCAGGTTTACCGTTTGAAGCCTCCAGGTTTCCAGGTTGCCCCAGAACTCACGCTGGTTGAGGCGGAAAGGCTAGAATGGAATGTGGACTCTTCAATTAAAAGACCTCTATGATTTCCTGGACCCTAGGGGGAAGGCCCCAAGTCCCCCTCTTACAAAATCTTTAAACATGGTCTTCCAGCTTCTGTGCTGCACTAGGTTCAACAAAGGGAAGCTCCTGCAAGGTACTAGGGAGTAGTCCTCAACCTCTGATGCTGGCCAACTTCTCTGGTTTATTTCAGTCTGGGGTTTCTCAGAAAGTAGTGATGTCTGCCCCATAGTATCCCACGAATTCTGCACAGTCCCAGGCAACTGACCCTCATTGTTTTCCCCAGACTCTCTGCTTAAATGTATATTCAGGGCATTTTCAAGTTGTCTCTGACTGTAGTCTCCACAGCCACCATGGCGGTTTTCACTGATGGGCTCCTAAGTTCTTTCTCAGACACATACCCCACTTCATTATCTGAAGAGTTAACTGGGTCACTCAACAGATAATCTTTTGGGCCATTCTCTGGAATATGTCCCTGATCCTTCTTCAGGCCTTCCTTTTCCTTCTCTAGATTTTCGTCCTTCCCCAAATCATTGCTATCCTTCTCCAGGTCATCTTTGTACTTTGCCAGGCCACTGCACTCTAGCTGAAGCATTTCTGGGTCCCCCACATAGCCACTTTTAGAGACACTCAATTTGACCTCCCTCTTTTTAGAGTTCCCTGAGCGTCCACGATAGCCCCGAGACTGAGGTAGCTGTGGAAGAGTCCCGGGACCGCTCATCATTGCGAGAGACTCCTAGGTCCTGGGGGCCAGGCCCCACCGGTGTTGGATGATCCTCTTTCCAAGGGGACTCTCTAGTTTTTTTCCTGAATCTCCTCACTGAGAGGAAACTGTGCATGAGGGATAGAGATAGCAGCATGGGCCTGGGAGGGGCCGAGATGACAACTTGGGCCTTGGCGGCACAGGGTTTGGGAGAATGGTTAGGAGCTGAAGGACAATCATCCTAGTGGGATCTCTGGACTACAGTGGGCAAACCCCACACACGTTCCTGCACCTTGTGCAACAGGTCCCATTCCAGATGGTGCCTTTCAGTTGACGTGAGTCTCTGGGATTCATTCTGACGTCTGTGAAAACACACTCGACCGATCTTAATGTCGGGTAGAGGACCAGATGGCAGGATTGGGAGTGGGGATTGAAGGAGGGCCTGGGGCTGGACACATGGGTTGGGTTGGGGCTGGGTTTGAGGCAGGAGTTGAGGCGGGTTCTCAGACAAGGATGGAGGAAGTGGATGGGGAACTACTGGGGATTCCTGCTCTGGGAGGCATTCGAGATGTTATGTGAGGCATCGGCAGCAGGGAAGAAGGACTCACTAGGAGGAGTTTGGAGACCCCGGAAGAGCTGGATGGGGGTGTGCTGTCAATGGCCCTCCTCCAAGGTTGTAGGATATGGGCGCTGCTGATGCATAGGCAGCTCCTTTGACTGGTCTTTGCTGCTCCAGAAAGGAAGGGAGGATGCCCAATCACGCTTATCGGCAATTGTTTGCCTTGGAAAAGAACCCTTTGTTTCCTTCCACCTGAGGAAGCCACACCTCTTTTGGACTTGCTTCTCTAGAAGCGCCAGCGCATCAGGCCTGAGAAGTGAGAGGTTACCAGGCTCTACAAGGTTGGCTGCAGGGTCTCCCCTGGAAGACGCCTCTGAAGAATGCAGGGCTTGATGGGAATCACATGGAGCCAGGGTTGAAGGGAAGAAGTCTTTGGCATGAGTTTGCCACTGAGGGAGATCTAAAATTGACAAGCTGGAGGGGCCAATGCCTGTGATTGATGGGACATAAGTAGACAACCCACCAGGGCTCTCTGGGCGTGAGCTCTCTGGAACAGGCTTCCTGGAGATGGAAATCGGTTTAGATTGAGTCACAGACAAATTGCAGTCCGGTGGCGGTGAAGCTGAGCGGCTTGGTGGTGTGTGATGATGAGCAAAGGTCTCAGTGGGATGCACCGTCTGGGACGACTCCGTTAAGGGGCTGACCTCTTGGGAAAGGGTAGGGTCCAGAGAGACGATGGTATTTAGAGACACTCTCTGTCTGGACAGACAGCTGAACGGAGTTACCCCAAACCCATGCTCCCAAGACAGTACACAGAACAGACAACCCGTTATTAGAGAAATATTTATTCCTCACAAGGGGATTATTTCGGGGTAGGAAATGCCCCCCAAAACCCTCTCACGGGAATTTCCGGAGAAGTTTTCTGTCTAATTAGTACGAAACACATTTCTGCACACTGTGCCTTCAGCAGTCGTGAGAGTGGCTGGAAGCCACTGGGCAGCCTGATGCCCGCAGGTGGCCTTCGGGTGGGACGCGGGCTCCCCGTGGGGCATGGAGAGGGGATGCCTCTGATGTGGTAGCTGGTCCTTAAGTGCCCCAACTTTCTGGGGCTGTCTGTCCTTGTTTCTGAGCTGTCTGTTACTTCCAGGAAGGCCTTGGCCGGCAAAGACAGCTTCTTGCTGGCAGGACCTGGTATTTGACTCCTTGAGGGCGGGAACCCTGTAGTTGAAAGGATACCCCAGGACAGGCTGTGCCTGGGCCTGCACTTGTGCTTTCTGCTGAGTTTTCCCAAACTTGGTTGGGGAGGGAATGGGCTGCTGAGGGCAGGTGCTGCCTAATTGCACGCAGACTCCCCGTTCTCTCCTCCTGGAACTTCCCAACAGCTGTCGTTATTTTCTGAGCTTCGGGCACCTCAGTAAACGCAGCTCTACCTTTAAGCAGGCCCTTGCTTTCCACAGAGAATAGGGAACTGCGCTTCTCCTGGGAGTTTTCGTACATTTTGCCTTTTATTCCAAGAGTAAGCAAGCCATTGCAAAACAAACAAACAAACAAACAAACAGACAAACAAAACCAAACCCTCTTTTTTTCTTTTTTTTTTTCTTTTTTTTTTTTTTTTAACTGAAAAGGCTTTCTTTCGAAGGAGGCTGACCCTTCTGAGAAAGGCTTTCAGGAGGCAGCTGACCCTTCCGTGATAGGGTCTGGGAAGGCTCTGTTCCCAGGTTTACCTTCAGTACCGCATCCTGGGTAGGGAACCTCTTCCTCAATGCCACATGTTCCGTAGGGAAGCTGTCTGTTCTCGGGTGGGATGTTCCTAGTCCTGCATCCCCTCCACGATGCTCTTGTGCCTTGGAACCCGGAGGCCTCATGGTCTTTGCAGCCGGTGGGGGATTCTTATTCTGGCACTTCCTTAAGACATGCTTAGGGACCCAGGGCTCTGCTGTTGTTCCATAGTAATTCCTGTGTCCTCTGGATGGACACGTAGCACCTGGGAAGCTCTCGTGTCCCCACTGGAGACACCCTGGGCACGAGTCCGTGAGGCCTTGTAAGTCAAACAATCTGTGGCAGGGGGCAGGCCAATGCATTGGGCTTGGGCCTGGCTACGCTCCCTGTCCTGTCCCGTTAAAGCTTAAGCAAGAACTCAAGCAAGAGTGGTTCTGTAAGATTCCATGTGTTAGGATCTTGCGGAATTGGTATGCTTGGTGGGATGGTGGTTTTGACTTGAAGCTTATTCCCCTTTATAATTGGGGAGCTAACTGGCTTGTGGGTTGTCAAGATGCTAGGTTGTGATTGATGTGTATGGATTTCCTTGGCCCTGAATGTCTTGGTCCAGGATTCTTCATCTTTATGCCTTGTTCTTTATGCCTTCTAGCTCCGGAATTTTCACTCTTACCCTTTGGCTCACGTCTGAATGCACCTCGACTTGTAGGCTTCCTTGGGGGCCGTCTGTTTCCTACCGTGTCATGTCTGACAGGTGTCAGAGTACGGCTGCCGTCCTTAGTTTTCGGAACATCCTCTGCCAACCGATGGTTGATATTAGAGGGTGATTGCCTCAGAATTCTCTGTTCTTCCTTGCCCAAAATTAAGGTGGCAGGGAGAGGACGAACGGGGTTGGGGGGTGAACTTGCTGTTCCTGCTTTGTCTCCAAGGAGAGATTTCAAGCTTGCCAGGTTTACCGTTTGAAGCCTCCAGGTTTCCAGGTTGCCCCAGAACTCACGCTGGTTGAGGCGGAAAGGCTAGAATGGAATGTGGACTCTTCAATTAAAAGACCTCTATGATTTCCTGGACCCTAGGGGGAAGGCCCCAAGTCCCCCTCTTACAAAATCTTTAAACATGGTCTTCCAGCTTCTGTGCTGCACTAGGTTCAACAAAGGGAAGCTCCTGCAAGGTACTCAGGGAGTAGTCCTCAACCTCTGATGCTGGCCAACTTCTCTGGTTTATTTCAGTCTGGGGTTTCTCAGAAAGTAGTGATGTCTGCCCCATAGTATCCCACGAATTCTGCACAGTCCCAGGCAACTGACCCTCATTGTTTTCCCCAGACTCTCTGCTTAAATGTATATTCAGGGCATTTTCAAGTTGTCTCTGACCGTAGTCTCCACAGCCACCATGGCGGTTTTCACTGATGGGCTCCTAAGTTCTTTCTCAGACACATACCCCATTTCATTATCTGAAGAGTTAACTGGGTCACTCAACAGATAATCTTTTGGGCCATTCTCTGGAATATGTCCCTGATCCTTCTTCAGGCCTTCCTTTTCCTTCTCTAGATTTTCGTCCTTCTCCAAATCATTGTTATCCTTCTCCAGGTCATCTTTGTACTTTGCCAGGCCACTGCACTCTAGCTGAAGCATTTCTGGGTCCCCCACATAGCCACTTTTAGAGACACTCAATTTGACCTCCCTCTTTTTAGAGTTCCCTGAGCGTCCACGATAGCCCCGAGACTGAGGTAGCTGTGGAAGAGTCCCGGGACCGCTCATCATTGCGAGAGACTCCTAGGTCCTGGGGGCCAGGCCCCACCGGTGTTGGATGATCCTCTTTCCAAGGGGACTCTCTAGTTTTTTTCCTGAATCTCCTCACTGAGAGGAAACTGTGCATGGGGGATAGAGATAGCAGCATGGGCCTGGGAGGGGCCGAGATGACAACTTGGGCCTTGGCGGCACAGGGTTTGGGAGAATGGTTAGGAGCTGAAGGACAATCATCCTAGTGGGATCTCTGGACTACAGTGGGCAAACCCCACACACGTTCCTGCACCTTGTGCAACAGGTCCCATTCCAGATGGTGCCTTTCAGTTGACGTGAGTCTCTGGGATTCATTCTGACGTCTGTGAAAACACACTCGACCGATCTTAATGTCGGGTAGAGGACCAGATGGCAGGATTGGGAGTGGGGATTGAAGGAGGGCCTGGGGCTGGACACATGGGTTGGGTTGGGGCTGGGTTTGAGGCAGGAGTTGAGGCGGGTTCTCAGACAAGGATGGAGGAAGTGGATGGGGAACTACTGGGGATTCCTGCTCTGGGAGGCATTCGAGATGTTATGTGAGGCATCGGCAGCAGGGAAGAAGGACTCACTAGGAGGAGTTTGGAGACCCCGGAAGAGCTGGATGGGGGTGTGCTGTCAATGGCCCTCCTCCAAGGTTGTAGGATATGGGCGCTGCTGATGCATAGGCAGCTCCTTTGACTGGTCTTTGCTGCTCCAGAAAGGAAGGGAGGATGCCCAATCACGCTTATCGGCAATTGTTTGCCTTGGAAAAGAACCCTTTGTTTCCTTCCACCTGAGGAAGCCACACCTCTTTTGGACTTGCTTCTCTAGAAGCGCCAGCGCATCAGGCCTGAGAAGTGAGAGGTTACCAGGCTCTACAAGGTTGGCTGCAGGGTCTCCCCTGGAAGACGCCTCTGAAGAATGCAGGGCTTGATGGGAATCACATGGAGCCAGGGTTGAAGGGAAGAAGTCTTTGGCATGAGTTTGCCACTGAGGGAGATCTAAAATTGACAAGCTGGAGGGGCCAATGCCTGTGATTGATGGGACATAAGTAGACAACCCACCAGGGCTCTCTGGGCGTGAGCTCTCTGGAACAGGCTTCCTGGAGATGGAAATCGGTTTAGATTGAGTCACAGACAAATTGCAGTCCGGTGGCGGTGAAGCTGAGCGGCTTGGTGGTGTGTGATGATGAGCAAAGGTCTCAGTGGGATGCACCGTCTGGGACGACTCCGTTAAGGGGCTGACCTCTTGGGAAAGGGTAGGGTCCAGAGAGACGATGGTATTTAGAGACACTCTCTGTCTGGACAGACAGCTGAACGGAGTTACCCCAAACCCATGCTCCCAAGACAGTACACAGAACAGACAACCCGTTATTAGAGAAATATTTATTCCTCACAAGGGGATTATTTCGGGGTAGGAAATGCCCCCCAAAACCCTCTCACGGGAATTTCCGGAGAAGTTTTCTGTCTAATTAGTACGAAACACATTTCTGCACACTGTGCCTTCAGCAGTCGTGAGAGTGGCTGGAAGCCACTGGGCAGCCTGATGCCCGCAGGTGGCCTTCGGGTGGGACGCGGGCTCCCCGTGGGGCATGGAGAGGGGATGCCTCTGATGCGGTAGCTGGTCCTTAAGTGCCCCAACTTTCTGGGGCTGTCTGTCCTTGTTTCTGAGCTGTCTGTTACTTCCAGGAAGGCCTTGGCCGGCAAAGACAGCTTCTTGCTGGCAGGACCTGGTATTTGACTCCTTGAGGGCGGGAACCCTGTAGTTGAAAGGATACCCCAGGACAGGCTGTGCCTGGGCCTGCACTTGTGCTTTCTGCTGAGTTTTCCCAAACTTGGTTGGGGAGGGAATGGGCTGCTGAGGGCAGGTGCTGCCTAATTGCACGCAGACTCCCCGTTCTCTCCTCCTGGAACTTCCCAACAGCTGTCGTTATTTTCTGAGCTTCGGGCACCCCAGTAAACGCAGCTCTACCTTTAAGCAGGCCCTTGCTTTCCACAGAGAATAGGGAACTGCGCTTCTCCTGGGAGTTTTCGTACATTTTGCCTTTTATTCCAAGAGTAAGCAAGCCATTGCAAAACAAACAAACAAACAGACAAACAAAACCAAACCCTCTTTTTTTCTTTTTTTTTCTTTTTTTTTTTTTTTTTTTTAACTGAAAAGGCTTTCTTTCGAAGGAGGCTGACCCTTCTGAGAAAGGCTTTCAGGAGGCAGCTGACCCTTCCGTGATAGGGTCTGGGAAGGCTCTGTTCCCAGGTTTACCTTCAGTACCGCATCCTGGGTAGGGAACCTCTTCTTCAATGCCACATGTTCCGTAGGGAAGCTGTCTGTTCTCGGGTGGGATGTTCCTAGTCCTGCATCCCCTCCACGATGCTCTTGTGCCTTGGAACCCGGAGGCCTCATGGTCTTTGCAGCCGGTGGGGGATTCTTATTCTGGCACTTCCTTAAGACATGCTTAGGGACCCAGGGCTCTGCTGTTGTTCCATAGTAATTCCTGTGTCCTCTGGATGGACACGAAGCACCTGGGAAGCTCTCGTGTCCCCACTGGAGACACCCTGGGCACGAGTCCGTGAGGCCTTGTAAGTCAAACAATCTGTGGCAGGGGGCAGGCCAATGCATTGGGCTTGGGCCTGGCTACGCTCCCTGTCCTGTCCCGTTAAAGCTTAAGCAAGAACTCAAGCAAGAGTGGTTCTGTAAGATTCCATGTGTTAGGATCTTGCGGAATTGGTATGCTTGGTGGGATGGTGGTTTTGACTTGAAGCTTATTCCCCTTTATAATTGGGGAGCTAACTGGCTTGTGGGTTGTCAAGATGCTAGGTTGTGATTGATGTGTATGGATTTCCTTGGCCCTGAATGTCTTGGTCCAGGATTCTTCATCTTTATGCCTTGTTCTTTATGCCTTCTAGCTCCGGAATTTTCACTCTTACCCTTTGGCTCACGTCTGAATGCACCTCGACTTGTAGGCTTCCTTGGGGGCCGTCTGTTTCCTACCGTGTCATGTCTGACAGGTGTCAGAGTACGGCTGCCGTCCTTAGTTTTCGGAACATCCTCTGCCAACTGATGGTTGATATTAGAGGGTGATTGCCTCAGAATTCTCTGTTCTTCCTTGCCCAAAATTAAGGTGGCAGGGAGAGGACGAACGGGGTTGGGGGGTGAACTTGCTGTTCCTGCTTTGTCTCCAAGGAGAGATTTCAAGCTTGCCAGGTTTACCGTTTGAAGCCTCCAGGTTTCCAGGTTGCCCCAGAACTCACGCTGGTTGAGGCGGAAAGGCTAGAATGGAATGTGGACTCTTCAATTAAAAGACCTCTATGATTTCCTGGACCCTAGGGGGAAGGCCCCAAGTCCCCCTCTTACAAAATCTTTAAACATGGTCTTCCAGCTTCTGTGCTGCACTAGGTTCAACAAAGGGAAGCTCCTGCAAGGTACTCAGGGAGTAGTCCTCAACCTCTGATGCTGGCCAACTTCTCTGGTTTATTTCAGTCTGGGGTTTCTCAGAAAGTAGTGATGTCTGCCCCATAGTATCCCACGAATTCTGCACAGTCCCAGGCAACTGACCCTCATTGTTTTCCCCAGACTCTCTGCTTAAATGTATATTCAGGGCATTTTCAAGTTGTCTCTGACCGTAGTCTCCACAGCCACCATGGCGGTTTTCACTGATGGGCTCCTAAGTTCTTTCTCAGACACATACCCCATTTCATTATCTGAAGAGTTAACTGGGTCACTCAACAGATAATCTTTTGGGCCATTCTCTGGAATATGTCCCTGATCCTTCTTCAGGCCTTCCTTTTCCTTCTCTAGATTTTCGTCCTTCCCCAAATCATTGCTATCCTTCTCCAGGTCATCTTTGTACTTTGCCAGGCCACTGCACTCTAGCTGAAGCATTTCTGGGTCCCCCACATAGCCACTTTTAGAGACACTCAATTTGACCTCCCTCTTTTTAGAGTTCCCTGAGCGTCCACGATAGCCCCGAGACTGAGGTAGCTGTGGAAGAGTCCCGGGACCGCTCATCATTGCGAGAGACTCCTAGGTCCTGGGGGCCAGGCCCCACCGGTGTTGGATGATCCTCTTTCCAAGGGGACTCTCTAGTTTTTTTCCTGAATCTCCTCACTGAGAGGAAACTGTGCATGAGGGATAGAGATAGCAGCATGGGCCTGGGAGGGGCCGAGATGACAACTTGGGCCTTGGCGGCACAGGGTTTGGGAGAATGGTTAGGAGCTGAAGGACAATCATCCTAGTGGGATCTCTGGACTACAGTGGGCAAACCCCACACACGTTCCTGCACCTTGTGCAACAGGTCCCATTCCAGATGGTGCCTTTCAGTTGACGTGAGTCTCTGGGATTCATTCTGACGTCTGTGAAAACACACTCGACCGATCTTAATGTCGGGTAGAGGACCAGATGGCAGGATTGGGAGTGGGGATTGAAGGAGGGCCTGGGGCTGGACACATGGGTTGGGTTGGGGCTGGGTTTGAGGCAGGAGTTGAGGCGGGTTCTCAGACAAGGATGGAGGAAGTGGATGGGGAACTACTGGGGATTCCTGCTCTGGGAGGCATTCGAGATGTTATGTGAGGCATCGGCAGCAGGGAAGAAGGACTCACTAGGAGGAGTTTGGAGACCCCGGAAGAGCTGGATGGGGGTGTGCTGTCAATGGCCCTCCTCCAAGGTTGTAGGATATGGGCGCTGCTGATGCATAGGCAGCTCCTTTGACTGGTCTTTGCTGCTCCAGAAAGGAAGGGAGGATGCCCAATCACGCTTATCGGCAATTGTTTGCCTTGGAAAAGAACCCTTTGTTTCCTTCCACCTGAGGAAGCCACACCTCTTTTGGACTTGCTTCTCTAGAAGCGCCAGCGCATCAGGCCTGAGAAGTGAGAGGTTACCAGGCTCTACAAGGTTGGCTGCAGGGTCTCCCCTGGAAGACGCCTCTGAAGAATGCAGGGCTTGATGGGAATCACATGGAGCCAGGGTTGAAGGGAAGAAGTCTTTGGCATGAGTTTGCCACTGAGGGAGATCTAAAATTGACAAGCTGGAGGGGCCAATGCCTGTGATTGATGGGACATAAGTAGACAACCCACCAGGGCTCTCTGGGCGTGAGCTCTCTGGAACAGGCTTCCTGGAGATGGAAATCGGTTTAGATTGAGTCACAGACAAATTGCAGTCCGGTGGCGGTGAAGCTGAGCGGCTTGGTGGTGTGTGATGATGAGCAAAGGTCTCAGTGGGATGCACCGTCTGGGACGACTCCGTTAAGGGGCTGACCTCTTGGGAAAGGGTAGGGTCCAGAGAGACGATGGTATTTAGAGACACTCTCTGTCTGGACAGACAGCTGAACGGAGTTACCCCAAACCCATGCTCCCAAGACAGTACACAGAACAGACAACCCGTTATTAGAGAAATATTTATTCCTCACAAGGGGATTATTTCGGGGTAGGAAATGCCCCCCAAAACCCTCTCACGGGAATTTCCGGAGAAGTTTTCTGTCTAATTAGTACGAAACACATTTCTGCACACTGTGCCTTCAGCAGTCGTGAGAGTGGCTGGAAGCCACTGGGCAGCCTGATGCCCGCAGGTGGCCTTCGGGTGGGACGCGGGCTCCCCGTGGGGCATGGAGAGGGGATGCCTCTGATGCGGTAGCTGGTCCTTAAGTGCCCCAACTTTCTGGGGCTGTCTGTCCTTGTTTCTGAGCTGTCTGTTACTTCCAGGAAGGCCTTGGCCGGCAAAGACAGCTTCTTGCTGGCAGGACCTGGTATTTGACTCCTTGAGGGCGGGAACCCTGTAGTTGAAAGGATACCCCAGGACAGGCTGTGCCTGGGCCTGCACTTGTGCTTTCTGCTGAGTTTTCCCAAACTTGGTTGGGGAGGGAATGGGCTGCTGAGGGCAGGTGCTGCCTAATTGCACGCAGACTCCCCGTTCTCTCCTCCTGGAACTTCCCAACAGCTGTCGTTATTTTCTGAGCTTCGGGCACCCCAGTAAACGCAGCTCTACCTTTAAGCAGGCCCTTGCTTTCCACAGAGAATAGGGAACTGCGCTTCTCCTGGGAGTTTTCGTACATTTTGCCTTTTATTCCAAGAGTAAGCAAGCCATTGCAAAACAAACAAACAAACAGACAAACAAAACCAAACCCTCTTTTTTTCTTTTTTTTTCTTTTTTTTTTTTTTTTTTTAACTGAAAAGGCTTTCTTTCGAAGGAGGCTGACCCTTCTGAGAAAGGCTTTCAGGAGGCAGCTGACCCTTCCGTGATAGGGTCTGGGAAGGCTCTGTTCCCAGGTTTACCTTCAGTACCGCATCCTGGGTAGGGAACCTCTTCTTCAATGCCACATGTTCCGTAGGGAAGCTGTCTGTTCTCGGGTGGGATGTTCCTAGTCCTGCATCCCCTCCACGATGCTCTTGTGCCTTGGAACCCGGAGGCCTCATGGTCTTTGCAGCCGGTGGGGGATTCTTATTCTGGCACTTCCTTAAGACATGCTTAGGGACCCAGGGCTCTGCTGTTGTTCCATAGTAATTCCTGTGTCCTCTGGATGGACACGAAGCACCTGGGAAGCTCTCGTGTCCCCACTGGAGACACCCTGGGCACGAGTCCGTGAGGCCTTGTAAGTCAAACAATCTGTGGCAGGGGGCAGGCCAATGCATTGGGCTTGGGCCTGGCTACGCTCCCTGTCCTGTCCCGTTAAAGCTTAAGCAAGAACTCAAGCAAGAGTGGTTCTGTAAGATTCCATGTGTTAGGATCTTGCGGAATTGGTATGCTTGGTGGGATGGTGGTTTTGACTTGAAGCTTATTCCCCTTTATAATTGGGGAGCTAACTGGCTTGTGGGTTGTCAAGATGCTAGGTTGTGATTGATGTGTATGGATTTCCTTGGCCCTGAATGTCTTGGTCCAGGATTCTTCATCTTTATGCCTTGTTCTTTATGCCTTCTAGCTCCGGAATTTTCACTCTTACCCTTTGGCTCACGTCTGAATGCACCTCGACTTGTAGGCTTCCTTGGGGGCCGTCTGTTTCCTACCGTGTCATGTCTGACAGGTGTCAGAGTACGGCTGCCGTCCTTAGTTTTCGGAACATCCTCTGCCAACTGATGGTTGATATTAGAGGGTGATTGCCTCAGAATTCTCTGTTCTTCCTTGCCCAAAATTAAGGTGGCAGGGAGAGGACGAACGGGGTTGGGGGGTGAACTTGCTGTTCCTGCTTTGTCTCCAAGGAGAGATTTCAAGCTTGCCAGGTTTACCGTTTGAAGCCTCCAGGTTTCCAGGTTGCCCCAGAACTCACGCTGGTTGAGGCGGAAAGGCTAG
This sequence comes from Martes martes, assembly GCF_963455335.1. Classification (NCBI taxonomy): domain Eukaryota; kingdom Metazoa; phylum Chordata; class Mammalia; order Carnivora; family Mustelidae; genus Martes; species Martes martes. Next base: position 24,360,871 of record NC_137900.1, read on the forward strand.
AATGGAATGTGGACTCTTCAATTAAAAGACCTCTATGATTTCCTGGACCCTAGGGGGAAGGCCCCAAGTCCCCCTCTTACAAAATCTTTAAACATGGTCTTCCAGCTTCTGTGCTGCACTAGGTTCAACAAAGGGAAGCTCCTGCAAGGTACTCAGGGAGTAGTCCTCAACCTCTGATGCTGGCCAACTTCTCTGGTTTATTTCAGTCTGGGGTTTCTCAGAAAGTAGTGATGTCTGCCCCATAGTATCCCACGAATTCTGCACAGTCCCAGGCAACTGACCCTCATTGTTTTCCCCAGACTCTCTGCTTAAATGTATATTCAGGGCATTTTCAAGTTGTCTCTGACCGTAGTCTCCACAGCCACCATGGCGGTTTTCACTGATGGGCTCCTAAGTTCTTTCTCAGACACATACCCCATTTCATTATCTGAAGAGTTAACTGGGTCACTCAACAGATAATCTTTTGGGCCATTCTCTGGAATATGTCCCTGATCCTTCTTCAGGCCTTCCTTTTCCTTCTCTAGATTTTCGTCCTTCTCCAAATCATTGTTATCCTTCTCCAGGTCATCTTTGTACTTTGCCAGGCCACTGCACTCTAGCTGAAGCATTTCTGGGTCCCCCACATAGCCACTTTTAGAGACACTCAATTTGACCTCCCTCTTTTTAGAGTTCCCTGAGCGTCCACGATAGCCCCGAGACTGAGGTAGCTGTGGAAGAGTCCCGGGACCGCTCATCATTGCGAGAGACTCCTAGGTCCTGGGGGCCAGGCCCCACCGGTGTTGGATGATCCTCTTTCCAAGGGGACTCTCTAGTTTTTTTCCTGAATCTCCTCACTGAGAGGAAACTGTGCATGAGGGATAGAGATAGCAGCATGGGCCTGGGAGGGGCCGAGATGACAACTTGGGCCTTGGCGGCACAGGGTTTGGGAGAATGGTTAGGAGCTGAAGGACAATCATCCTAGTGGGATCTCTGGACTACAGTGGGCAAACCCCACACACGTTCCTGCACCTTGTGCAACAGGTCCCATTCCAGATGGTGCCTTTCAGTTGACGTGAGTCTCTGGGATTCATTCTGACATCTGTGAAAACACACTCGACCGATCTTAATGTCGGGTAGAGGACCAGATGGCAGGATTGGGAGTGGGGATTGAAGGAGGGCCTGGGGCTGGACACATGGGTTGGGTTGGGGCTGGGTTTGAGGCAGGAGTTGAGGCGGGTTCTCAGACAAGGATGGAGGAAGTGGATGGGGAACTACTGGGGATTCCTGCTCTGGGAGGCATTCGAGATGTTATGTGAGGCATCGGCAGCAGGGAAGAAGGACTCACTAGGAGGAGTTTGGAGACCCCGGAAGAGCTGGATGGGGGTGTGCTGTCAATGGCCCTCCTCCAAGGTTGTAGGATATGGGCGCTGCTGATGCTTAGGCAGCTCCTTTGACTGGTCTTTGCTGCTCCAGAAAGGAAGGGAGGATGCCCAATCACGCTTATCGGCAATTGTTTGCCTTGGAAAAGAACCCTTTGTTTCCTTCCACCTGAGGAAGCCACACCTCTTTTGGACTTGCTTCTCTAGAAGCGCCAGCGCATCAGGCCTGAGAAGTGAGAGGTTACCAGGCTCTACAAGGTTGGCTGCAGGGTCTCCCCTGGAAGACGCCTCTGAAGAATGCAGGGCTTGATGGGAATCACATGGAGCCAGGGTTGAAGGGAAGAAGTCTTTGGCATGAGTTTGCCACTGAGGGAGATCTAAAATTGACAAGCTGGAGGGGCCAATGCCTGTGATTGATGGGACATAAGTAGACAACCCACCAGGGCTCTCTGGGCGTGAGCTCTCTGGAACAGGCTTCCTGGAGATGGAAATCGGTTTAGATTGAGTCACAGACAAATTGCAGTCCGGTGGCGGTGAAGCTGAGCGGCTTGGTGGTGTGTGATGATGAGCAAAGGTCTCAGTGGGATGCACCGTCTGGGACGACTCCGTTAAGGGGCTGACCTCTTGGGAAAGGGTAGGGTCCAGAGAGACGATGGTATTTAGAGACACTCTCTGTCTGGACAGACAGCTGAACGGAGTTACCCCAAACCCATGCTCCCAAGACAGTACACAGAACAGACAACCCGTTATTAGAGAAATATTTATTCCTCACAAGGGGATTATTTCGGGGTAGGAAATGCCCCCCAAAACCCTCTCACGGGAATTTCCGGAGAAGTTTTCTGTCTAATTAGTACGAAACACATTTCTGCACACTGTGCCTTCAGCAGTCGTGAGAGTGGCTGGAAGCCACTGGGCAGCCTGATGCCCGCAGGTGGCCTTCGGGTGGGACGCGGGCTCCCCGTGGGGCATGGAGAGGGGATGCCTCTGATGCGGTAGCTGGTCCTTAAGTGCCCCAACTTTCTGGGGCTGTCTGTCCTTGTTTCTGAGCTGTCTGTTACTTCCAGGAAGGCCTTGGCCAGCAAAGACAGCTTCTTGCTGGCAGGACCTGGTATTTGACTCCTTGAGGGCGGGAACCCTGTAGTTGAAAGGATACCCCAGGACAGGCTGTGCCTGGGCCTGCACTTGTGCTTTCTGCTGAGTTTTCCCAAACTTGGTTGGGGAGGGAATGGGCTGCTGAGGGCAGGTGCTGCCTAATTGCACGCAGACTCCCCGTTCTCTCCTCCTGGAACTTCCCAACAGCTGTCGTTATTTTCTGAGCTTCGGGCACCCCAGTAAACGCAGCTCTACCTTTAAGCAGGCCCTTGCTTTCCACAGAGAATAGGGAACTGCGCTTCTCCTGGGAGTTTTCGTACATTTTGCCTTTTATTCCAAGAGTAAGCAAGCCATTGCAAAACAAACAAACAAACAGACAAACAAAACCAAACCCTCTTTTTTTCTTTTTTTTTTCTTTTTTCTTTTTTTTTTTTTTAACTGAAAAGGCTTTCTTTCGAAGGAGGCTGACCCTTCTGAGAAAGGCTTTCAGGAGGCAGCTGACCCTTCCGTGATAGGGTCTGGGAAGGCTCTGTTCCCAGGTTTACCTTCAGTACCGCATCCTGGGTAGGGAACCTCTTCTTCAATGCCACATGTTCCGTAGGGAAGCTGTCTGTTCTCGGGTGGGATGTTCCTAGTCCTGCATCCCCTCCACGATGCTCTTGTGCCTTGGAACCCGGAGGCCTCATGGTCTTTGCAGCCGGTGGGGGATTCTTATTCTGGCACTTCCTTAAGACATGCTTAGGGACCCAGGGCTCTGCTGTTGTTCCATAGTAATTCCTGTGTCCTCTGGATGGACACGTAGCACCTGGGAAGCTCTCGTGTCCCCCTGGAGACACCCTGGGCACGAGTCCGTGAGGCCTTGTAAGTCAAACAATCTGTGGCAGGGGGCAGGCCAATGCATTGGGCTTGGGCCTGGCTACGCTCCCTGTCCTGTCCCGTTAAAGCTTAAGCATGAACTCAAGCAAGAGTGGTTCTGTAAGATTCCATGTGTTAGGATCTTGCGGAATTGGTATGCTTGGTGGGATGGTGGTTTTGACTTGAAGCTTATTCCCCTTTATAATTGGGGAGCTAACTGGCTTGTGGGTTGTCAAGATGCTAGGTTGTGATTGATGTGTATGGATTTCCTTGGCCCTGAATGTATTGGTCCAGGATTCTTCATCTATATGCCTTGTTCTTTATGCCTTCTAGCTCCGGAATTTTCACTCTTACCCTTTGGCTCACGTCTGAATGCACCTCGACTTGTAGGCTTCCTTGGGGGCCGTCTGTTTCCTACCGTGTCATGTCTGACAGGTGTCAGAGTACGGCTGCCGTCCTTAGTTTTCGGAACATCCTCTGCCAACTGATGGTTGATATTAGAGGGTGATTGCCTCAGAATTCTCTGTTCTTCCTTGCCCAAAATTAAGGTGGCAGGGAGAGGACGAACGGGGTTGGGGGGTGAACTTGCTGTTCCTGCTTTGTCTCCAAGGAGAGATTTCAAGCTTGCCAGGTTTACCGTTTGAAGCCTCCAGGTTTCCAGGTTGCCCCAGAACTCACGCTGGTTGAGGCGGAAAGGCTAGAATGGAATGTGGACTCTTCAATTAAAAGACCTCTATGATTTCCTGGACCCTAGGGGGAAGGCCCCAAGTCCCCCTCTTACAAAATCTTTAAACATGGTCTTCCAGCTTCTGTGCTGCACTAGGTTCAACAAAGGGAAGCTCCTGCAAGGTACTCAGGGAGTAGTCCTCAACCTCTGATGCTGGCCAACTTCTCTGGTTTATTTCAGTCTGGGGTTTCTCAGAAAGTAGTGATGTCTGCCCCATAGTATCCCACGAATTCTGCACAGTCCCAGGCAACTGACCCTCATTGTTTTCCCCAGACTCTCTGCTTAAATGTATATTCAGGGCATTTTCAAGTTGTCTCTGACCGTAGTCTCCACAGCCACCATGGCGGTTTTCACTGATGGGCTCCTAAGTTCTTTCTCAGACACATACCCCATTTCATTATCTGAAGAGTTAACTGGGTCACTCAACAGATAATCCTTTGGGCCATTCTCTGGAATATGTCCCTGATCCTTCTTCAGGCCTTCCTTTTCCTTCTCTAGATTTTCGTCCTTCCCCAAATCATTGCTATCCTTCTCCAGGTCATCTTTGTACTTTGCCAGGCCACTGCACTCTAGCTGAAGCATTTCTGGGTCCCCCACATAGCCACTTTTAGAGACACTCAATTTGACCTCCCTCTTTTTAGAGTTCCCTGAGCGTCCACGATAGCCCCGAGACTGAGGTAGCTGTGGAAGAGTCCCGGGACCGCTCATCATTGCGAGAGACTCCTAGGTCCTGGGGGCCAGGCCCCACCGGTGTTGGATGATCCTCTTTCCAAGGGGACTCTCTAGTTTTTTTCCTGAATCTCCTCACTGAGAGGAAACTGTGCATGAGGGATAGAGATAGCAGCATGGGCCTGGGAGGGGCCGAGATGACAACTTGGGCCTTGGCGGCACAGGGTTTGGGAGAATGGTTAGGAGCTGAAGGACAATCATCCTAGTGGGATCTCTGGACTACAGTGGGCAAACCCCACACACGTTCCTGCACCTTGTGCAACAGGTCCCATTCCAGATGGTGCCTTTCAGTTGACGTGAGTCTCTGGGATTCATTCTGACGTCTGTGAAAACACACTCGACCGATCTTAATGTCGGGTAGAGGACCAGATGGCAGGATTGGGAGTGGGGATTGAAGGAGGGCCTGGGGCTGGACACATGGGTTGGGTTGGGGCTGGGTTTGAGGCAGGAGTTGAGGCGGGTTCTCAGACAAGGATGGAGGAAGTGGATGGGGAACTACTGGGGATTCCTGCTCTGGGAGGCATTCGAGATGTTATGTGAGGCATCGGCAGCAGGGAAGAAGGACTCACTAGGAGGAGTTTGGAGACCCCGGAAGAGCTGGATGGGGGTGTGCTGTCAATGGCCCTCCTCCAAGGTTGTAGGATATGGGCGCTGCTGATGCATAGGCAGCTCCTTTGACTGGTCTTTGCTGCTCCAGAAAGGAAGGGAGGATGCCCAATCACGCTTATCGGCAATTGTTTGCCTTGGAAAAGAACCCTTTGTTTCCTTCCACCTGAGGAAGCCACACCTCTTTTGGACTTGCTTCTCTAGAAGCGCCAGCGCATCAGGCCTGAGAAGTGAGAGGTTACCAGGCTCTACAAGGTTGGCTGCAGGGTCTCCCCTGGAAGACGCCTCTGAAGAATGCAGGGCTTGATGGGAATCACATGGAGCCAGGGTTGAAGGGAAGAAGTCTTTGGCATGAGTTTGCCACTGAGGGAGATCTAAAATTGACAAGCTGGAGGGGCCAATGCCTGTGATTGATGGGACATAAGTAGACAACCCACCAGGGCTCTCTGGGCGTGAGCTCTCTGGAACAGGCTTCCTGGAGATGGAAATCGGTTTAGATTGAGTCACAGACAAATTGCAGTCCGGTGGCGGTGAAGCTGAGCGGCTTGGTGGTGTGTGATGATGAGCAAAGGTCTCAGTGGGATGCACCGTCTGGGACGACTCCGTTAAGGGGCTGACCTCTTGGGAAAGGGTAGGGTCCAGAGAGACGATGGTATTTAGAGACACTCTCTGTCTGGACAGACAGCTGAACGGAGTTACCCCAAACCCATGCTCCCAAGACAGTACACAGAACAGACAACCCGTTATTAGAGAAATATTTATTCCTCACAAGGGGATTATTTCGGGGTAGGAAATGCCCCCCAAAACCCTCTCACGGGAATTTCCGGAGAAGTTTTCTGTCTAATTAGTACGAAACACATTTCTGCACACTGTGCCTTCAGCAGTCGTGAGAGTGGCTGGAAGCCACTGGGCAGCCTGATGCCCGCAGGTGGCCTTCGGGTGGGACGCGGGCTCCCCGTGGGGCATGGAGAGGGGATGCCTCTGATGCGGTAGCTGGTCCTTAAGTGCCCCAACTTTCTGGGGCTGTCTGTCCTTGTTTCTGAGCTGTCTGTTACTTCCAGGAAGGCCTTGGCCAGCAAAGACCGCTTCTTGCTGGCAGGACCTGGTATTTGACTCCTTGAGGGCGGGAACCCTGTAGTTGAAAGGATACCCCAGGACAGGCTGTGCCTGGGCCTGCACTTGTGCTTTCTGCTGAGTTTTCCCAAACTTGGTTGGGGAGGGAATGGGCTGCTGAGGGCAGGTGCTGCCTAATTGCACGCAGACTCCCCGTTCTCTCCTCCTGGAACTTCCCAACAGCTGTCGTTATTTTCTGAGCTTCGGGCACCCCAGTAAACGCAGCTCTACCTTTAAGCAGGCCCTTGCTTTCCACAGAGAATAGGGAACTGCGCTTCTCCTGGGAGTTTTCGTACATTTTGCCTTTTATTCCAAGAGTAAGCAAGCCATTGCAAAACAAACAAACAAACAGACAAACAAAACCAAACCCTCTTTTTTTCTTTTTTTTTTCTTTTTTTTTTTTTTTTTTTAACTGAAAAGGCTTTCTTTCGAAGGAGGCTGACCCTTCTGAGAAAGGCTTTCAGGAGGCAGCTGACCCTTCCGTGATAGGGTCTGGGAAGGCTCTGTTCCCAGGTTTACCTTCAGTACCGCATCCTGGGTAGGGAACCTCTTCTTCAATGCCACATGTTCCGTAGGGAAGCTGTCTGTTCTCGGGTGGGATGTTCCTAGTCCTGCATCCCCTCCACGATGCTCTTGTGCCTTGGAACCCGGAGGCCTCATGGTCTTTGCAGCCGGTGGGGGATTCTTATTCTGGCACTTCCTTAAGACATGCTTAGGGACCCAGGGCTCTGCTGTTGTTCCATAGTAATTCCTGTGTCCTCTGGATGGACACGAAGCACCTGGGAAGCTCTCGTGTCCCCACTGGAGACACCCTGGGCACGAGTCCGTGAGGCCTTGTAAGTCAAACAATCTGTGGCAGGGGGCAGGCCAATGCATTGGGCTTGGGCCTGGCTACGCTCCCTGTCCTGTCCCGTTAAAGCTTAAGCAAGAACTCAAGCAAGAGTGGTTCTGTAAGATTCCATGTGTTAGGATCTTGCGGAATTGGTATGCTTGGTGGGATGGTGGTTTTGACTTGAAGCTTATTCCCCTTTATAATTGGGGAGCTAACTGGCTTGTGGGTTGTCAAGATGCTAGGTTGTGATTGATGTGTATGGATTTCCTTGGCCCTGAATGTCTTGGTCCAGGATTCTTCATCTTTATGCCTTGTTCTTTATGCCTTCTAGCTCCGGAATTTTCACTCTTACCCTTTGGCTCACGTCTGAATGCACCTCGACTTGTAGGCTTCCTTGGGGGCCGTCTGTTTCCTACCGTGTCATGTCTGACAGGTGTCAGAGTACGGCTGCCGTCCTTAGTTTTCGGAACATCCTCTGCCAACTGATGGTTGATATTAGAGGGTGATTGCCTCAGAATTCTCTGTTCTTCCTTGCCCAAAATTAAGGTGGCAGGGAGAGGACGAACGGGGTTGGGGGGTGAACTTGCTGTTCCTGCTTTGTCTCCAAGGAGAGATTTCAAGCTTGCCAGGTTTACCGTTTGAAGCCTCCAGGTTTCCAGGTTGCCCCAGAACTCACGCTGGTTGAGGCGGAAAGGCTAGAATGGAATGTGGACTCTTCAATTAAAAGACCTCTATGATTTCCTGGACCCTAGGGGGATGGCCCCAAGTCCCCCTCTTACAAAATCTTTAAACATGGTCTTCCAGCTTCTGTGCTGCACTAGGTTCAACAAAGGGAAGCTCCTGCAAGGTACTCAGGGAGTAGTCCTCAACCTCTGATGCTGGCCAACTTCTCTGGTTTATTTCAGTCTGGGGTTTCTCAGAAAGTAGTGATGTCTGCCCCATAGTATCCCACGAATTCTGCACAGTCCCAGGCAACTGACCCTCATTGTTTTCCCCAGACTCTCTGCTTAAATGTATATTCAGGGCATTTTCAAGTTGTCTCTGACCGTAGTCTCCACAGCCACCATGGCGGTTTTCACTGATGGGCTCCTAAGTTCTTTCTCAGACACATACCCCATTTCATTATCTGAAGAGTTAACTGGGTCACTCAACAGATAATCTTTTGGGCCATTCTCTGGAATATGTCCCTGATCCTTCTTCAGGCCTTCCTTTTCCTTCTCTAGATTTTCGTCCTTCCCCAAATCATTGCTATCCTTCTCCAGGTCATCTTTGTACTTTGCCAGGCCACTGCACTCTAGCTGAAGCATTTCTGGGTCCCCCACATAGCCACTTTTAGAGACACTCAATTTGACCTCCCTCTTTTTAGAGTTCCCTGAGCGTCCACGATAGCCCCGAGACTGAGGTAGCTGTGGAAGAGTCCCGGGACCGCTCATCATTGCGAGAGACTCCTAGGTCCTGGGGGCCAGGCCCCACCGGTGTTGGATGATCCTCTTTCCAAGGGGACTCTCTAGTTTTTTTCCTGAATCTCCTCACTGAGAGGAAACTGTGCATGAGGGATAGAGATAGCAGCATGGGCCTGGGAGGGGCCGAGATGACAACTTGGGCCTTGGCGGCACAGGGTTTGGGAGAATGGTTAGGAGCTGAAGGACAATCATCCTAGTGGGATCTCTGGACTACAGTGGGCAAACCCCACACACGTTCCTGCACCTTGTGCAACAGGTCCCATTCCAGATGGTGCCTTTCAGTTGACGTGAGTCTCTGGGATTCATTCTGACGTCTGTGAAAACACACTCGACCGATCTTAATGTCGGGTAGAGGACCAGATGGCAGGATTGGGAGTGGGGATTGAAGGAGGGCCTGGGGCTGGACACATGGGTTGGGTTGGGGCTGGGTTTGAGGCAGGAGTTGAGGCGGGTTCTCAGACAAGGATGGAGGAAGTGGATGGGGAACTACTGGGGATTCCTGCTCTGGGAGGCATTCGAGATGTTATGTGAGGCATCGGCAGCAGGGAAGAAGGACTCACTAGGAGGAGTTTGGAGACCCCGGAAGAGCTGGATGGGGGTGTGCTGTCAATGGCCCTCCTCCAAGGTTGTAGGATATGGGCGCTGCTGATGCATAGGCAGCTCCTTTGACTGGTCTTTGCTGCTCCAGAAAGGAAGGGAGGATGCCCAATCACGCTTATCGGCAATTGTTTGCCTTGGAAAAGAACCCTTTGTTTCCTTCCACCTGAGGAAGCCACACCTCTTTTGGACTTGCTTCTCTAGAAGCGCCAGCGCATCAGGCCTGAGAAGTGAGAGGTTACCAGGCTCTACAAGGTTGGCTGCAGGGTCTCCCCTGGAAGACGCCTCTGAAGAATGCAGGGCTTGATGGGAATCACATGGAGCCAGGGTTGAAGGGAAGAAGTCTTTGGCATGAGTTTGCCACTGAGGGAGATCTAAAATTGACAAGCTGGAGGGGCCAATGCCTGTGATTGATGGGACATAAGTAGACAACCCACCAGGGCTCTCTGGGCGTGAGCTCTCTGGAACAGGCTTCCTGGAGATGGAAATCGGTTTAGATTGAGTCACAGACAAATTGCAGTCCGGTGGCGGTGAAGCTGAGCGGCTTGGTGGTGTGTGATGATGAGCAAAGGTCTCAGTGGGATGCACCGTCTGGGACGACTCCGTTAAGGGGCTGACCTCTTGGGAAAGGGTAGGGTCCAGAGAGACGATGGTATTTAGAGACACTCTCTGTCTGGACAGACAGCTGAACGGAGTTACCCCAAACCCATGCTCCCAAGACAGTACACAGAACAGACAACCCGTTATTAGAGAAATATTTATTCCTCACAAGGGGATTATTTCGGGGTAGGAAATGCCCCCCAAAACCCTCTCACGGGAATTTCCGGAGAAGTTTTCTGTCTAATTAGTACGAAACACATTTCTGCACACTGTGCCTTCAGCAGTCGTGAGAGTGGCTGGAAGCCACTGGGCAGCCTGATGCCCGCAGGTGGCCTTCGGGTGGGACGCGGGCTCCCCGTGGGGCATGGAGAGGGGATGCCTCTGATGCGGTAGCTGGTCCTTAAGTGCCCCAACTTTCTGGGGCTGTCTGTCCTTGTTTCTGAGCTGTCTGTTACTTCCAGGAAGGCCTTGGCCGGCAAAGACAGCTTCTTGCTGGCAGGACCTGGTATTTGACTCCTTGAGGGCGGGAACCCTGTAGTTGAAAGGATACCCCAGGACAGGCTGTGCCTGGGCCTGCACTTGTGCTTTCTGCTGAGTTTTCCCAAACTTGGTTGGGGAGGGAATGGGCTGCTGAGGGCAGGTGCTGCCTAATTGCACGCAGACTCCCCGTTCTCTCCTCCTGGAACTTCCCAACAGCTGTCGTTATTTTCTGAGCTTCGGGCACCCCAGTAAACGCAGCTCTACCTTTAAGCAGGCCCTTGCTTTCCACAGAGAATAGGGAACTGCGCTTCTCCTGGGAGTTTTCGTACATTTTGCCTTTTATTCCAAGAGTAAGCAAGCCATTGCAAAACAAACAAACAAACAAACAAACAGACAAACAAAACCAAACCCTCTTTTTTTCTTTTTTTTTTTTCTTTTTTTTTTTTTTTTAACTGAAAAGGCTTTCTTTCGAAGGAGGCTGACCCTTCTGAGAAAGGCTTTCAGGAGGCAGCTGACCCTTCCGTGATAGGGTCTGGGAAGGCTCTGTTCCCAGGTTTACCTTCAGTACCGCATCCTGGGTAGGGAACCTCTTCTTCAATGCCACATGTTCCGTAGGGAAGCTGTCTGTTCTCGGGTGGGATGTTCCTAGTCCTGCATCCCCTCCACGATGCTCTTGTGCCTTGGAACCCGGAGGCCTCATGGTCTTTGCAGCCGGTGGGGGATTCTTATTCTGGCACTTCCTTAAGACATGCTTAGGGACCCAGGGCTCTGCTGTTGTTCCATAGTAATTCCTGTGTCCTCTGGATGGACACGTAGCACCTGGGAAGCTCTCGTGTCCCCACTGGAGACACCCTGCGCACGAGTCCGTGAGGCCTTGTAAGTCAAACAATCTGTGGCAGGGGGCAGGCCAATGCATTGGGCTTGGGCCTGGCTACGCTCCCTGTCCTGTCCCGTTAAAGCTTAAGCAAGAACTCAAGCAAGAGTGGTTCTGTAAGATTCCATGTGTTAGGATCTTGCGGAATTGGTATGCTTGGTGGGATGGTGGTTTTGACTTGAAGCTTATTCCCCTTTATAATTGGGGAGCTAACTGGCTTGTGGGTTGTCAAGATGCTAGGTTGTGATTGATGTGTATGGAATTCCTTGGCCCTGAATGTCTTGGTCCAGGATTCTTCATCTTTATGCCTTGTTCTTTATGCCTTCTAGCTCCGGAATTTTCACTCTTACCCTTTGGCTCACGTCTGAATGCACCTCGACTTGTAGGCTTCCTTGGGGGCCGTCTGTTTCCTACCGTGTCATGTCTGACAGGTGTCAGAGTACGGCTGCCGTCCTTAGTTTTCGGAACATCCTCTGCCAACTGATGGTTGATATTAGAGGGTGATTGCCTCAGAATTCTCTGTTCTTCCTTGCCCAAAATTAAGGTGGCAGGGAGAGGACGAACGGGGTTGGGGGGTGAACTTGCTGTTCCTGCTTTGTCTCCAAGGAGAGATTTCAAGCTTGCCAGGTTTACCGTTTGAAGCCTCCAGGTTTCCAGGTTGCCCCAGAACTCACGCTGGTTGAGGCGGAAAGGCTAGAATGGAATGTGGACTCTTCAATTAAAAGACCTCTATGATTTCCTGGACCCTAGGGGGAAGGCCCCAAGTCCCCCTCTTACAAAATCTTTAAACATGGTCTTCCAGCTTCTGTGCTGCACTAGGTTCAACAAAGGGAAGCTCCTGCAAGGTACTCAGGGAGTAGTCCTCAACCTCTGATGCTGGCCAACTTCTCTGGTTTATTTCAGTCTGGGGTTTCTCAGAAAGTAGTGATGTCTGCCCCATAGTATCCCACGAATTCTGCACAGTCCCAGGCAACTGACCCTCATTGTTTTCCCCAGACTCTCTGCTTAAATGTATATTCAGGGCATTTTCAAGTTGTCTCTGACCGTAGTCTCCACAGCCACCATGGCGGTTTTCACTGATGGGCTCCTAAGTTCTTTCTCAGACACATACCCCATTTCATTATCTGAAGAGTTAACTGGGTCACTCAACAGATAATCTTTTGGGCCATTCTCTGGAATATGTCCCTGATCCTTCTTCAGGCCTTCCTTTTCCTTCTCTAGATTTTCGTCCTTCCCCAAATCATTGCTATCCTTCTCCAGGTCATCTTTGTACTTTGCCAGGCCACTGCACTCTAGCTGAAGCATTTCTGGGTCCCCCACATAGCCACTTTTAGAGACACTCAATTTGACCTCCCTCTTTTTAGAGTTCCCTGAGCGTCCACGATAGCCCCGAGACTGAGGTAGCTGTGGAAGAGTCCCGGGACCGCTCATCATTGCGAGAGACTCCTAGGTCCTGGGGGCCAGGCCCCACCGGTGTTGGATGATCCTCTTTCCAAGGGGACTCTCTAGTTTTTTTCCTGAATCTCCTCACTGAGAGGAAACTGTGCATGAGGGATAGAGATAGCAGCATGGGCCTGGGAGGGGCCGAGATGACAACTTGGGCCTTGGCGGCACAGGGTTTGGGAGAATGGTTAGGAGCTGAAGGACAATCATCCTAGTGGGATCTCTGGACTACAGTGGGCAAACCCCACACACGTTCCTGCACCTTGTGCAACAGGTCCCATTCCAGATGGTGCCTTTCAGTTGACGTGAGTCTCTGGGATTCATTCTGACGTCTGTGAAAACACACTCGACCGATCTTAATGTCGGGTAGAGGACCAGATGGCAGGATTGGGAGTGGGGATTGAAGGAGGGCCTGGGGCTGGACACATGGGTTGGGTTGGGGCTGGGTTTGAGGCAGGAGTTGAGGCGGGTTCTCAGACAAGGATGGAGGAAGTGGATGGGGAACTACTGGGGATTCCTGCTCTGGGAGGCATTCGAGATGTTATGTGAGGCATCGGCAGCAGGGAAGAAGGACTCACTAGGAGGAGTTTGGAGACCCCGGAAGAGCTGGATGGGGGTGTGCTGTCAATGGCCCTCCTCCAAGGTTGTAGGATATGGGCGCTGCTGATGCATAGGCAGCTCCTTTGACTGGTCTTTGCTGCTCCAGAAAGGAAGGGAGGATGCCCAATCACGCTTATCGGCAATTGTTTGCCTTGGAAAAGAACCCTTTGTTTCCTTCCACCTGAGGAAGCCACACCTCTTTTGGACTTGCTTCTCTAGAAGCGCCAGCGCATCAGGCCTGAGAAGTGAGAGGTTACCAGGCTCTACAAGGTTGGCTGCAGGGTCTCCCCTGGAAGACGCCTCTGAAGAATGCAGGGCTTGATGGGAATCACATGGAGCCAGGGTTGAAGGGAAGAAGTCTTTGGCATGAGTTTGCCACTGAGGGAGATCTAAAATTGACAAGCTGGAGGGGCCAATGCCTGTGATTGATGGGACATAAGTAGACAACCCACCAGGGCTCTCTGGGCGTGAGCTCTCTGGAACAGGCTTCCTGGAGATGGAAATCGGTTTAGATTGAGTCACAGACAAATTGCAGTCCGGTGGCGGTGAAGCTGAGCGGCTTGGTGGTGTGTGATGATGAGCAAAGGTCTCAGTGGGATGCACCGTCTGGGACGACTCCGTTAAGGGGCTGACCTCTTGGGAAAGGGTAGGGTCCAGAGAGACGATGGTATTTAGAGACACTCTCTGTCTGGACAGACAGCTGAACGGAGTTACCCCAAACCCATGCTCCCAAGACAGTACACAGAACAGACAACCCGTTATTAGAGAAATATTTATTCCTCACAAGGGGATTATTTCGGGGTAGGAAATGCCCCCCAAAACCCTCTCACGGGAATTTCCGGAGAAGTTTTCTGTCTAATTAGTACGAAACACATTTCTGCACACTGTGCCTTCAGCAGTCGTGAGAGTGGCTGGAAGCCACTGGGCAGCCTGATGCCCGCAGGTGGCCTTCGGGTGGGACGCGGGCTCCCCGTGGGGCATGGAGAGGGGATGCCTCTGATGCGGTAGCTGGTCCTTAAGTGCCCCAACTTTCTGGGGCTGTCTGTCCTTGTTTCTGAGCTGTCTGTTACTTCCAGGAAGGCCTTGGCCGGCAAAGACAGCTTCTTGCTGGCAGGACCTGGTATTTGACTCCTTGAGGGCGGGAACCCTGTAGTTGAAAGGATACCCCAGGACAGGCTGTGCCTGGGCCTGCACTTGTGCTTTCTGCTGAGTTTTCCCAAACTTGGTTGGGGAGGGAATGGGCTGCTGAGGGCAGGTGCTGCCTAATTGCACGCAGACTCCCCGTTCTCTCCTCCTGGAACTTCCCAACAGCTGTCGTTATTTTCTGAGCTTCGGGCACCCCAGTAAACGCAGCTCTACCTTTAAGCAGGCCCTTGCTTTCCACAGAGAATAGGGAACTGCGCTTCTCCTGGGAGTTTTCGTACATTTTGCCTTTTATTCCAAGAGTAAGCAAGCCATTGCAAAACAAACAAACAGACAAACAGACAAACAAAACCAAACCCTCTTTTTTTCTTTTTTTTTTCTTTTTTTTTTTTTTTTTTTTAACTGAAAAGGCTTTCTTTCGAAGGAGGCTGACCCTTCTGAGAAAGGCTTTCAGGAGGCAGCTGACCCTTCCGTGATAGGGTCTGGGAAGGCTCTGTTCCCAGGTTTACCTTCAGTACCGCATCCTGGGTAGGGAACCTCTTCTTCAATGCCACATGTTCCGTAGGGAAGCTGTCTGTTCTCGGGTGGGATGTTCCTAGTCCTGCATCCCCTCCACGATGCTCTTGTGCCTTGGAACCCGGAGGCCTCATGGTCTTTGCAGCCGGTGGGGGATTCTTATTCTGGCACTTCCTTAAGACATGCTTAGGGACCCAGGGCTCTGCTGTTGTTCCATAGTAATTCCTGTGTCCTCTGGATGGACACGTAGCACCTGGGAAGCTCTCGTGTCCCCACTGGAGACACCCTGCGCACGAGTCCGTGAGGCCTTGTAAGTCAAACAATCTGTGGCAGGGGGCAGGCCAATGCATTGGGCTTGGGCCTGGCTACGCTCCCTGTCCTGTCCCGTTAAAGCTTAAGCAAGAACTCAAGCAAGAGTGGTTCTGTAAGATTCCATGTGTTAGGATCTTGCGGAATTGGTATGCTTGGTGGGATGGTGGTTTTGACTTGAAGCTTATTCCCCTTTATAATTGGGGAGCTAACTGGCTTGTGGGTTGTCAAGATGCTAGGTTGTGATTGATGTGTATGGAATTCCTTGGCCCTGAATGTCTTGGTCCAGGATTCTTCATCTTTATGCCTTGTTCTTTATGCCTTCTAGCTCCGGAATTTTCACTCTTACCCTTTGGCTCACGTCTGAATGCACCTCGACTTGTAGGCTTCCTTGGGGGCCGTCTGTTTCCTACCGTGTCATGTCTGACAGGTGTCAGAGTACGGCTGCCGTCCTTAGTTTTCGGAACATCCTCTGCCAACTGATGGTTGATATTAGAGGGTGATTGCCTCAGAATTCTCTGTTCTTCCTTGCCCAAAATTAAGGTGGCAGGGAGAGGACGAACGGGGTTGGGGGGTGAACTTGCTGTTCCTGCTTTGTCTCCAAGGAGAGATTTCAAGCTTGCCAGGTTTACCGTTTGAAGCCTCCAGGTTTCCAGGTTGCCCCAGAACTCACGCTGGTTGAGGCGGAAAGGCTAGAATGGAATGTGGACTCTTCAATTAAAAGACCTCTATGATTTCCTGGACCCTAGGGGGAAGGCCCCAAGTCCCCCTCTTACAAAATCTTTAAACATGGTCTTCCAGCTTCTGTGCTGCACTAGGTTCAACAAAGGGAAGCTCCTGCAAGGTACTCAGGGAGTAGTCCTCAACCTCTGATGCTGGCCAACTTCTCTGGTTTATTTCAGTCTGGGGTTTCTCAAAAAGTAGTGATGTCTGCCCCATAGTATCCCACGAATTCTGCACAGTCCCAGGCAACTGACCCTCATTGTTTTCCCCAGACTCTCTGCTTAAATGTATATTCAGGGCATTTTCAAGTTGTCTCTGACCGTAGTCTCCACAGCCACCATGGCGGTTTTCACTGATGGGCTCCTAAGTTCTTTCTCAGACACATACCCCATTTCATTATCTGAAGAGTTAACTGGGTCACTCAACAGATAATCTTTTGGGCCATTCTCTGGAATATGTCCCTGATCCTTCTTCAGGCCTTCCTTTTCCTTCTCTAGATTTTTGTCCTTCCCCAAATCATTGCTATCCTTCTCCAGGTCATCTTTGTACTTTGCCAGGCCACTGCACTCTAGCTGAAGCATTTCTGGGTCCCCCACATAGCCACTTTTAGAGACACTCAATTTGACCTCCCTCTTTTTAGAGTTCCCTGAGCGTCCACGATAGCCCCGAGACTGAGGTAGCTGTGGAAGAGTCCCGGGACCGCTCATCATTGCGAGAGACTCCTAGGTCCTGGGGGCCAGGCCCCACCGGTGTTGGATGATCCTCTTTCCAAGGGGACTCTCTAGTTTTTTTCCTGAATCTCCTCACTGAGAGGAAACTGTGCATGAGGGATAGAGATAGCAGCATGGGCCTGGGAGGGGCCGAGATGACAACTTGGGCCTTGGCGGCACAGGGTTTGGGAGAATGGTTAGGAGCTGAAGGACAATCATCCTAGTGGGATCTCTGGACTACAGTGGGCAAACCCCACACACGTTCCTGCACCTTGTGCAACAGGTCCCATTCCAGATGGTGCCTTTCAGTTGACGTGAGTCTCTGGGATTCATTCTGACGTCTGTGAAAACACACTCGACCGATCTTAATGTCGGGTAGAGGACCAGATGGCAGGATTGGGAGTGGGGATTGAAGGAGGGCCTGGGGCTGGACACATGGGTTGGGTTGGGGCTGGGTTTGAGGCAGGAGTTGAGGCGGGTTCTCAGACAAGGATGGAGGAAGTGGATGGGGAACTACTGGGGATTCCTGCTCTGGGAGGCATTCGAGATGTTATGTGAGGCATCGGCAGCAGGGAAGAAGGACTCACTAGGAGGAGTTTGGAGACCCCGGAAGAGCTGGATGGGGGTGTGCTGTCAATGGCCCTCCTCCAAGGTTGTAGGATATG
Source organism: Martes martes (assembly GCF_963455335.1). Taxonomy (NCBI): domain Eukaryota; kingdom Metazoa; phylum Chordata; class Mammalia; order Carnivora; family Mustelidae; genus Martes; species Martes martes. The sequence goes on from NC_137900.1 coordinate 24,378,306, forward strand.
GGCGCTGCTGATGCATAGGCAGCTCCTTTGACTGGTCTTTGCTGCTCCAGAAAGGAAGGGAGGATGCCCAATCACGCTTATCGGCAATTGTTTGCCTTGGAAAAGAACCCTTTGTTTCCTTCCACCTGAGGAAGCCACACCTCTTTTGGACTTGCTTCTCTAGAAGCGCCAGCGCATCAGGCCTGAGAAGTGAGAGGTTACCAGGCTCTACAAGGTTGGCTGCAGGGTCTCCCCTGGAAGACGCCTCTGAAGAATGCAGGGCTTGATGGGAATCACATGGAGCCAGGGTTGAAGGGAAGAAGTCTTTGGCATGAGTTTGCCACTGAGGGAGATCTAAAATTGACAAGCTGGAGGGGCCAATGCCTGTGATTGATGGGACATAAGTAGACAACCCACCAGGGCTCTCTGGGCGTGAGCTCTCTGGAACAGGCTTCCTGGAGATGGAAATCGGTTTAGATTGAGTCACAGACAAATTGCAGTCCGGTGGCGGTGAAGCTGAGCGGCTTGGTGGTGTGTGATGATGAGCAAAGGTCTCAGTGGGATGCACCGTCTGGGACGACTCCGTTAAGGGGCTGACCTCTTGGGAAAGGGTAGGGTCCAGAGAGACGATGGTATTTAGAGACACTCTCTGTCTGGACAGACAGCTGAACGGAGTTACCCCAAACCCATGCTCCCAAGACAGTACACAGAACAGACAACCCGTTATTAGAGAAATATTTATTCCTCACAAGGGGATTATTTCGGGGTAGGAAATGCCCCCCAAAACCCTCTCACGGGAATTTCCGGAGAAGTTTTCTGTCTAATTAGTACGAAACACATTTCTGCACACTGTGCCTTCAGCAGTCGTGAGAGTGGCTGGAAGCCACTGGGCAGCCTGATGCCCGCAGGTGGCCTTCGGGTGGGACGCGGGCTCCCCGTGGGGCATGGAGAGGGGATGCCTCTGATGCGGTAGCTGGTCCTTAAGTGCCCCAACTTTCTGGGGCTGTCTGTCCTTGTTTCTGAGCTGTCTGTTACTTCCAGGAAGGCCTTGGCCGGCAAAGACAGCTTCTTGCTGGCAGGACCTGGTATTTGACTCCTTGAGGGCGGGAACCCTGTAGTTGAAAGGATACCCCAGGACAGGCTGTGCCTGGGCCTGCACTTGTGCTTTCTGCTGAGTTTTCCCAAACTTGGTTGGGGAGGGAATGGGCTGCTGAGGGCAGGTGCTGCCTAATTGCACGCAGACTCCCCGTTCTCTCCTCCTGGAACTTCCCAACAGCTGTCGTTATTTTCTGAGCTTCGGGCACCCCAGTAAACGCAGCTCTACCTTTAAGCAGGCCCTTGCTTTCCACAGAGAATAGGGAACTGCGCTTCTCCTGGGAGTTTTCGTACATTTTGCCTTTTATTCCAAGAGTAAGCAAGCCATTGCAAAACAAACAAACAAACAAACAAACAGACAAACAAAACCAAACCCTCTTTTTTTCTTTTTTTTTTTCTTTTTTTTTTTTTTTTAACTGAAAAGGCTTTCTTTCGAAGGAGGCTGACCCTTCTGAGAAAGGCTTTCAGGAGGCAGCTGACCCTTCCGTGATAGGGTCTGGGAAGGCTCTGTTCCCAGGTTTACCTTCAGTACCGCATCCTGGGTAGGGAACCTCTTCTTCAATGCCACATGTTCCGTAGGGAAGCTGTCTGTTCTCGGGTGGGATGTTCCTAGTCCTGCATCCCCTCCACGATGCTCTTGTGCCTTGGAACCCGGAGGCCTCATGGTCTTTGCAGCCGGTGGGGGATTCTTATTCTGGCACTTCCTTAAGACATGCTTAGGGACCCAGGGCTCTGCTGTTGTTCCATAGTAATTCCTGTGTCCTCTGGATGGACACGTAGCACCTGGGAAGCTCTCGTGTCCCCACTGGAGACACCCTGCGCACGAGTCCGTGAGGCCTTGTAAGTCAAACAATCTGTGGCAGGGGGCAGGCCAATGCATTGGGCTTGGGCCTGGCTACGCTCCCTGTCCTGTCCCGTTAAAGCTTAAGCAAGAACTCAAGCAAGAGTGGTTCTGTAAGATTCCATGTGTTAGGATCTTGCGGAATTGGTATGCTTGGTGGGATGGTGGTTTTGACTTGAAGCTTATTCCCCTTTATAATTGGGGAGCTAACTGGCTTGTGGGTTGTCAAGATGCTAGGTTGTGATTGATGTGTATGGAATTCCTTGGCCCTGAATGTCTTGGTCCAGGATTCTTCATCTTTATGCCTTGTTCTTTATGCCTTCTAGCTCCGGAATTTTCACTCTTACCCTTTGGCTCACGTCTGAATGCACCTCGACTTGTAGGCTTCCTTGGGGGCCGTCTGTTTCCTACCGTGTCATGTCTGACAGGTGTCAGAGTACGGCTGCCGTCCTTAGTTTTCGGAACATCCTCTGCCAACTGATGGTTGATATTAGAGGGTGATTGCCTCAGAATTCTCTGTTCTTCCTTGCCCAAAATTAAGGTGGCAGGGAGAGGACGAACGGGGTTGGGGGGTGAACTTGCTGTTCCTGCTTTGTCTCCAAGGAGAGATTTCAAGCTTGCCAGGTTTACCGTTTGAAGCCTCCAGGTTTCCAGGTTGCCCCAGAACTCACGCTGGTTGAGGCGGAAAGGCTAGAATGGAATGTGGACTCTTCAATTAAAAGACCTCTATGATTTCCTGGACCCTAGGGGGAAGGCCCCAAGTCCCCCTCTTACAAAATCTTTAAACATGGTCTTCCAGCTTCTGTGCTGCACTAGGTTCAACAAAGGGAAGCTCCTGCAAGGTACTCAGGGAGTAGTCCTCAACCTCTGATGCTGGCCAACTTCTCTGGTTTATTTCAGTCTGGGGTTTCTCAGAAAGTAGTGATGTCTGCCCCATAGTATCCCACGAATTCTGCACAGTCCCAGGCAACTGACCCTCATTGTTTTCCCCAGACTCTCTGCTTAAATGTATATTCAGGGCATTTTCAAGTTGTCTCTGACCGTAGTCTCCACAGCCACCATGGCGGTTTTCACTGATGGGCTCCTAAGTTCTTTCTCAGACACATACCCCATTTCATTATCTGAAGAGTTAACTGGGTCACTCAACAGATAATCTTTTGGGCCATTCTCTGGAATATGTCCCTGATCCTTCTTCAGGCCTTCCTTTTCCTTCTCTAGATTTTCGTCCTTCCCCAAATCATTGCTATCCTTCTCCAGGTCATCTTTGTACTTTGCCAGGCCACTGCACTCTAGCTGAAGCATTTCTGGGTCCCCCACATAGCCACTTTTAGAGACACTCAATTTGACCTCCCTCTTTTTAGAGTTCCCTGAGCGTCCACGATAGCCCCGAGACTGAGGTAGCTGTGGAAGAGTCCCGGGACCGCTCATCATTGCGAGAGACTCCTAGGTCCTGGGGGCCAGGCCCCACCGGTGTTGGATGATCCTCTTTCCAAGGGGACTCTCTAGTTTTTTTCCTGAATCTCCTCACTGAGAGGAAACTGTGCATGAGGGATAGAGATAGCAGCATGGGCCTGGGAGGGGCCGAGATGACAACTTGGGCCTTGGCGGCACAGGGTTTGGGAGAATGGTTAGGAGCTGAAGGACAATCATCCTAGTGGGATCTCTGGACTACAGTGGGCAAACCCCACACACGTTCCTGCACCTTGTGCAACAGGTCCCATTCCAGATGGTGCCTTTCAGTTGACGTGAGTCTCTGGGATTCATTCTGACGTCTGTGAAAACACACTCGACCGATCTTAATGTCGGGTAGAGGACCAGATGGCAGGATTGGGAGTGGGGATTGAAGGAGGGCCTGGGGCTGGACACATGGGTTGGGTTGGGGCTGGGTTTGAGGCAGGAGTTGAGGCGGGTTCTCAGACAAGGATGGAGGAAGTGGATGGGGAACTACTGGGGATTCCTGCTCTGGGAGGCATTCGAGATGTTATGTGAGGCATCGGCAGCAGGGAAGAAGGACTCACTAGGAGGAGTTTGGAGACCCCGGAAGAGCTGGATGGGGGTGTGCTGTCAATGGCCCTCCTCCAAGGTTGTAGGATATGGGCGCTGCTGATGCATAGGCAGCTCCTTTGACTGGTCTTTGCTGCTCCAGAAAGGAAGGGAGGATGCCCAATCACGCTTATCGGCAATTGTTTGCCTTGGAAAAGAACCCTTTGTTTCCTTCCACCTGAGGAAGCCACACCTCTTTTGGACTTGCTTCTCTAGAAGCGCCAGCGCATCAGGCCTGAGAAGTGAGAGGTTACCAGGCTCTACAAGGTTGGCTGCAGGGTCTCCCCTGGAAGACGCCTCTGAAGAATGCAGGGCTTGATGGGAATCACATGGAGCCAGGGTTGAAGGGAAGAAGTCTTTGGCATGAGTTTGCCACTGAGGGAGATCTAAAATTGACAAGCTGGAGGGGCCAATGCCTGTGATTGATGGGACATAAGTAGACAACCCACCAGGGCTCTCTGGGCGTGAGCTCTCTGGAACAGGCTTCCTGGAGATGGAAATCGGTTTAGATTGAGTCACAGACAAATTGCAGTCCGGTGGCGGTGAAGCTGAGCGGCTTGGTGGTGTGTGATGATGAGCAAAGGTCTCAGTGGGATGCACCGTCTGGGACGACTCCGTTAAGGGGCTGACCTCTTGGGAAAGGGTAGGGTCCAGAGAGACGATGGTATTTAGAGACACTCTCTGTCTGGACAGACAGCTGAACGGAGTTACCCCAAACCCATGCTCCCAAGACAGTACACAGAACAGACAACCCGTTATTAGAGAAATATTTATTCCTCACAAGGGGATTATTTCGGGGTAGGAAATGCCCCCCAAAACCCTCTCACGGGAATTTCCGGAGAAGTTTTCTGTCTAATTAGTACGAAACACATTTCTGCACACTGTGCCTTCAGCAGTCGTGAGAGTGGCTGGAAGCCACTGGGCAGCCTGATGCCCGCAGGTGGCCTTCGGGTGGGACGCGGGCTCCCCGTGGGGCATGGAGAGGGGATGCCTCTGATGCGGTAGCTGGTCCTTAAGTGCCCCAACTTTCTGGGGCTGTCTGTCCTTGTTTCTGAGCTGTCTGTTACTTCCAGGAAGGCCTTGGCCGGCAAAGACAGCTTCTTGCTGGCAGGACCTGGTATTTGACTCCTTGAGGGCGGGAACCCTGTAGTTGAAAGGATACCCCAGGACAGGCTGTGCCTGGGCCTGCACTTGTGCTTTCTGCTGAGTTTTCCCAAACTTGGTTGGGGAGGGAATGGGCTGCTGAGGGCAGGTGCTGCCTAATTGCACGCAGACTCCCCGTTCTCTCCTCCTGGAACTTCCCAACAGCTGTCGTTATTTTCTGAGCTTCGGGCACCCCAGTAAACGCAGCTCTACCTTTAAGCAGGCCCTTGCTTTCCACAGAGAATAGGGAACTGCGCTTCTCCTGGGAGTTTTCGTACATTTTGCCTTTTATTCCAAGAGTAAGCAAGCCATTGCAAAACAAACAAACAAACAAACAGACAAACAAAACCAAACCCTCTTTTTTTCTTTTTTTTTTTCTTTTTTTTTTTTTTTAACTGAAAAGGCTTTCTTTCGAAGGAGGCTGACCCTTCTGAGAAAGGCTTTCAGGAGGCAGCTGACCCTTCCGTGATAGGGTCTGGGAAGGCTCTGTTCCCAGGTTTACCTTCAGTACCGCATCCTGGGTAGGGAACCTCTTCTTCAATGCCACATGTTCCGTAGGGAAGCTGTCTGTTCTCGGGTGGGATGTTCCTAGTCCTGCATCCCCTCCACGATGCTCTTGTGCCTTGGAACCCGGAGGCCTCATGGTCTTTGCAGCCGGTGGGGGATTCTTATTCTGGCACTTCCTTAAGACATGCTTAGGGACCCAGGGCTCTGCTGTTGTTCCATAGTAATTCCTGTGTCCTCTGGATGGACACGTAGCACCTGGGAAGCTCTCGTGTCCCCACTGGAGACACCCTGCGCACGAGTCCGTGAGGCCTTGTAAGTCAAACAATCTGTGGCAGGGGGCAGGCCAATGCATTGGGCTTGGGCCTGGCTACGCTCCCTGTCCTGTCCCGTTAAAGCTTAAGCAAGAACTCAAGCAAGAGTGGTTCTGTAAGATTCCATGTGTTAGGATCTTGCGGAATTGGTATGCTTGGTGGGATGGTGGTTTTGACTTGAAGCTTATTCCCCTTTATAATTGGGGAGCTAACTGGCTTGTGGGTTGTCAAGATGCTAGGTTGTGATTGATGTGTATGGAATTCCTTGGCCCTGAATGTCTTGGTCCAGGATTCTTCATCTTTATGCCTTGTTCTTTATGCCTTCTAGCTCCGGAATTTTCACTCTTACCCTTTGGCTCACGTCTGAATGCACCTCGACTTGTAGGCTTCCTTGGGGGCCGTCTGTTTCCTACCGTGTCATGTCTGACAGGTGTCAGAGTACGGCTGCCGTCCTTAGTTTTCGGAACATCCTCTGCCAACTGATGGTTGATATTAGAGGGTGATTGCCTCAGAATTCTCTGTTCTTCCTTGCCCAAAATTAAGGTGGCAGGGAGAGGACGAACGGGGTTGGGGGGTGAACTTGCTGTTCCTGCTTTGTCTCCAAGGAGAGATTTCAAGCTTGCCAGGTTTACCGTTTGAAGCCTCCAGGTTTCCAGGTTGCCCCAGAACTCACGCTGGTTGAGGCGGAAAGGCTAGAATGGAATGTGGACTCTTCAATTAAAAGACCTCTATGATTTCCTGGACCCTAGGGGGAAGGCCCCAAGTCCCCCTCTTACAAAATCTTTAAACATGGTCTTCCAGCTTCTGTGCTGCACTAGGTTCAACAAAGGGAAGCTCCTGCAAGGTACTCAGGGAGTAGTCCTCAACCTCTGATGCTGGCCAACTTCTCTGGTTTATTTCAGTCTGGGGTTTCTCAGAAAGTAGTGATGTCTGCCCCATAGTATCCCACGAATTCTGCACAGTCCCAGGCAACTGACCCTCATTGTTTTCCCCAGACTCTCTGCTTAAATGTATATTCAGGGCATTTTCAAGTTGTCTCTGACCGTAGTCTCCACAGCCACCATGGCGGTTTTCACTGATGGGCTCCTAAGTTCTTTCTCAGACACATACCCCATTTCATTATCTGAAGAGTTAACTGGGTCACTCAACAGATAATCTTTTGGGCCATTCTCTGGAATATGTCCCTGATCCTTCTTCAGGCCTTCCTTTTCCTTCTCTAGATTTTCGTCCTTCCCCAAATCATTGCTATCCTTCTCCAGGTCATCTTTGTACTTTGCCAGGCCACTGCACTCTAGCTGAAGCATTTCTGGGTCCCCCACATAGCCACTTTTAGAGACACTCAATTTGACCTCCCTCTTTTTAGAGTTCCCTGAGCGTCCACGATAGCCCCGAGACTGAGGTAGCTGTGGAAGAGTCCCGGGACCGCTCATCATTGCGAGAGACTCCTAGGTCCTGGGGGCCAGGCCCCACCGGTGTTGGATGATCCTCTTTCCAAGGGGACTCTCTAGTTTTTTTCCTGAATCTCCTCACTGAGAGGAAACTGTGCATGAGGGATAGAGATAGCAGCATGGGCCTGGGAGGGGCCGAGATGACAACTTGGGCCTTGGCGGCACAGGGTTTGGGAGAATGGTTAGGAGCTGAAGGACAATCATCCTAGTGGGATCTCTGGACTACAGTGGGCAAACCCCACACACGTTCCTGCACCTTGTGCAACAGGTCCCATTCCAGATGGTGCCTTTCAGTTGACGTGAGTCTCTGGGATTCATTCTGACGTCTGTGAAAACACACTCGACCGATCTTAATGTCGGGTAGAGGACCAGATGGCAGGATTGGGAGTGGGGATTGAAGGAGGGCCTGGGGCTGGACACATGGGTTGGGTTGGGGCTGGGTTTGAGGCAGGAGTTGAGGCGGGTTCTCAGACAAGGATGGAGGAAGTGGATGGGGAACTACTGGGGATTCCTGCTCTGGGAGGCATTCGAGATGTTATGTGAGGCATCGGCAGCAGGGAAGAAGGACTCACTAGGAGGAGTTTGGAGACCCCGGAAGAGCTGGATGGGGGTGTGCTGTCAATGGCCCTCCTCCAAGGTTGTAGGATATGGGCGCTGCTGATGCATAGGCAGCTCCTTTGACTGGTCTTTGCTGCTCCAGAAAGGAAGGGAGGATGCCCAATCACGCTTATCGGCAATTGTTTGCCTTGGAAAAGAACCCTTTGTTTCCTTCCACCTGAGGAAGCCACACCTCTTTTGGACTTGCTTCTCTAGAAGCACCAGCGCATCAGGCCTGAGAAGTGAGAGGTTACCAGGCTCTACAAGGTTGGCTGCAGGGTCTCCCCTGGAAGACGCCTCTGAAGAATGCAGGGCTTGATGGGAATCACATGGAGCCAGGGTTGAAGGGAAGAAGTCTTTGGCATGAGTTTGCCACTGAGGGAGATCTAAAATTGACAAGCTGGAGGGGCCAATGCCTGTGATTGATGGGACATAAGTAGACAACCCACCAGGGCTCTCTGGGCGTGAGCTCTCTGGAACAGGCTTCCTGGAGATGGAAATCGGTTTAGATTGAGTCACAGACAAATTGCAGTCCGGTGGCGGTGAAGCTGAGCGGCTTGGTGGTGTGTGATGATGAGCAAAGGTCTCAGTGGGATGCACCGTCTGGGACGACTCCGTTAAGGGGCTGACCTCTTGGGAAAGGGTAGGGTCCAGAGAGACGATGGTATTTAGAGACACTCTCTGTCTGGACAGACAGCTGAACGGAGTTACCCCAAACCCATGCTCCCAAGACAGTACACAGAACAGACAACCCGTTATTAGAGAAATATTTATTCCTCACAAGGGGATTATTTCGGGGTAGGAAATGCCCCCCAAAACCCTCTCACGGGAATTTCCGGAGAAGTTTTCTGTCTAATTAGTACGAAACACATTTCTGCACACTGTGCCTTCAGCAGTCGTGAGAGTGGCTGGAAGCCACTGGGCAGCCTGATGCCCGCAGGTGGCCTTCGGGTGGGACGCGGGCTCCCCGTGGGGCATGGAGAGGGGATGCCTCTGATGCGGTAGCTGGTCCTTAAGTGCCCCAACTTTCTGGGGCTGTCTGTCCTTGTTTCTGAGCTGTCTGTTACTTCCAGGAAGGCCTTGGCCAGCAAAGACCGCTTCTTGCTGGCAGGACCTGGTATTTGACTCCTTGAGGGCGGGAACCCTGTAGTTGAAAGGATACCCCAGGACAGGCTGTGCCTGGGCCTGCACTTGTGCTTTCTGCTGAGTTTTCCCAAACTTGGTTGGGGAGGGAATGGGCTGCTGAGGGCAGGTGCTGCCTAATTGCACGCAGACTCCCCGTTCTCTCCTCCTGGAACTTCCCAACAGCTGTCGTTATTTTCTGAGCTTCGGGCACCCCAGTAAACGCAGCTCTACCTTTAAGCAGGCCCTTGCTTTCCACAGAGAATAGGGAACTGCGCTTCTCCTGGGAGTTTTCGTACATTTTGCCTTTTATTGCAAGAGTAAGCAAGCCATTGCAAAACAAACAAACAAACAAACAGACAAACAAAACCAAACCCTCTTTTTTTTTTTTTTTTTTTCTTTTCTTTTTTTTTTTTTAACTGAAAAGGCTTTCTTTCGAAGGAGGCTGACCCTTCTGAGAAAGGCTTTCAGGAGGCAGCTGACCCTTCCGTGATAGGGTCTGGGAAGGCTCTGTTCCCAGGTTTACCTTCAGTACCGCATCCTGGGTAGGGAACCTCTTCTTCAATGCCACATGTTCCGTAGGGAAGCTGTCTGTTCTCGGGTGGGATGTTCCTAGTCCTGCATCCCCTCCACGATGCTCTTGTGCCTTGGAACCCGGAGGCCTCATGGTCTTTGCAGCCGGTGGGGGATTCTTATTCTGGCACTTCCTTAAGACATGCTTAGGGACCCAGGGCTCTGCTGTTGTTCCATAGTAATTCCTGTGTCCTCTGGATGGACACGTAGCACCTGGGAAGCTCTCGTGTCCCCACTGGAGACACCCTGGGCACGAGTCCGTGAGGCCTTGTAAGTCAAACAATCTGTGGCAGGGGGCAGGCCAATGCATTGGGCTTGGGCCTGGCTACGCTCCCTGTCCTGTCCCGTTAAAGCTTAAGCAAGAACTCAAGCAAGAGTGGTTCTGTAAGATTCCATGTGTTAGGATCTTGCGGAATTGGTATGCTTGGTGGGATGGTGGTTTTGACTTGAAGCTTATTCCCCTTTATAATTGGGGAGCTAACTGGCTTGTGGGTTGTCAAGATGCTAGGTTGTGATTGATGTGTATGGAATTCCTTGGTCCTGAATGTCTTGGTCCAGGATTCTTCATCTTTATGCCTTGTTGCCCTCCTCTTCTAGCTCTGGAATTTTCACTCTTACCTTTTGGCTCACATCTGAACGAATCTCGCCTTGTAGGCTATCTTGGGGGCCGTCTGTTTCCTACCGTGTCATGACTGACAGCTGTCAGAGTACGGCTGCATTCCTTAGTTTTCAGAACAACTGATGGTTGATATTAGAGGGTGATTGCCTCAGAATTCTCTGTTCTTCCTTGCCCAAAATTAAGGTGGCAGGGAGAGGACGAACGGGGTTGGGGGGTGAACTTGCTGTTCCTGCTTTGTCTCCAAGGAGAGATTTCAAGCTTGCCAGGTTTACTGTTTGAAGCCTCCAGGTTTCCCGGTTGCCCCAGAACTCACGTTGGTTGAGGAGGAAAGGCTAGAATGGAATGTGGACTCTTCAATTAAAAGACCTCTATGATTTCCTGGACCCTAGGGGGAAGGCCCCAAGTCCCCCTCTTACGAAATCTTTAAACATGGTCTTCCACCTTCTGTGCTGCACTAGGTTCAACAAAGGGAAGCTCCTGCAAGGTACTCAGGGAGTAGTCCTCAACCTCTGATGGTGGCCAACTTCTCTGGTTTATTTCAGTCTGGGGTTTCTCAGAAAGTAGTGATGTCTGCCTCATAGTATCCCACGAATTCTGCACAGTCCCAGGCAACTGACCCTCATTGATTTCCCCAGACTCTCTGCTTAAATGTATATTCAGGGCATTTTTAAGTTGTGTCTGACCATAGTCTCCACAGCCACCATGGCGGTTTTCACTGATGGGCTCCTAAGTTCTTTCTCAGACACATACCCCATTTCATTATCTGAAGAGTTAACTGGGTCACTCAACAGATAATCTTTTGGGCCATTCTCTGGAATATGTCCCTGATCCTTCTTCAGGCCCTCCTTTCCTTCTACAGATTTTCGTCCTTCTCCAAATCATTGTTATCCTTCTCCAGGTCATCTTTGTACTTTGCCAGGCCACTGCACTCTAGCTGAAGCATTTCTGGGTCCCCCACATACCCACTTTTAGAGACACTCAATTTGACCTCACTCTTTTTAGAGTTCCCTGAGCGTCCACGATAGCCCCGAGACCCAGGTAGCTGTGGAAGAGTCCCGGGACCGCTCATCATTGCGAGAGACTCCTAGGTCCTGGGGGATAGGCCCCACCGGTGTTCGATGATCCTCTTTCCAAGGGAACTCTCTAGTTTTTTTTCCTGAATCTCCTCACTGAGAGGAAACTGTGCATGAGGGATAGAGATAGCAGCATGGGCCTGGGAGGGACCGAGATGACAACTTGGGCCTTGGCGGCACAGGGTTTGGGAGAATGGTTAGGAACTGGACAATCATTCTTGTGGGATCTCTGGACTACAGTGGGCAAACCCCACACACGTTCCTGCACCTTGTGCAACAGGTCCCATTCCAGATGGTGCCTTTCAGTTGACGTGAGTCTCTCAGATACATTCTGATGTCTGTGAAAACACACTCGACCGATCATAATGTTGGGTAGAGGACCAGATGGCAGGATTTGGAGTGGGGATTGAAGGAGGGCCTGGGGCTGGACATATGGGTTGGGTTGGGGCTGGGTTTGAGGCAGTAGTTGAGGCGGGTCCTCAGACAAGGATGGAGGATGTGGATGGGGAACTACTGGGGATTCCTGCTCTGGGAGGCATTCGAGATATTATGTGAGGCATCAGCAGCAGGGATGAAGGACTCATTAAGAGGAGTTTGGAGACCCCGGAACGCTGGATGGGGGTGTGCTGTCAATGGCCCTCCTCCAAGTTTGTAGGATATGGGCGCTGTTGATGCATTGGCAGCTCCTTTGACTGGTCTTTGCTGCTCCAGAAAGGAAGGGAGGATGCCCAATCATGCTTATCAGCAATTGTTTGTCTTAGAAAAGAACCATTTGTTTCCTTCCACCTGAGGAAGCCACACCTCTTTTGGACTTGCTTCTCTAGAAGCGCCAGCGCATCCGGCCTGAGAGGTGAGAGGTTACCAGGCTCTATAAGGTTGGCTGCAGGGTCTCCCCTGGAATACGCCTCTGAAGAATGCACGGCTTGATGGGAATCACATGGAGCCAGGGTTGAAGGGAAGAAGTCTTTGGCATGAGTTTGCCACTGAAGGAGATCTAAAATTGACAAGCTGGAGGTGTCAATGCCTGTGATTGATGGGACGTAATTAGAGAACCCACCAGGGCTCTCTGGGCGTGAGCTCTCTGGAACAGGCTTCCTGGAGATGGAAATCGGTTTAGATTGAGTCACAGACAAATTGCAGTCCGGTAGCAGTGAAGCTGAGCAGTTTGGTGCTGTGTGATGATGAGCAAAGGTCTCAGTGGGATTCACCATCTGGGACAACTCCATTAAGGGGCTGACCTCTTGGGAAATGGTAGGGTATATAGAGAAGATGGAATTTAGAGACAGTGTCTCTGTCTGGACACGAGAGTCCCCTGAATGGGCATGATGTGGTGGGCAAGGTGGTGGAATTGCAGGGGGTTGGCCTGGGAAATGGTCCATTGGGAATTTGCATATCAAGGGAGGAAAGTGCTCTGGTGGGAATGAATCACCCAGTGGTTAGGGTGGAATAAAATCTGCCACAAGGATCACTGGGTTAGGTGAGTGATGGAACCAGGTGGTGGGGAAGGCTCAGCAGCGAAGCTTGTTTTAACTCTCCTGGAGGGACTGGTGAGAAGTCAGGGGAGAGAGTGAACGATGAAGAAGTCACAGGAGCTGTGGAAGCCAAGGGAGTAGACTCTTCCAGGGCCTCCAGGAACAGCAGCCGGTTGATCTCAGCAGTTGTGCTATTACGTACCTCACAGGAAGGATGTGTACATAACAGTTGATGAAATTGCGTGGTATCATGATGCCAGCCAAGGGGGCTTCAGAGGACAGAGGGTACAAAACTGCAGTCAGGACCAGAACAAGTGGAGGAGGCCATGCAGGCCTGACAAGGGTGGGGCCACCTGAAGACTGCTGTCCCTTCACATTGCCCTTCATTTATGACTTGACAGTGTATTCAGCAGCCTTCACCCCAACATCTGTTCGTATGGTAACCCCCTCCCATGGGTATGACAGACTGCAGTAAATCCAGCAATTGCATAAAACGTGCTCTAAGAGGCAACAGGATAGAGGGGAAAATCTGGTCACTTTCTTAAAACAGAGATCAGCTTCCTGGTCTCCTCCACTTCTCTTTGGTACCATCTGTTGTCTGAGGAAACAGGAGGATGAGTGCTGTAGTGAGAATAGAGACATAGGTATTAATACAGGAGTCCCCTTATGGGACAGCCTTGGGATGTTGGGAGTCTGAAAGCCCCAATAATCAATAGATGAGGGCAAATGGCCAATGATGTGAAGCTGGTTAGCAATCTTGCTTCCTGTATAAAGTACTTTCATGTAAATTATCCATGTGATGATCAGTCCACCTCTGTGAAGCAGAGAGGTCAGGGAAGACTCCTGAGTATCCATGATGTCACAGAGCTTTCACAAAGTCAGGAGACAGAAGTTCTGACTCTTTGACATCTCACACAGCTACCTATTGGGCAGCACTCATTGTCCAGATCCATCACTGCTTCATACTCAGTAGTGGTCAGAGCAGGGAATCTGAGAAGGGTTTTGTACTCTGGCTGCATTTTCATGAGCCTCTCCTCTGAGGGAATGTATCTAGCAGCTCGCACCCTCAGAGATCCTGGACTGGGCCCTCATGAAGAGGACAGCAAGGATCAGCCTTGGAGAGCTCAGGTGGAATAGGCAGAACCTTACCTTCCAGAATCCCACCTTACCTCCTCCTCTTGGCTCTGCCCTGACGCTAGAAGAAAAATGAAAAGAATGGGGGGGGGGGGTTGGGACCCATGTCTTGCTCTTCTCTTGAGAATGGAAACATTTTTTATCCAAGAATTCTACGGTTTTAATAGAACTTTGTGTTCCTTGTTGGTTGTTTTTTTGTTGTTGTTGTTGTGGGTTTTTTTTTTTTTTAAGGTGATAAAATGTTGTCAATATTTACTTCTTTGAAAACCTCAGGGGACGACTTTCTCTGGGAGGCCCACCCTTGGTATTGCCAGTCAGAAGTCCTTTGTTCAATGAGGACATGGAAAAGGAAGCCCAACAGTCACATCTGTGCTGCCTCGGGTAGGACCCTGTATCCTAGGTCATAGCTCAGACCCCACTGTCTTCTCAGAGGCTTAGCAGTGTTCTCCTGATCAGCCCAGCATGAAGGAAGGCTTGATCGAATGATGCTGGACATGGGAATGTGACTCGATATGATTGAGTGCTGGGAAACTTTGTTCTCTTACACAGACCTCATCCTCTCAAAATAACCCAATCCAGGTCTACAGATTCCCTGTGTTTGGGATTTTATCCAAGAACCACCACCATCCCCAGATAGACTGTACTTTTAAGTAGAAATCTTAGTCCTTTCTAAACCCTTACCCCTGCCAGGCCTTTTTCCCTAGAGGAGTGAATGTCTATTCTCTTAAGAAGTCCATTTTAGGTGTTTCTCCAAGTCTACCAAACTCCTTTTAAAACCGGGATTATGGTGCCTGGATGGCTCAGTTGGTTGTCTGCCCTGGGCTCAGGTCAGGATTCCAGGGTCTTGGAATCGAGCCCCACATTGCACTCCCTGCTTATCTCTCCTTGTGCCCCACCCCCACCTGTGCTCACTTGCTTTCTCTTAAATAAAATCTTAAAAATAGATTAATTTGGAATTATAAATGGAAACTTTAATCATCTATGTTGAGCATCCCCCCCAAGGATTTCTTACCTTTTGGGTGGTTTTGGTTTTCCAAATTGGAAATGGAATCCCCAGCAGGTAGCACAGGAAAAGAAGGAGCAATCCCAACCCACGCAGGAAGGTGAAGTTGGTATTGGTCTCCAAGCCTGTTGAGCCAAAGCTCACACATGGTTTAGTATCGCTATTCAGAAATGAGAGCACATTCCAGTGTTTGAACTCCATTGTCTGAATCACAAGATAGCCTATACTGTACACACGCTGAATATCCTCCCCAGGCTTACATCACAGAGCACTGTCAGAAAGAGTTTCTGAGGGTGAGGGAGGGAACAATTGATCAAGGTATGTCCACAGCCCCTCCCCCACCCACTAGCTCAGAACACCCCTCCACCCCTCCTAGGTCCTTCATGTCTGCCATCCTATTTTCCTACTCCTTTTCATCATTCATGAAACTTATGAAATTTTCTGTTGTTCCATGTATAATTCATATATTACCTGGGTCCCCCTTTAATGTTTGAGACCTTGACTTGGGTCTTACCAGGTCTGTGCCTTGGAAGTCTGCAAGACTACCTGGAATTTTTGCTTGTACCCTGACATTACACTGAGGATCACATAGGTCCTCAGATCCATCTTTCCTATAGAATGTGTTTGCCTGGGACACCTGAGTGGCTCAGTCAGTTATGTAACCACCCTCAGATCAGTTTATGATCTCAGGTTTCTGGGATCAAGCTCCACATCTGGCTCTTTGCTCAACAGGGAGCCTGTGTACCCCACTCCCTCTGCCTACAGCTCCCCTGATTGTGTGCTCTCTGTCAAATAAATAAAACCTTTAAAAGAAAATGTGTTTGCCTTACATGAACCCATATAGAGATCTTAAAGTTCTTTCACACTTAGTTTTGTACATGTTGCACAGCTCATTTCAGTTTTTGTTTTATTCGGCCCTTAGTATCTTCTGTCAGAGAGGCTGACTCAATTAAAATCAATCATGCACTATTCAACAATCCCAAAACTAAAATCAATATAAAATAAATAATTAAACCTTCACACGGTCTTGGGGGTAACTCTGTAGCACCCGTATCCCTAAACTTAGTGAAGTTAAACTGCATAAAAGTTTTGGAGACAAGCTCACACACACACACACACACCCACCCTTTGGCAAAACAATCCAGTGTATTTCATATTGAAGAATAAAATGTTTTCTCTTTTTATTTCAGTCTCTCATATAATTTTGACCACAGTTGTTTTTACTCTACCTAAAATACTGTGTTCTATACATCAATACCCTAATAGGTGTACAAATCCCTTCTCAGTGAGCTGCAGCCCTGTAACAAATGCCATAGACTGGGTGGTTTAAATGACACACGTGTATTTTTCATAGTTCTGGAGGATGGGAATTCCAAGATCAAGGCACAGCAGACTCAGTGTCTGGTTGAGACCTTCCTCCTGGTTCACAAGCAGGTGCATCTTCTCCCTGCAACCTGACGTGGCAGAAAAAGTGATGAGAGGTTTCTGGGGTCTCTTTTCTATGGATACTAAACTCATTCATGAGGGCCCCACCCTCATGACCTATCACCTCCCAAAGTCCCCATCTCCTAATACATTAGGATTAGGGTTTCATCATATGCATTTGGGGAGGAGCACAAACATACAGTTAATAAACTCCCCAAAGGCCAGGAGAGGTTACAGGCTGCTAAGTAAGTTATTGATCCCCTCCTCTGGTGGCAGGGTGGGACCGGGGAGTGTCACAGCCTTCCTGGAGAATGTAGTCTTCAAGATCCTTGCCTGATTGCCCTTGTGGGCCTTGTATATCCTTTCCTAGGAGTGCCTTGCCATGAAAAGGGGTTGAGAAGCTCCACCCTATATTATCATCCCCACGTTGTTTGAAAATCAACTACTTGTGACAGTTTTTCCAGGTTCCTTTTTGTCGGGTTAAAATAATCCCAGTATTTCCCTCCACTCTTCCTCTATCTTTTCTAAACTCTTTTATCTTCATGACAGCTGTCCTCTGAACTGCCTCCTAACTTCTCATTGTAAGGGCCTGGTTAGCTAGAGGAACATAGTTGCAAACCCCGGATATAGGGGCGGGTCAGGCCGGATGGAGACATCCAATCAGTGGAGCACGCATATATTTACTGTGGTGAGTTGAAATCCCATTGGCCACCTGTGCGTGGGCCAGGCTCAACCACCTCTATAAAGTTTAGTCTGTGAGGCTAGGCAGGGGGATTAGGGGGAGTAGTAGGAGGAGTTAGAATAGCCTAGGGAGAGCCCTTAGGATATCCATCATAGGCTAGTTGTTGGGAACAGCGTTGCCACCACCGAGCCACGGCCCTTCCGCCAGCGGTCTCGCCACCCCGAGCCATGGTACCACTGCGAGCGGCCTCGATGCTCAGAGCCACAGCCCCACTGCCAGTGGCCTTGCCGCCCCAAGCCACAGCCCTGCCGCCAGCGGTGTCACCACCACTGAGCAGTGGCCCCGCCACCAGCGGCCTCGCTGGAGTGGCCTCGCCGGAGCGGCCTCGCCGGAGCAGAGTGGTTCGGGGGAGCGGCCTCGTCGGCATGCGGCCTCCTCATCTGGAGCGGCCTCATCCGGAGCACGGCCTCATCCGGAGCAGCCTCGTCTGGAGTGGTCTTGGCGGGGTTGTCATCGTCGTTGCCTCTTGTTCCTTTGATCACGGACCTTAACAGCCTCTTCATAAGAGAGAGCCCACCGGTCGGTTTGGTTTCTGATGCCTGGCACGAGATAAAACTTTGCTTGACTTTCACTTTGCATCAGTCTTGTTCCTTTGATCACAGACCCTAACACTCATGTCTTTCTTAAACTGGGATACCCTTTATTTGACACACCTGGCCTGGCATTATTAGCTTGGTCATCTGTGAAAGGGTAGGACAGCCTTCACCCTGGCCCAGCAGAGTCTCCTTTCAGTTCTGCAGGAACAGGTCACCTGCCTGGAAGATCAGACCTGCCAAAAGGCACCGCTTCTTCCTCATCCTGACATGCAGTCTCAGCCACATTTTCATTTAATCTATAGTTACTTTTGGAAACCAAGAGACACAAACACCTGTTAAGTCCTGGTCTCTGTCCTTAAGGACCTCATGGTGCTGTTCTAGGGGAAAGCCCTGTGCAGGCTGAGAGTTACACAGGACACAGGACAGGTATCCTGCCGCATTTGTGAACAGAGGAACAAAGTGACAGGTACTGTGGGTCACAAAAGCTCACACACACCATGCTCCTTAGAAAGGCAACTCTGCATGTCTAATCTCTGTGATTATCTGTTACAAATGAATGGCTCTTTGAGAGGATAGTCGAAGACTGGCTTTTCTCTTTTAAAAGGGCATATGTTGGCTAGATATCCTTATGTATGTTTATGTGCCTTGAGTTAAAACTTTTCTCAGAACCTGGTAAAAGTTCCTTCAAAGTTTAAGGGAACAAGACCTGAAAGGTATATGTAGAATGTCACCAAAAATAACCTCCACTGAGGTTCGGTAGGGGAGGTTCACAGCACTTCTCCTCCTACACTAACAGCAAGTGTAAATGATTTGCTACTTTTTCAAGAAGTTTACTGGGAGCAACCTCACAATCACCCCATGATGTAAGCAGCTCAGTATTAGTGTGTCTCTATTATGAAAGAACAAAACTGAAGCTCAGAGAGGGTAAGTGACTTCCCTAGATCACTCAGCTGTAACTCGTAGAGCACTGACGATGAAATCCCCAATGGTCTCAACACCTCTATTTTAAATAATAAGTGATATCCTAAAAAGCCATCTTAGTCCTAAAATTAAAGCAACCATGTGGCTGAGAGTATCCACTTTGTCTATTCAATGCTGGCAAATTTGTGATAAAAGAAACATTCTTTTTATTGTTCTATCACCCCATTAGGTACATTTTCCTTTCCATTCTTGGCACCAATGTCTTGATAGGTTTTCTCCGCTGCCCTCTGAAAACGTGCTTTCAAGAACCATATTACATATGACTCTCAGTAAGGTGTAAGTGAGTAAAAGCTTAAAATGTCATCCTTCGCAGGAATACATCTCACACCGTTTACAGACATCTAACCCTTAAGCCTTATACTAAAGCCTTCACACGAACATCTCAGGCAGCCATCCGGAGGTGGCAGAGATGGCTTTTGGTAGAGCGAGATGTTCTCACAACCCCAGGATGTCTTCCCATCTGAACTGTGTCACCACGTAAGTCTGGTCCTGGATTTTATACTACAGTTGGTTGTATCGTCTCCAAGGAAGAGTATTTTCCAAAACTCTAGTAAGATAATAGGCTTCTATTTGAAGAAGCTCCATAGAGATAAGTGTAGATTCTCATATGTCCTCCATTTTCTAAGGACAGTCCTCCATGCTCTCTCATTCCCATCCTCCTCACTGTCCCTGGGATAAGCTACATGGGGACAGCTCTTTCTTTCAGGATAAAAAAAGGCCTGAAGAACAGATTCTGGTGCAAAATCCTTTTAAACTGTATTGAAAAGAGTAGCTAGCTGTAAGATGTTTCTCATTCATTCACACGCCAAACTCACTGAACTCTACTATGTAGTATTTCTAGTAGAAATAACAAGGTATTGCCTCAGCCCCAGAGCAGGTCATAGCTTGGGGAGACCTGCAAACAACTATAATGAAGTGAAGTGATGTGAACTATAAAGGAAGTAGGAATAAGAACACAATGAAAACACAGATAAAGGAGTCTTCTGCCAGGAAGGAGAAGAGAAAAGGTTTAGGGAAAATTTTATAGTTCATGCCAACTGAGATGAGTCTTGTGAGGTAGTCAGGACTTCCTCCTCCTCCTCTTCTTTGTGTAGACTTTATGTTTTAGAGCAGTTTAGGTTCACAGCAAAACTGGGCATAAAGTACAGAGTTCCCATGTGTCCCTCTGCCTCCCTACCGTACACACAACCTCCCCCACTCTCAATATCCAGAACCAGCAGGGGGCATTTACGACAACCAATGGACAATGATACAGCATTCTCACTCAAAGTCATAGTTTACATTAGATTTCACTCTTGGCATTGTACCTTCTATGGGTTTGAACAAATGTATAATGACGTGTATCCACCATTGTAGTATCACACAGAGTAGTTTCACTACCCTAAAAATCCTCTATGCTCTGCCTGTTTATCCCATCTTGCCCCCAATCCCTGGCAATCACGGATCTTTTTACTGTCTTCAGAGTTTTTTCCAGAATGTCATCTTGTTGGAATCCTACAGTGTGTAGCCTTTTCAGATTTGCTTCTTTCACTTCACGATATGCACTTAAGGCTCCTCTGTGTCTTTTCTTTTTTTTTTTTTTTTAATTAAATTTTTTATTTATTTTCAGCGTAACAGTATTCATTGTTTTTTCACCACACCCAGTGCTCCATGCAATCTGTGCCCTCCCCAATACCCACCACCTGGTTCCCACACCCTCCCACCCCCTGCCCCTTCAAAACCCTCAGGTTGTTTTTCAGAGTCCATAGTCCCTCATGGTTCACCTCCCCTTCCAATGTCCCTCAACTCCCTTCTCCTCTGTGTCTTTTCATAACTTAATGGCTCATTCCTTTTTGGCGCTGGATAATATCCATTGTCTGGATGTATCACAGTTGATTTATCCATTCACTTATTAAAGGACATCTTGGCTGCTCCCCAGTTTTGACAACTATGAATAACCCTCCTACACATTTTTTAGACCACATTATTGAGACTTAATTCACATACCATATAATTTACCCATTAAAAGTGTGCAATTCAGTGGCTTTTATTGAGTTCACAATGTTGGGCATTCATTACCACAATCAACTTTAGAACATTTTCATTTTTTTTTTTTGACAGAGAGAGTGAGAGAGCATAAGCAGGGGGAACAGTGGGGAGAGAAAGGGAGAAGCAGACTCCCTGCCAAACAGAGAACCCAATGTGGGCCTCGATCCCAGGACCCCAAGGTCATGGCCTGAGCCAAAGGCAGACGCCTAACCATCTGAGCACCCAGGCATTCCCATTTTTATTATTCTAAAAAGAAACTCCTCACAAGCTTCATTCACCCTTCAGTCTACTCATTCCTCCTGCCCCCACCCTAGGTTACCACTAATCTACTTTATCTACTGACTTTTCAATTCTGGACATTTCATATGAATGGAATCATATGGCCTTTTGTATCTGACTTCTTTCACTTCTTTCACTTATCATACCGTTTCAACATACAACCTCCATGTTGTACCATGTATCAATACTTCTTTCTTTTTATGGCAAATCATATTCCCTTATATAGATATGCCATGTTGTATTTATACATTGATCAGTTGAATATTTGGGTTCTTTCTAATTTTTGTCTCTTATGAATAAATCTGTATTTCTGTATGTGATTTGGTGTAGATGTATATTTTCATTTCTTGCTTATTCATTTTTTTAGTAACTTAAAGTCATACTTTGTCTAAGCATGTTGCTTTCTGAGTTTTGTTTAGTAAAACCATATGAAATTCCCTATGAAATGAGGTCTCTGGGGTCTAATTGCAACTTTTATCAAATGTCTGGGTGCATCAAGTTTCCCTCCTGCCAACACTTGAAAAATTATCCCTTGAATCAGCAGGAATGATGGAGATACCTAATGTTTCAGAGTAATGAACACCTTATGTTCTCAAGGCTCTATTCCTAGAAAGTCAGAAAAGGGTGTGGGAATCCAGCCAGAAGGAACCTGAGGAAACTAGAACATATATAAACATATATAAAAATACATCTCTGCTCATGCTAAAGCATGGTATGTGCCTGAGGATGAGAGCAGCAAAAAATTGTAGAAGGGGACTCAATGGTGAATGCCTTTGAATGGCAGTTTCAGAAACTTGAACTTCGTGACACTGAGGGCAGCTTCATAACCAGAAGAATGGCATACTCTGTTTTGGAAAGATGACTGGCAAAAGAAAAGCTGGTCAAGAGTTCATGGAGAAATATACAAGTTAATCAATGTATCACATAAGACTCCCTTGTGAAAAAAAAAAAAAAAGAAAAAAAAGACTCCAAGACTCCCTTGTGGATGACAGAAAGCCAGATGAATTCTGGCTTGCTTAATTTTAATTTATTGGCTTATATTTCTCTGCAATATAGGAGTAGATCTGGGTTCTGACTCACTATCCCTAGGTTCTGCTTTCTCAGTGTTGACTCATTCCCAAACCACTTCTCTTCCCATTAAGAGAAAAACATGTCCCAAGATGGATCTGGCCAGGAAAAAACAGAGAACTGTTGTCCCGGTGTTCTCAACTAAAGTCCCAACATTCAGGTGAATGACACCAGCTCAAGTCATAAGAATGCTCCCGAAATAATTACTGGGTTACCATCCACAACAAGTATAGAAATTGAGGATGGTCAGAAACTTCCATTACAATCTGACAGAGTAACTGCATCTAGTAATTAAAACTGAGGCTTATATTTTGTCTTTGTTTTTTTTTTTAATTTTTTTTAATTTTTTTAAGATTTTATTTATTTATTTGACAGACAGAGATCACAAGTAGGCAGAAAGGCAGGCAGAGAGAGAGAGGAGGAAGCAGGCTCCCCGAGGACCAGGGAACCCGATGCGGGGCTCGATGCGGGGCTCTATCCCAGGATGCCAGGACCATGACCTGAGCCGAAGGCAGAGGCCTTAACACACTGAACCACCCAGGTGCCCCTGTTTGTCTTTGTTTTGTGTGTTGTTTGTTTTCAGTGATTGATTTGCACTATATTTTATGCAAGTATAAGCCCATGGTGGGTGGGGGAGTATGAGAGGAAGCAAACTGGCCCTTCACCACAGAAAGCCTGAGAAACTGTGGGCTAAGGTACCTGCTCCACGGCGGAGTCTGGGAGTGAGTCAGCACTCTGGAAGCACACAGGGAGGCTTTGGGAAGATCCTTCCCTCATGCCATGATGGGGGCAAAAATAAACATCCACTAAAATCATGAGACCTAATTTAGAGAGGGAAGGATACTCCCAGACTTTCCTCAACTCATCCATTATCTTGTGCTTTCTTCCACATTGTCCTGCCCCTACTCAGAGTCCCTGGTAAGAATTTACTCCGCATAAGCTCTGGGTATGGCCATTTTTATAGGCTTAACATTACATACACATTCACCTATCCTCCCCACTGGAATTTTGATGACTAGAGTCAACGCATTTAAATGGCTCTCCTAACCCATTAAGAGAAAAACAACTTTGAGTAAGACTAACACAAGGTAATTACTAACTGAGCCGGATTCCTTTGCCATGCTCTTGGCACTGAGCTATGGAAACTTCAGAGTCCTATAAGAGGTCTAAAGGAAAAAAAAAAAAATATACAAGACAGATTTCAGGGATCTCAGTTTCTCATTAAAAATACATTTTAGAAAATTCTTTTAGGTTAATGTGCTAGGGCAGTTGTATGGCAAGGAAAAGCATGCAGCAATTTGGCAAACTGCAGGTTTCATTCTTTTAAAATAAAATGGAAACAGTAAAAGCACAAATTAAAAGTAAAATTAAAAAAAAACAATCTGAAAGAGAATTCTGATTCTTTTTCTAATTAAAGCTCTAAATTTAAGTGTTGCTGGAGAGCAACCTGTGTTCTTCCTCTCTCAGTCCACAAAGGGCTAATACAGGTCAAGGATTTGAGATGTGTGCTACACTCAGAGCTGGAAATGACTTTGGAGAACCTTCTAGCCTGACTTTCTCATTTCACGAATCGGAAACTGAGGCAATGGCAGGTTTACTTTTTTTCTCCTTAGTCTTCTCTTTCATGCATGTGTGTACATGAAGGTGTGGATGTACTTGTGTATTTTCTCTCAGAAGGCTTGGAAACTTGGAATCTACACAGTTTTAACATAATTCAGACACTCAGTATGGGACTTCTTTCTTCCCAGGGTCCTAACTCACCTTCTAGTATGAAGGCAGGGGTTCAATAAGCACAAAATTTTACCCAGTGCTGCCTCAAAATGTGCAATTTTTGCATAAGTGAACTCTACAAACAATAGAGATAGTAATTTTTTTGTGAAACTCTAACAGAAATCTAGTACATATCTTCATACCTTCTGCAGTAAAATAAACTGAATGTAATGTTCCTTCATGACCCCAGCTTAGTCTAATAAACAGCTGTTGTGCTCCAGAGGAGCAGGTGTGTAAGTTCCAGGATATAGACACAAATGTACGTTGGCCCCAAAATCATTTTTTTTAAAAAATCTATCATTTAGAATTTAACATATTACTTCTTTTTCAGATACGCATAGTGATTGTTTATCAAATACATACAGAGTGCAAACTGACCTATGACAGAATGTCCTTTAGCCGGGCGAAGGACTACCCTTAAGAGTTAACGTACCACCCTTGCATCCTCATGCAAGGATAGTTCAGCTTTCACAAATCAATCAGTGTGATGGAACAAATCAATAAGAGAAGAGAGAGCAATCACATGGTCCTCTCAATTGATGCAGAAAAAGCGTTTGACAAAAGACAGCATCCTTTCCTGATTAAAACTCTTCAAAATATGCAACTTCATAAAATCCATCTATGAGAAACCCACAGCAAATATCATTCTCAATGGGGAAAAGCTGAGACCAAGAATATGACAAGGATGCCCACTCTCACCACCATTGTTCAACATAGAACTAGAAGTCCTAGCAACAGCAATCAGACAACAAAAAGAAATAAAAAGTATTGAAATTGGCAAAGAAGTCAAACTCTCTCGTCTTTGCAGATGACATGATACTTTATGTGGAAAACCCAAAAGACTCCACCCCCAAATTATTAGAACTCATACAGCAATTCAGTAATGTGGCAGGATACAAAATCAATGCACAGAAATCAGCTGCTTTCTTATTACAGTAACAATGAAAATGTAGAAAGGGCAATTAGAGAATCGATTCCATTTACAATGGCACCAAAAACCATAAGATACCTTGGAATAAGCCTAATCGAAGAGGTAAAGGATCTATACTCGAGGAACTGCAAAACACTCATGAAAGGAACTGAAGAAGACACAAAAGATGGAAAAGCTTTCCATGCTTATGGATCAGAAGAATAAACATTGTTAAAATGTCTATGCTGCCCAGAGCAATCTATACTTTCAATGCCATCCTGATCAAAATTCCACCAGAATTTTTCAAAGTCCTGGAAAAAACAATCCTAAAATTTGTATGGAACCAGAAAAGACCCCGAATCACTAAGGAAATGTCAAAAAAGAAAAACAAAGATAGGGGCGTCACGTTGCCTGATTTCAAGCTTTACAACAAAACTGTGGTCATGAAGACAGCATTGTACTGGCAGAAAAACAGACACATAGACCAATGAAAGAGAGTAGAGAGTCCAGATATGGACCCTCAACTCTATGGTCAAATAATCTTCTACAAAGTAGGAAAAAATATCCTGTGGAAAAAAGACAGTCTCTTTAATAAGTCGTGCTGGGAAAATTGGACAGCTATGTATAGAAAAATGAAACTTGATGATTCTCTCATACCATACACAAAGATAAACTGAAAATGGATGAAAGACCTCAAAATAAGGCAGAGATCTATCAAAATCGTAGAGGAGAACATAGGCAGTAACCTCTTCGACATAGGCCACAGCAACTTCTTTCAAGACAGGTCTCCAAAGGCAAAGGAAACAAAAGTGAAATGAACTTTTGGGACTTCATCAAGACCAAAAGTTTCTGCACAGCAAAGGAAACAGTCAGCAAAACAAAGAGGCAATCCACGGAATGGGAAAAGATATTTGCACATGACACTAGAAAGGGCTGATATGCAAGCTCTATAAAGAACAACACAGACTCAACTCCCAAAAAACAGATAATCATGTCTAAAAATGGGCAGAAGACATGAACAGACACTTCTCCAATGAATACATACAAATGGCTAACAGACACGTGAAAAAATGTTCATCATCATTAGCCATCAGGGAGATTCAAATCAAAACTACATTGAGATACCACCTCACACTGGTTAGAATGGCCAAAATCAATAGGACAGGAAACAACAAGTGTTGGAGAGGATGTAGAGAAAGGGGAACCCTCTTACACTGTTGGTGGGAATGCAAGTTGGTGTAGCCACTTTGGAAAACAGTGTGGGGATGCCTCAAAAAATTAAAAGTAGAGCTACCCCCATGACCCTGCAATTGCACTACTGGGTATTTACCCCAAAGATACAGATATAGTGAAAAGAAGGGCCATATGTACCCCAATGTTCATAGCAGCAAGGTCCACAATCACCAAACTGTGGAAAGAGCTGAGATGACCTTCAACAGACGAATGGATAATGAAGATGTGGGCCATATATACAATGGAATATTACTCAGCCATCAGCAAGGATGAATACCCAACTTTTGCATCAACGAGGACAGGACTGGAGGAGATTATGCTGAGTGAAATAAGTCAAGCAGAGAAAGTCAATTATCGTATTGTTTCACTTACTTGTGGAACATAAGGAATAAAATGGATGACATTAGGAGAACGAAAGAGAAAATGGATTGGGGTAAACCAGAGGGGGAGATGAAAGATGAAAGACTGGATTCTGAGAAACAAACTGAGGGTTATGGAGGGGAGGGAGGTGGGGGGATGGGTGAGCCTGGTTGTGGGTATTAAGGAGGGCATGTATTGCATAGAGCACTGGGTGTGGTGCATAAACAATGAATCCTGGAACACTGAAAAAAATAAAATCAAGATGTTAAAAAAAGGGAAACACAATTTTAGAGAAAATAGCAAATATATGTCAGAAAGGCCTTTAAGTGACTCATGGCCAAAGCCTTTTTTTTCCCATTTATGAATTTTATTTTATTTTATTTTTGTGACAACTTGGTTTGCCTCATTCTGACTTTCCTTGCTTTGGCCATTCTAATTTCCTATTTTATTAGTTCCTCACTGCAGTGTACTAAAGTCTTTTAGAATGTGACAATAAGGGGCGCCTGGGTGACTCAGTGGGTTCAGGCCTCTGCCTTCGGCTTGGGTCATGATCCCAGGGTCCTGGGACCAAGTCCCACTTCGGGCTTTCTGCTCTGCGAGGGGCCTGCTTCCTCCTTTCTCTCTCTCTGCCTCTCCACCTACTTGTGATATCTCTCTCTGTCAAATAAATAAATAAAATCTTAAAAAAAGAATGTGACAATAATAAAAAATATTTAATATGATAATGCAACTAACTACTGACATTTGATTTCTCATAGCATAGAGAGAGTCAGGAACAGTAATTTCTCTGCATTTTGAGGGCTATTTCCACCTCATCTGAAAGATAATGGTATCAAAATTTGTTTTAGGCTTTCAGACAGTTTTCAAAAAAAATTCAAAGGATCATAAATTGAATTTATTTAAGGTAATTCTTCAAAGAGAAAACCCAAAATATTCCCATTTTTTGGTCAACCCTTAAGTCATCATTGGAATGTGACTTGATTTCCTCAAATCCTTGCATTCTTAGATTTGTTTTCTGATTCTACAGCTTCACACAGAACTAATAAAATCAGGTGAGTTGAATCTAAGTTATTACCTAAAACTATCATTTGGTGAAAAAAATGCAGTAAAATGATAAGCTGAAAGACACTACATGCAACAGTTTGAATTGATATTTAAAATGCTTTTATAGCCATATTTTTTTTTCTTTCCTTTGGTAAAATATATATATATATATTTTTAATTTTAAGGATAAAAAGCCTGACTTTATCCCAGGGGCTTTTTGCAGGCCAAAATGAATGAGCTCTGTTTAGAGAAACTGGTTTTTGTTGTTTTGAATTTCTCAAGAAATGATAGAGATTCCTGGCCAGAAACCATGCATTAATGCATGATAATGGAGGCCTTTCGAGGCCAGCTGGAGGATACGGCGGCCCTGGATGCCATGTGGCTAGAGCTGCAGGATACCCAGGAACACGACGCCCATGGCCGGTCCATTGCCATCGCCCGCTGCTACTCCCTGAAGAACCAGCACCAGGGTGTCATGCCCTATGACAGTAACCGCGTGGTGCTGCGCTCGGGTAAGGACGACTACATCAACGCAGCCGCTTGGAGGGGCTGTCACCCTACTGCCCGCCTTTGGTGATCACCCAGGCACCGCTGCCCGGAACGGCTGCAGACTTCTAGCTCCTGGTGCATGAGCAGAAGGTGTTGGTCATTGTCATGCTGGTGTCTGAGGCCCAGATGGAGAAGCAAAAGGTGGCGCGCTACTTCCCCACCGAGAGGGGCCAGCCCATGGTGCATGGCGCCCTGAGCCTGGCCCTGAGCAGCGTTCGGCCAACGAGAACCACGTGGAGTGCATGCTGAGCCTGCAGTTCCGGGACCAGAGCCTCAAGCTCTCGCTCGTGCACCTCCACTTCCCTACTTGGCCCGAGCTGGGCCTGCCGGACACCCCAGGCAACCTACTGCACTTCATCCAGGAGGTGCACGGGCGCTGCCTGCACCAGCGGCCCCTGCACATGCCCGCCATCGTGCACTGCAGCTCGGGGGTGGGCCGCACGGGCGCTTTCGCGCTGCTCTACGCCGCCGTGCAGGAGGTGGAGGCTGGGAACGGGATCCCCGAGCTGCCTCGGCTGGTGCGGCGCATGCGGCAGCAGAGGAAGCATATGTGCAGCCTAGTGTTTCAAGATCATTTTCAATCTGAAATCCTAGACTAGTGTTTTCCTTAGTTTTGCATTTACAAATGAAATTCAACTAAGATAGGGTTTGAGTTTTTTGTTTTTGTTTTTGTTTTTTTTAAGTAACTGAAACAACTAGCAATAAGTAGATCCTGCACTACTTCTCAAATTGCATAAAATCCAGGATTTGGAAACATCAAAAAATGCAATGCAGACAAACACCTAAGGATGTCCTATATATCAAATTTACCATTAAGACCATCCATCTTGTAACTGCTAGGTAGTATGTGATTTATGTAACATTTAATAAAAGTGATATTTCTAGTGCATATTTTTCCTTTTAGAGTGGCCCCTGCAATGCGTGAAAAAATAATTACCCATTATAATATAATTGCTTTTTGGTAGAGGGCTTAATAGATATTATTTTAAAATAGGTAACTGGGGGTGCCTGGGTGGCTTAATGGGTTAAGCCTCTGACTTCGGCTCAGGTCATGATCTCAGGGTCCTAGGATGGAGCCCTGCATTGGGCTCTCTGCTCAGCAGGGAGCCTGCTTCTCCCTCTCTCTTTGCCTGCCTCTCTGCCTACTTGGGATCTTTCTGTCAAATAAATAAATAAAATCTTAATAAAATAAAATAAAATAAGTAACTGAGTTGGCAGACCCAGACTCTGAGTTCCATTTTAGATGTTACATGTGCTCCCTCCAGAATCTCATTTATTAGGTACATGGTGGTTCTGTTGATTAGCTCTTTAGAAAAACTCTTAATTCTCTAGATAAAGCTAGATGCAAATATGTTTCAACATTTCATAACGTGGCAAACTGTCAAAAAGAAAACCACAGGCCCAAAATGTAGGCACTTAGGCAATGTCACTGAACTGAGGCTTAACACTTAACATAATTGCAGTTTCAACACCACCCCCTCCAAAGCGCAGGAAATTTCTGGTCAGCACCAGTGAGGTACCTGTGGGCCCTCTCAATCTCCCAAAGGAAGGTGAGGTGATCTACGTGATAAGACTCTCTGCTCTTCCTCCTATGGGAAAGATGACATTGCCTGAAACAACTTTTTCTTTTATTTTGGTAATAACTTCTCACCTCACCCTCCCTATTATAAAAACCTTCCATATTGTGCAATTCCTCTGAGCATCACTGTACTTGATAGATGGGATGCTACCCAATTCATAAATCAGTTAATAAAGCCCATCAGATCTTCAAATTTACCAGTTGAATTTTAACAAAAACCTTTACAAAATGCTTATCAAAATTTAAGCTCCTCAAGTTCTGTGTGATTTCCCACCTGCCTTGCTGTACTTTCCAAAGAAAATTCTACAACTGTTAGAGACAGCAATTACTTAGAAAGACATTTACTGGGCAAACTCAATCATTTTTTATGCCCATACCTTTGAACAAGAGATTTCAGAAATGCCATGACTGTCATTCAACGGTTTCAATCCCCTCAAAAAAACAAAAAGAAAAACATAAAATCCTTAACCATAATATGCAGTGCTCCGTACTCTCTTCTGACAACCTACTGAAAGAATAAACCTCAACTGTGCTGGACACTTAGGGCACACGGCCATCCAGAAGAATATTATTAGTGCACTATTTCACTGCCCTCAGTCAGACTGAGAACTTCACGCACACACTGGAATCCAGATTTTTACTTAGATGGATATAACCTGATGACTTCAAACTATGCCAGCAGAAGTTTGTGTCTTTAAAGTGATTTTGTCTTGGCTGTTGTTATTGTTGAAATATAATTCATATACCAAAAAATCCACCCTGTTAAGGTCTACAGTTCAGTGGGTTTTAGTATATTTATAAAGTTGTGCAGTTATCACAAGATTTCAGAGCATTTTCATTACTCCAGAAAATACTTCTGTAAGCACTAGCAGTCTTTACTCATTCCCTACTCCCAGCTCTGAAAACTGTAAATTTACTTACTGTTTCTCTGTGTGAATGTGGATTCTTGGACATTTAATGTAAAAGGAATCATATATGTGGACTTTGTGCCTGGATTTTTTCACTTAGCATAATATTTTCAAGATTCATCCAGTTGTAGCAAGGATCAGCACTTCATTTCTTTTCATGACTGAATAATACTTCGGTGTATGAATAAACCACATTTACTTTTCTATTCTTCAGTTATTGGACAACTGGGGATTCTTTGCACTTATTAACTATTATAACAAAGTTGCCATAAACATTCAGGTACAAGATTTTGCATACACATAGGTTTTCTATCAACTTCGGTATATACCTATGTGTGGAATTACTGAATCATATGGTAACTCTTAAGTTCAACATGCTAAGAAATTTAAGAATTTTCCAAAGTGGCTACATCATTTTACATCGCCACAAGCAAAACAGGAGGGCTCCATATCTAAAGTGGAATTACTGGGTCATATAGTATCTTTAAGTTTCACATTTTCATTAATTACCAGACTGTTTTCCAAAGCAGGTGTACCATTTTACACTCCTACTAACAATATTATAAGGGCTTCAATTTCTCCATATCTTTGTCAACACTTGTTATTATCTTTCTTATTATAACCATCCCAGCGACTGTGAAATGATATCACACTATGGTTTTGATTTGCATTTCCCATAAGACTAACAATGCTGAGTATCTTTCTATGTGACTATTGGTCATTTGTAGATGTTCATCAAAATTATGTCTACTCGGTTACTTTGACCATTTTTTAATTGGGATATTTATCTTTTTACTGTTGAATTGTAAGTGGTCTTCATATATTCTGGATACAAGTCCCTTATCTGATACATGATTTGAAAATATTTTCTCCCATTCTGTGGCTATCTTTTTACCTTCTTGATAATGTCCACTGAAGCCTGAAACTCCCAATTTTGATGAAGTCTAATTGATCATTTTTTCTTTTGTTGCTTGCATATTTGCTGGCATATCTAAGAAACCATTATCTAATCCAAATTGAGAAGTATTTATGTATGTTTGTGTTTTACTCTAACGTCATATAATTTTAGCTCTTATACCTAAGTCTTTGATGTATTTTAGAATTATTTCTTATATGATATAAGACGGATCCAACTTCATATTTTTCTGCAGTGAAGTCATCTGAACCAGGGCTTTCCTTTGTGGGAAGGTTTTGTTTTGTTTTGTTTTAATTACCAATTAAATCTCTTCACTTGTTATAAGTCTGTTCATTGTTTCTATTTCTCCTTGAGTCAATTTTGGTAGTGTATGTCTTTCTAAAAATCTGCGCAGGCAGACAATTTACTACTTTACAATGCCAGAAATGGTATTACAGGGTACCCATTTAGGAGATGATGATGGTCCAATGGAGACATATCTCAAGGGGAACCCTCATTCAACTCAGTCATGGTTAATTATGGTAGAACTATCCTAGCTCTGCAGAGGACTCCAGTTGATTAGAATTCTGCAAAGTTAGAGGATGAAGAAGGCAAGTTGATGCACTTTAAAAAAGAAAAGGAACAATCTTTTCACACTAGGATTTTGGTAATTATATGTATTACCATTATTGTGATTGCTAATATTATTAATAATGTTATTATTGCAGTAGTGACCATTATGGTGTGTTTGCCATGTACTAGGCTATACGTGAAGCACTCTACATACAGCCATATGAAGTGGCTACTGTTTTTATCCCCATTTCACAGATGTAACTGAAACCATAAAGAACCTGTTCAATGTCACACACTTAGAAAGATGGAATTTAAATGCAGGTCCATATTTTCATTTTAAAGTCTTTTGAATTACAACTAGATGACCTTTAGAGGGGAAAAAAACAAAAAAACAAAAAACCAATTTTCTCATTTCAACCCTCTGACCCCCAGAGCAAGAGAGCTATTTATATGTTTGTGGCAGAAACTTTGCATTTCTAGCCAGATTGTTTACTGCATATATTTCACACTCTCATTCTGATCCTAGGATATAATACTACCTTACAAATTCCACCCGAAGGATCTCTCTATCTGGTCTAATCTAAATTTCTTCTTCTACCTCTTATTGGTTTTAGTTGATATATGTATTACATTCTTCAAATATGCTCTTAGGCCCACTGCTATATTAATAAGGACAAAATAAGTAATAAATAATAAATAATATAAATAATTTGATCTCCTGTTTTGGTAGTTTATATCTCTTCTGATATTTTCATAGCCTAGACAAATCATAAAGGAAATATTTGGCATATGTATATATTTACATACATATACATATATATTTACATATGCCAAATATTTCCTTTATGATTTGTCTAGAATAAATTTGTCTAGAATAAATTATATTTTCAGAATAAAATATAAGCAAGTAGATTAATAGGATATTACAGTTCTTAGCTCCATGTCTTACCTCCTCTCAGCCTAAAGTGATAAGAAGACAAGAGAAGAGAAACTAGTTTCTCAGCTGTATTTAGATAAATAAGAATATGTATATGTCAAGATGCCTCTCTGTACAATTAGTCAAATTTCCCAATAGACTGTTATTTTAGCATCTATTAGGAAGAGAAGGAGAGACACTGAGTTTAGATGAGTTCAACTATTATAAGATAAAAAATTATCATCAGGAATTTAGGAAAAGTTCAACTTACACTGACGCCTTAAAATAAGAATAAGAATGTTCAGGGGACCTGTGAGGCCTTTAAATGAATTTTAATTTAATCTCTTTAGATGTTAATGGCTTTTGTGGGCAACAGTGTTTTCTAAATGTCAGGGGATATGGGTTTCTGTAAGCACTAGTCCTAGGGGGGGAAACATATTAAATTTGGCTCTTAGGTGAGCTTAGAAGAGAACAAATAGGAAATTTAAGGTCACAAATAGTGTTTAGATAAACGACACAGCACAGTGACTTATCTAGCCTTAATATGTATTAGAAGGGAATGTCACCAAGTGTACATACTCAGTACATATAAACTGAGCATGCTTAGTACCTCAATTCTCTTAACATTTATACATTTTAAAAGCAATATATGAATACAGCTTACATGTGCTATTTTTCTTCATCAGGACACTTTATTATTATATATTATATTAACATGGTAAATATTGCACTTAAACATGTTCATTAAAAATAATCTCTAAAGGCTGATACAACCCCAGTGTGTGATATAGAAAAACTGGAAATGTTGGGAGAGACAGATAATGGCAAGTAGAAAAAAAGAATTAAATAATGGGTCTCAAAACAGAAAACTGAATGAATGGCACAGTTTAATAATTTTCCTTCAATCATGGCATTCATGTTTTCTAGCAAAGATATAAAAACTAATATGACTTTAATTACATGGTTACATATTTACCTTTTAATTTATATGAAAAAATAATACTTACCCTATTTTGAAAAACCCTAGCTTGAGGATTTAAGGTGTTAAGAAAAAAAGCTTGTGTTGGAGGTAGCAGGAATTGATTTCTTTAAACAAACAACAAAAGGAAAACCCAGTAACACACATCTGGGTCAGAGCAGTCAGAAAGGAGAGTCAGAGGGTGAACTTAGGGAATGGATTATCTAGGCAATATGTGAAAACTAACTGGTCAGAGCAAAATTGTTAATTGATTAACAAGCTTGTTAATCAATCTATTTTCCTAGATTGGAAAATACGACCAGTACTTTTCTCTAGTAGGGAAGATATTCAGAGAATTTTGAAGAAAAATAGGGAAATGTTAAGTAGGTAATTAGTCACTTTAGATAATTAACATTCAGGTTAAACGCCTGGCCTCTGAAACCAGACATTTTCATTCAAATCCCTGTTCTACTATATTAGCAGTGAGGTCTTAACCTCTCTGTGCATCAGTTTCTCTAATTATGAACCGCAGTAGTATTAATTGTACCTCTTTTATTGGATAGCAGTGAAGAATAAATGGGTATGTGCCTAGTGTATGCTGAATGCCATCCACATATTTGCTATTATTATCATTATTATTATTATTATTATTTTCCCTTCCAAATACGGAGGCTTTGTGAAAAAGAAAAATGCTTAAAGTAGATGAGTACAAAATGAAAGAAAACTAAACACAAGTTTTTAGATCAGTTGAAATTATTAACAAATGGGTAGTGATAAAAGTATTTGATGGATGTTGTATATTTGGTGTTGCATTCTAAATTTCAGAGGTGAAATTAGAGGTACATATGTTTTAATATCCCCAAACAAAATCTTAGCCAAGAAAGCATGAGTGAACAAACACAATTTCTGACAGTATCTAATGATAGACAGCACTAGTTCTGGTACTTGGGTGGGGTTATGTGGCAGACCTTCATGTTCTGTCTGGGTCCACAGATTTGCATGTGAGCTAAGAAGGCTGTTGGGAAATTACTTGAGTTCAGAGCACAGTTGCAATACAGACCAAGAAAGATGTGTTTCATGTGCATGTATGAAAAACAGACATGTATATCCATGTGTCTGACTGACCACAGGAAACCTGAAGAAAGCCAAATTTCAGTCAAGTATAGTGTCCTGAGAGAGAAATCATTTTGAGGGCAGAAAAGTCACAGTGTGCCCAAGTGGCCTGATCTTATAAGGGGTGAGTAGATTTAAGAGCAAAGATTCTGTTACACATTTGGGCGCAAGTATGACACTGCTCAGAAGTAGGGAAACTGGGTTTTTCCTCTCATGTTAGGGGACTGTCATGTTGTCAGAATCTACAGCCGAGCTGAGAACTTTCTGCAATGATGAAAATGTTCTGTCCAAGAGGGCTGCCACTAGAACATGTGGCTAATTAGCATCTGAAATAGGGCTAGTGTGACAGAGGAAATGAATTTTTAATTTTATTTCCTTTTAATTAACTTAACTGTAAATTTAAATAGTCATGTGTACCTAGTGTCTACTGTACTAGACAGTATAGACTAAAAGCATCACTGGTCAGCAACAAAGAGCCCATGAAGCTTCATTGTTACTAAGATAAAGCAACTCAGTTGCTCTGTGGTCAAGAAAATGAAGCCTGGAACCAACTGTCTGACTCCTATCCTGGTTCTACCTCTTATTAACAAGGTAAAAAGTTAACCTGGGTGACATATGGGACTTCCAGCTTCTGTCTGGGATGTAGGAAGCTGAGAAAAACATGTTCCTGCCCTTACAAAACCAAAACAAAAAATACCAGACAATCTGAAAATACCTAATCTTTCTTGAACTCATCAGAGAGCTGAGAATTCTGGGCAATAAACTAACTGGAAATGTAAGGAAAGACAGGTACTTTCAAGAAGAGCAAGGGGACTAACACGTCATACCTAAAGCAGATGCGGCCAGACACTGAGAAGAATTCAACAAAAACTCTCAACAAGTTGGTAAAGGCCAAGTATAGGAAAGGCCAAGTATGGGCTCAGGAGCGAATATAGACCCCTAGAAACTCCAGACATAGGGAATTTTATACCCACTTATACATTCTTTGCCACTAACTAACTAAAAGATTAGAGAGAGGCTGAAGAAAGAATTCTTCATGATGCAGAAGCATCAGGGGGGAAGCAACAGCAGTCACCCAGATTATTTTCCCCTCTCCCAGTCTACCCTACAGAACCAAAACCTTAGGTTGCTATGGGAAGCAAAATAAACACTGTTAACCTTAGGACCCTGATGAAAACCCATTTCATCTAGGTTAAGGGACAGGAATATATGCTGTGCCCACACCTCTGGCTGGGGCTGGGGTACAAATCCTAAGAGAGACATACCTCTGAGACTCAGAGACCCAGTACCTGCCCACCACTGAGGCTTAATCACAAACACAGATAATGACCCTCTTCTACCCTCCCCCTGGACCAGGCTAATAGGTGTTAAATAACAAGTAACCCTGGTGCAAGAACATGGAAGAGGGGCAAGAACATGAAGAGAGGACTTCCCTGAGACATAGCACAAAAGGGCACACCTGAAACTAAGAATGGAACAAATACTGAGAAAAGCTTCTGGCAAGCTAGTCCCTACTGTAAACACAAGGTAATGCCATAGAAATGTGTAGCCTGTGGTACACCAAAAGTAATCATAGCAACAACAAATCCCAAACCTGACTTGAGTAACTCACATCCCCACACTAAAGGGGGATAAAAGATATTCCCATTTATAAGCATAAAAACTACCTGTTTCTACTGTGTTACATACGACTTTTGGCTTTCAACAACAACAAAAGTTATAAGGCATACAAAAAAGCACAAATAAAAACAACACACTCTCAAAAGACAAAGCAATTAACAGAATCAGATATAGATATAAAGAGATATTAGAATTCTTAGACAAGAAATTTAAAATAAGTGTAATTAATTTGTAAAGGGGTCTAACAGAAAAGGTAAACAAAATGCAAGATCAGATAAGTAATTTTAACAGAGAAATAGAAACTATCAGAAAAAAAATCCAGTAAAAATGCTAGAAATGGGAATGTTGAATAAGAAAACTAAAACTGGGGGCATCACAATTCCTGACTTCAAGCTATATCACAAAGCTGTGATCATCAAGACAGCATAGTCCTGGCACGAGATGAATGGAATAGAAGAGAGAGCCCAGCAATGGATGTTCAACTCTGTGGTCAACCAATCTTCAACAAAGCAGGAAAGAATATCCAAAGGAAAAAAAGATAGTCTTTTCAATAAATTATCTTGGTAAAACTGGACACCCACATGGGAAGAATGATACTGGACCAATCTCTTACACCATACACAAAGATAAACTCAAAGACCTAAATGTGAGATGAAAGACCTAAATGTGAGACAGGAATCCATCAAAATCCTAGGGGAGACCACAAGTAGTAACCCTTTGACCTCAGCTGTAGCAACTTCTGGCAAGACACATCTCTAAAGGCAAGGGAAGCAAAAATAAAAATGAACTATTGGGACTTCATCAAGATAAAAAAACTTCCACATGGCAAAGGATACAGTCAACAAAACTAAAAAGCAACCTACAGAATGGGAGAAAATATCTGCAAATGATATTACAGATAAAGGGCTGGTATCCAAGATCTATAAAGAACTTATCAAACTCAACAACCAAAAAACAAATAATCAGTTGAGAAATGGGCAGAAGACATAAACAGACATTTCTCCAAAGAAGACATACAAATGGCCAAGAGACCCATGTAAAAATGCCCCACATCCCTTGCCATCAGGGAGCTACAAATCAAAATCACAATGAGATACCACCTTAACACCAGTTAGAATGGCTAAAATCAACAAGACAGAGAACAACAAATGTTGGTGATGATGTGGAGAAAGGGGAACCCTCTTACACTGTTGGTGGGAAAGCAAGCTAGTACAGCGACTCTGGAAAACAGTATGGACATTCTTCAAGAAGTTAAAAATAGAGCTACCTTACAACCCAGCAATTGCACTACTAGTATTTATCCCAAAGATATAGATGTAATGAAAAGAAGCAGCACATGCACCCCAATGTTCATAGCAGCAATGTCCACAAAAGCCAAACCATGGAAGGAGCCAAGATGTCCTTCAACAGATGAATAAAGAAGATGTGGTTCATATATACAAGGGAATATTACTCAGCCCTCAGAAAAGATGAATACGTACAACTTACATTGACCTGGATGGAACTGGAGGGTGTTATGCTAAGTGAAATAAGTCAATCAGAGAAAGACAATTATCATATGGTTTCACTCATATGTGGAATATAAGGAATAGTGCAGAGGATCATAGGGAAAGGGAAGGAAAACTGACGGGAAGAAATCAGAGAGGGAGACAAACAATAAGAGACTCTTGCCTTTGGGAAACAAACGGCAGGTTTTGGAAAGGGAGGTGGGCAGGGGGATGACGTAACTGGGTGATGGGCATTAAAGGAGGACACATGACTTGATGAATACTGGCTATTGTACGCAGCTAACAGACCACTGAACATTACATCAAAATCTAATGGTGTATTGTATGTTGTCTAATTGAATTTAAATTAAAAAAAATGCTAGAAATGAAAAACACAAAGATGAAGAATGCATTTCATCAGTACATCTGAAGGAGCCATGTGGGGAAAGAATCAATTTATTGGAAGATAAGTCAATAGAAACTACCTAAACTTAAATACACAGAGAAAAAAGTAGGAAAAAAAATTCAGAGGATCCAAGAGCTGCAGGACTATATCAAAGCATTTAATATAAACATAATTAAAATCTCAAAAAGAAAAGAGAGAATAAGGCAGAAAAAAATATTTGAAGAAATAATAGTCAAGAGTTTTCCCCAAAATAATGACAGATACTAAATCATAGATCCAATCTCAGAAAACAGGAAATAGGAGGGAAAGGGAAGAGAGGGGAGGGAGACCAACAAACAATAAAGTTGTTTCAACTCTATGTGATTTAACATTCTTATCTGTAAATTGGATATAGTAACATTGTTTCTTCTGATGATTAGATGAAATTTAGTGAAACACTTAGAAGAGTGATGAAAACACAGTAAGTACTCGATAAATGTTATTATGCAATGCCACAGTTCCACCATCACCAAGGAGTGACAGCGGAATTTAATTCTAGTGACTTGACACAGCAACATGATTTTACTGGTAAGTCAGTGTCAGTGTCTGGGAGTCCCTGGTTACCTGGCCATAATAGAAATGAGACTACTAATGAGCACATATAAGTTGCTATTCTGAGAATTCCTAGAAATGCTTTGCTAATAGAACTCTGCAACTTGCTGCATTTTCTACAAGAATGAGAACTTAGAGTTAGCAAGAAAGTGGTATTGATGTTAATAAGACTCCAAGCACAGGATGGGGAGCTCTGGGACACTAAATATTAATAATATACCAAGCACTGTGCTATACCCTTTACAGATTTTATTTCATATCTTTCTAATAGCAATTCTCTAGGGTAGCTATTAGTATTATTCCCACTTTACGAATGAGGCTCAGAAAGATTAAGTGACTTCCCAGGTCCAAATTGCTAAAAAGCAGTAGTGTCAGGTTTTGAACCCAGACCTGCCTATATCTAAAGCCAAAATTCTGTTCCAAACATAACTCTATATTCTTGTTATTTGGCATTTACGAGTGCTCAAATTCACTTAATTCCTGATCTACCTTAAGCTATACAAGATCAGCACTTCACTTAACTGCCCTAATTCATCTTTATGTGTGTGTGCTCCTGAAACTTCTAAGCAGCACACAAAGTCTTATTCACTACTCCAACACTGGAGTCTTATGCCGTCCTAGCCACTGTGCTAAGTACTTCATACAGGTTAATTTCCTCATTACCTCAC
Source organism: Martes martes (assembly GCF_963455335.1). Classification (NCBI taxonomy): domain Eukaryota; kingdom Metazoa; phylum Chordata; class Mammalia; order Carnivora; family Mustelidae; genus Martes; species Martes martes. Next base: position 24,417,905 of record NC_137900.1, read on the forward strand.
AAAGGAGGTATCAGTAAACATAGTCTACAGATTTAAAAATTGACACACATGGCAGATACTCTTTGTGCCTTTATGCCTGTGGTGTAGGAAAGGTGGGCTAGATGCTTAAGAGTGATCTATACTGGGGCGCCTGGGTGGCTCAGTGAGTTAAGCGTCTGCCTTCAGCTCAGGTCATGATCCCAGAGTCCCGGGATTGGGCCCCACATCTGGCTCTCTGCTCAGCGGGAAGCCTGCATCCTCCTCTCTCTCTGCCTGCCTCTCTGCCTACTTGTAATCTCCATCAAATAAATAAATAAAATCATAAAAAAAAGAGTGATGTATACTCTCTCCAGAGTTTCCTATGATAGTCGTAACCTGTTTGCTAATGCACCTGTATTGGCTTCCTTGCCTAGCCCATCTCACTTCCCCGATCCTTTGGCGAGGCTTTCTAGAATCACTTCCCAATAAATTACCTATATTAAAATCCTTATTATAAGCTCAGTTTTTGGAAGAACTGAAACTAAGTCAGATTGTAATTAGTGTCTGGTGAATTTTAAACTTAAATTTTAAACAGAATTTTCAGACTGGTTCCATACTATAATTACCCAGAATTTTTTTTTTTTTGTCTTGTTCTCTTTTAAAGTTACCATTTTTTTTCTTTTTTTTTAAATTTATTTTCAGCATAACAGTATTCATTGTTTTTTCACCTCACCCAGTGCTCCATGCAATCCGTGCCCTCCCTAATACCCACCACCTGGTTCCCCCAACCTCCCACCCCCCGCCCCTTCAAAACCCTCAGGTTGTTTTTCAGAGTCTGTAGTCTCTCATGGTTCACCTCCCCTTCCAATTTCCCTCAACTCCCTTCTCCTCTCCATCTCCCCTTGTCCTCTATATTATTTGTTATGCTCCACAAATAAGTGAAACCATATGATACTTGACTCTCTCTGCTTGACTTATTTCACTCAGCATCATCTCTTCCAGTCCTGTCCATGTTGCTACAAAAGTTGGGTATTTGTCCTTTCTGATGGAGGCATACTACTCCATAGTGTATATGGACCACATCTTCCTTATCCATTAATATTGATGTTTGGGCCTCACTCACAAAGATTTTGATTCAGTGATCTGGGTGAAGCCAAATATCAGAATATTTAGAATACTCTTGACAAGATTCTATAGCAGGGTAGAGAACCTCTTCTCTAAAGTGTGTTTCCACTGCAGTAATATGATGATACATGACTCACTCTTCCCGTGGACCATGAATATATTAAGAGGTTTTGTCTTATTCATCTTTTCATTTCAGTTTCTTAGACTAGTATATAATATGTGTATTCATGTATTGAATGAAAAGAATCCATTCAAGTAATATTACTGTGGGGCACAGCTGGTGGTGGTTTTAAATATGTATGCTTGCATTCTTTGATGCCCAGCCCTCCAAAAAGTAAAACCTAATTCTCCTCCCCTTGAGTATGATCTGAATTTAGTGATTCATTTCTAATGAATAGAATGTGGTAGAAATAACGGTATGTCACTTTACAGACTAGGTTATGAAAGATGCAGCTTCCATTTTGGATGTCAGTGTGCTCTCTTGCTCTCTCTCACTTTTTCTCTCAGATCATTCACTTTGGGGGAAGTCATATGGTGGGCAGCCTTATGAGAGGCTCCCATAATAAGGAACTGAAGCCTCCTGCCAAGAGCCATTCCTGCTTAGAAATGGATCCTTCAGGCCTGGCATAGTCTTCAGAGACTACAGGCCTGGCTGACAACTTAACTGCAACCTCACAAAAGACCCTGAGCCAGAACCACCCTGCTAAACAACTCTTAGATTCCTGACTATGAGAAAATATGTGAGATAATAAATGTTTGTTGTTTTAAGCTGCTAAATTTTACAATAATTTGCATGTAAAAATAGATAATGAATACAGTTCATCACCAGGGTGTACCAAGTCAAAATTCTCTGAGCTATATGAATTAGACAGCAACCCAGGTTTAATCTGGGAACAAAATGACACAACCATAATCCATAAATCTTTCAAAAAAACATAAGACTAAAGTGAATGTTTGTAAAAAAAAATCATAACAGAGAAAGGTTTCTGTAAATGAACTCACCTAGTGCATTGCAGTTCTTGTCTTCATTGGAAAATCCATACAACAGCCCTGTTAAGTTAGCCCAATTCCATTTTTGCTATAATTCTGAGTCTGTCATGACAAAGAGAGTTTTTGTAGGCCATTGTGTCCTAACCACAGTTAGGGAAGTTCTGCTACTATTCTTTAGGACCACTTGCTGTAAATAGAGTACTTACTTATTATTTAAAGCTTAGTGAAAGTGAAAGATTTCTTTCTAATAGGAAAAATTTTCAAGACCTAAACTCCCCGGTTTGGGTAGCAGACCTTCTTTCTATAAAGAGGTAAACTATCTAAGATCGGGACTCTTAAAAGCAGATCCAAACCTGTCTAACTTCAAGAAGAAAGAGAATTCACCCTTCTACTATTTCTGTTGTATTTGGACCCTCAACAGATTAGACAGTGCCCACATGCATTGGTCAGGGTCATCTTATTTACTCAGTCTACTGATTCTACTAATTCTTCTGGAAACAACACTCACAGACACACCATCAGCGGCTTCCTCAAGGCAGAAGCTCCCAGGAGAAGGCGGTAAGGGAGTGGGAGAAATAGTGGGACAAAAAGGGGAAGAAGACAATCGAGGCTGGGATTTCCTTTCTGATCAACCCTGACACTTGCCCTGATCCAGGAGGGAGAGTTCATTCTAAGAGCCAGGAGGCTCCAGTGCCCAATGGCAAACCTCTTGACTAAGTTGAGGTGTTAGCTGTTACTAGCAAAACCTCAAAAAGCTGGGAGATGGGTACACAGAGTGATTCAAGGGGATCTGAATGGGACCCCAGCAGAGATTTCTACAGAAACCAACTGTGGACACTATCAACATTATTCCTTCCATGCATAATTGCTATAATTAGCAAATAAAAACGAGGATGCCTAGTTAAACTTGAATCTTAGATCAGCAATGAATGTTTGAGTATAAGAAACTCCTGTATTTTAGTTGGAATCCTATCTTTTAGTTTCCAGTGTGGATTTTTTTTTTTTTTTTTGGTGGGTTGTTTTGTTGTTGTTTTGCAGGGTTTTTTGCAAATGGAAAAGGCTTCATTAGACAGCAGGCTTGTGTCTTAGGTCAGCGGGTACCTCATACTATGAACCAATCAGTTTGAAAGCTTACTCTTATTGTTTATGCAATGTGAAATATCACGATAAAAAATCAAAGGTATTTAAATATGTCACTCATTTACTCATTGCCCTATTCATCTTGTAAACACTTACTAATTAAGTGCTAACTACCAGGCAATGCTGGGAATAAAATAGTGAGCAAAACAGGACTTTACATCTGTTCTAACAGGACTAATGATTTCAAATATCTAGATACATAACCACATTTAAATTTTCATAGATTCCTGGCATTCTATAAACATATTCTGGATCTAAAGGAAACACTGCTTATGTGATCAACATTATTTTTCTTGAAATGCTTTATCCATTCATTTAGAAGTGATGGGTAGGGGAGGATACCACTGTTTAAATATTCAGTTCATTAGATTCTGTGTCATTTAACCTACATGACTTAATCTAATTTTACCAGTTAAAGAAGTATAGAAGTTAACTCTCAGGCATGTGCTAGAAAAAAAAAAAAACAAAACTATATATAATTAGGTTTTTTGGAATAGGCTCCTCAAGAGCATGCCACAAAGTGTATTATACTTTAATAGTACAATAAATAATTTGTTCGGAGAACAACAGTCTTGTCAAAGACGGTTTTCAACCAAAATATTTAAGAAGAGATCACAAGTGTTTCCAAAGTATTACACTCTAGGGGCGCCTCCGTGGCTCAGTCAGTTAAGCATCTGGTTCTGGGATCTAACCCTGCAAAGAGCCAGTGGTGGGCTCTGTACTCAGCTGGGAGTCCTCTTCTTTTCCCTCTGCCCCTACCTCTGCTCATGCATGCTCACTCTCTCTCAAATAAATAAATAAAATCTTTTTTTTTTTAAAGGAAAGGAATTCATTTAAAAAAACTAAAGTATTATACTATACTATTTTATACAAAGTATTATACTATACTATTTTATATCATGAGTAAATCTATATCACTATCACCACCATCCTAATGGTTTTTTAAACTGTTCCTCTAGTATATCAGAGCGTACTATTTTTACTTTTAGTTACAATCAATAGCACCCATTTCCTCAGAGATAACAGACTTTTGTTATGTTGCCAATTCAAGTCTTCAATTTCCTAATTTCATTCAGAAGTGCAATATTGTTTAATCTGTTGTAGAAGAACTCTGCATCCACTAAAGACCTATTTTAGCAACAGCTGGGAAAAGAAGGTATTATTTTTAGAAGTATCTTGGTAAATAAAATACAAAATATAGATGAACTTCACAAGGTCCCTTTTATTTCAACCTGAAAATTGCTTCAGTGTTACTTAGCCTCTTTTCCATTGTTTAAAAGGAAAAAAAAAATTAAAACAGAAAAATAAACAGCTGAATCAACTTCAATAGAAGAACAATCACAAATATATACATAAGAAAACCCAAGAGAGATTTTTAAAATCTAGTCCTTCTGCTTTTGCGTGCTATTTTGAAACCTTACTCCATCCCTCAGAATATTGAAGGAGACAAAGTTTGGTAAAGAACAATGTCACCCCAAAGAACTGGCAGCGCTCCAATGGAATATAGATTCTGATAAAAGCTTAGCAAAGGTTTTTCTATATGCCATTTGTCAAAGTTTAAGCAAAGCTAAAACTGTCACTCGGCCAGCTTCCTGATTACTGCCCCTAAGACTCTTCAAGAAACAAACCAGTGGCTTCACATTCCATCTATTTGCTACCTTGTAGTGAGACAGAGAACTCTATGGTCTCTGGCTGGCCATAGTCTCATGGGAACTAGGAATATGAAGCATCCCAAGGAAATTGCATTCTTGTAAAATTGAAATGAATATTCTTCAGTGATCCATAAACAATTCCAAGATAATATCCAGGAAATTACATAATACCCCAAAATGTATTCCAGGAGATACTAGTTCCATGGACTCTAATAGATATTGGCGGGTGTAAAGGTGGGGAGGGATACCAAAGTCAAAAATTAGAAACACCTGAAAAAAAAAAATTGAAAGGATTTTCTCCCACCAAGTAAGGGTCTTTAAAAATGTTCATGTATACTGTGACCCTCCAAAGGTGTGGGCTTTGCAGTTGCCTAATCTTTTTTTAAGCCCAGAGCCTTTTTCCCAACTGAGGAAATCACTGTTGTTCAGAAAGCACTCATCTCTGTGCTCCCTCCATTCACCTACCAAGAAAATTTGAATTTTAAAGAAAGGGTCCAAACCTGAACCAAAGGAGTAAAATGCTGAAGGCTGCATTTCTCTAGGCAGACTAACAATAGATGTAGAAGATTTTGATGAGGTATTTCAACTTCACAGGGCTTCTGGTGACACATCTGCCACCAAGAATCAGGGACAGCTCTGCTAGCACACAGAGAGAAAAACAGTATTTCTTAGACTGAGCTTTTGGAAATAAAAGCGGCTTTTCAGAGTTTGCTCTTATCTTCAAATTTTACTTTTTTCTCAAATTGTAAGGAACCACCTTTAATTTATTTTCTCCTAGGACTGAGACTCAATCTTCTAGGAACAAAAGGAAAAGCTGTTAAACTATCATATGCAAATATACTCTTTAGAAAAGAGACTAGCTATTCTGCTACAACAGCCACATGGTAAAATTCAAAACTTCCAAAGTGTTCATTGCATCCAAAGCATATGCAAATGAATATTCCCCTCAGGTCAAGCCAATCCATTTTCTTTTTCCAAAAGTGTCCTCTGCAATAGGTCACTTAATTTTCAATGCTCAGTGTAATGTCTTGTTACTCACACACTATGTTGGACAAATTTACTACATGGAATATTCATTTCCAAGGAGCAAGTTGTTTTTTATACAGTCAACAAAACAGCATTTGTGAACTCTGTTGAGACAAAAAAAAAAAAAAGAAGAATTATATTTAAATCAAATATATTCAGTAAAATTTGCTGATTTTTGGCGGGGGCATATCCTCCTGGCCAATAGGTTTACTCTTTCCTTTTTCCTTCTTAAAAGTTTATTATTTATCTGTAGGTCTCTGTTTTTTTCTTATTAAAGAGGAGAGGAAAGAGTGCTGTCAATTTCAAAACGGTCTGCTACTGACACATTAGAAGAGGATTTAATTATCTTGGCATAAAAAGCTAGGAAAGCAAAATAAATACATTTAACAGAGAGACACTTAGCAAGTACTTTAATTGCTTATGTGCTGTAAAGGCTTTCAAATAATAAGCCCTTAAATAATAAATTAATATGGGAAAGAATAATGATACCCAGGTGCAAAACCTTAATCTAAAAGCTAGGCCCACATGCTCAACGTCATAATTGCCTCCATTACCACATTCTGGCCTAACCTGAGGGTTTTAGCCATGGAAACTGGATGGAAATGAAAGACAAACTATGCTCAAATCAGAGGATCACACAATAGAGACCACGTATCTAAACAACTACTTGAAATGTAAAAGCAAGCTACAGTTTTATAGGAGACATTTCATTTAAACAGGTGCCACCCCTGATGTAAGCCATAAAAGCATGAATTAAGAAAATTCTCTATTAAGAACTTCAGTGTTCTTAGTCAAAATCCTCATAGAAGGAACTTCTTTAATTTCCAAATACTACCTCAAGCTACTCCATCAGAACTAGATTTTGTTGTTTAAAAAAGGCTCTGTGCTTCTCTGAAGTCCTAACTAGGACAGTTACTCACTACAAGCTTGTGAATGAACCCATTTGTTTTTATCTTTTATTTTGTATACTCATACAGTAATTTACCTGATTGACTAATATACTCTCGATAATGATATTTCTGGAGTTCATATTTCTTAACTCCATAAGAGAACAGTGTCTGAAAAAATAATTCAATCTAATGCTAATATCTTCTGGATGTGTTCTCTTGACTTTTCTTTTCATTATCAAGATTAAAGAAGAGGGTTATCCCACCAGTTCACAATTCTGAAATCTGAAAGGTTCTGAAACTTGAAGTTCTTCATAATTTATTTGACAGCAGAATCTGACTATTCCTACATTAATGTATTTGATTATATGACACTGCCTAGCCCCTCTGTGGATGTTACAAAATATACAATGTTGATGTATATACTGTATTACTTTTTTAAAAAATCTGAAAAATTCCTTAACTACAGTATAAAACTGACCTCAGACTCTGAGGAGACTGCAACCCTGTTTATATGTATTGAAGGAACTGCAGTTTGACTTACCTACCAACATACCTAAATGACTGAAAAGTGGGACAACTCATGCAATAAGCAAGATTGCTAGAATTGCTATAAACTCCTCTCCTGTGATGCATTCCATGTGACCTGCATTTCATAGCTTGGGGTCTCTGGTATTACTGATAGATTATCTAGATCCAGTATACCACTACATTATAAGATAATATTAGCAAAAAAGAGGTTAACATTCTTTCATTACCAAATGGGTAAATATTATTTTAATTTAAGACCTTTTTCAATTTCATTGTTAATACTTCTGGCAGACTCCCAAATAAATGAATATAGGTATATTTGCATTGAACATAACTAAACACAAGAAATTATAGCCTGTTACTTAGAATATGAACCTAGAGTCAGAATTTTTTATTTTTACCATAAACTCATCTAACAGTTGGATTTTTTTTTACCTTGAGCATGTATAATGTTTATAATTAAAAAATAATTACCTCTTTTTTTAAGATTTAAATTTAAAAATGTTAATGCTACTGTATTATTTTAACTTCTTTTATTATGCAGACACAGATATCATGCTCAGCCAACTAGTAGGGGACCTTTCCAGATATGCCTCATTATTAATACCAACTCTTTCTTTTCCATTTCTCTTATTCTCACTGCATTTGAAGTTCCTCTTGTTTAAAACCTCTATGATTTCCTTTGCAGTCCCTGCAGAGTGTGTAACAGACTACTCTACAACCAAAAACAGAAGAAAAGTGTCCTTTCACATTTCTTGAGTTCTAAGTATAAACAACACCAAAATGGAATGAACAAAATTTGCTCAGAAAGAGTCAGAGACCTCTATCATTGATGGCCAAAATAAAGTCACAGCACATTTTCACAGCCAGTTCAAAATAAGATGAATTTCAACAACTCAGGTATCCTTCTCTATCCCTCCTTAGCATTCCAGAGTGTAACTTTGGCTGAGAATTATCTACAGAAGGCATGCCACGGTCTAATACAGTGTCATATGAGCAAATGAGAAAAGTTCTCCTTCCCAGCTTCAGGTCTAAAAGTAAAATCACAAAGTTTCCCTCTCTACGTGGATTTATGTCAGTCTGGACATAAATATAGGAGAATATAGGCTCATGTTCCACAGAAACCAGAGCAATTTTATATTAGTGTTTTTCACAAAAATGTAGTGCAAACATAATAAAACTTTGGTACACTTTTCTAACTCTTTATGTGTTAAAATGCAGTATTTAAAGTGGTAGGTGTTGAACCCATATTCTTTGAGTGAAATTCCACCTGAATTATAGACACTTCCTAACTTAAATAGGTATCAGAATTGAGGTCCTTTTTAGACCATGACTCTGTAAAGAACCAACCTGAAACCCCCCTAAAAGTTCATAAGGAACCCCATCTCTTTCTCAATATTATCTCACATGATATAATTCCTTGATGTTGGAAAGAACTTAGAGTTCAAAGTTGATGGCCAAGAAAGAATTCTTGAGATGTCTTTGGTGCAAAAAGGTGATCTCATTAAAGCACAGGGAAGGACCCATGGGCAGAAAGAGCTGCAGTGGGGTCATGAGAAGTAAGTGGCTCATTATATACTTTCAACTTGGGAGTGGGTTAAGGATAACATAAATCTCTAAGGAATTTTGGAGACAAGGTTTCCAGGACCTTGAGGGGGCTACTTATTATTGAGAAATGATCATTTATTACCCTCTAATAATGCCTTCCTTAGTCATGAGACCCTTTGGATGTACGTCCGTGGGACAATGCTTGGGGGATGACTACCAACACATATCTTGGTGGGGGAGGATGTTTAGAGATAAAGGAAATTTCTAAGTGAATTTTTAAATGTTAAAGTAGACTTACAGAATCCTGGTGGTGGGGTCAGTCTAGGAATGTCTTTTGCTCTTAAGAAAGTATTAACATCGACACAGTTCAGTCCCTAGAGGAATGTCACTCTGCCTGTTTCAAGGACTTCTCAAGTGGCTGTAGTTAGTGTAAGGGAATTTAATAATTCTTCTTCTGCCTTTTTTTCCCACATCATTCTTCAGAGATTTTTTTCATTTGTTCAATCTAATTTTTAAGTGAGTTTTTTTTTTTAGAATGACTAGTACTTTCTTTGGGACAAGACACCACTATATATGGATGACAAAAATAAGATTCTTGTCAAGGAGATTAAAATTTAGTTAAAGTTATGTTATAAATCCCCCAATGTAGCTATAGCTATGTACATAAGCAATCAAACTTGGAAGAAAATATGTATGTCTGCATCGAAATATCCACTTTAAAAATGCCAACACCATGACACAATGTTCCTACTTGAAAGTTTCAGGCTGGCTGTTTTAGTATTTTACATTAGCTCCTCACCCCTCATTTATTCCTGGGTTCATTTAATTTACCTGTCATGCTCCCTTAAACAATGAAAGCTACTTGGAAGATAAGGGATGACAGGTTACGAGAATCCTATCCATCTCATGACCAAGAACAGAAATGTCAATAACAGAGGAGCTGAACTCAACTGTCTCTGCCCTCTCTACCCTATCCAGTCTTCTCCATTTCTGTGATGGATACCACCATTTATCCAACTGTGCATGCCAGGAACATACCACTTAATCTCTGGTATATTTCTCCCGCTGCCACTCCCACCAGCCCTTCATGCATTTTCTTCCTAAACATTCCTCAACAATACCATTCATTGTTCTCTTTCTCTACTTCTCAGTTTAAGCTATGAATCTTGGAATAAAAGTCTCCCAAGAAAATTCCCCAAGTTCATTTTCCAACCCTTTCTCATCAATGCAGATAGTCTTTATAAATAATTATAAAAGTAATACACGGTCAAGAGAAGCACTTCAAAATTCCAAACGTGCAGAGATCCCAAATCTCAGCCCCAAATCAGAAATAACCAAACAGAAATAACCACTGTTTGTCATTTCTCATAGACCATTCTAGAAAACCTCGGTGTGAATACAAGCATTTTTAATGTTGGCTAAGGACTCAGGTATCCTAAAAAAGGAAGGGATTCACATCCAAGGAAGCAACAAGCAATGAAAAAGTAATTCTAATCATTTTTTAATCTTTAGATGAATATGGAAGACTATCAAATCTCAGACAACCATACGGTGCCGTTTAAAATACCCCTGCCTCTCCAATGTCATTGTCTTACATCCCCACAGGTGCCAGAGCCTCACCCTCTTAAGACTTTCAACTCTGAATTTTCTTGCCCCATTCATTCCTTAAATTTCTGTTACAACATCCTAGGATGGCAACTCTGAGATCCCAGAGCAGGTAAGTTTCACTGCTATGCATTCTGAGCACCTATGCATTCATTCACAGCATTCTGAGCTCCTCTTTCATGGTACAGTGTTGTCAGGTAACTAATTCTGAAATCAGTTAGCTGGTTGGTGTCTGCTGCTCTTGAGATTGCACAAGGGCAGGGGCCATATCTCTCTTACTCAGCTCTGCTTCACCAGTACTTAGCACAGCACCAAGAAAGTAGGACATTTCAAAATGTGTTAGATGAATAAATGAATGAATGGTCAAGATAAGCACTGACCAATGCTAAATAAATTTTATCCAGTACACAACAAAATTTTAACATTGTTTCTATAAGAAAGGTAAAGTCTAGGTTTTCAAAAATTGATTTACATGTTCACTTTTAAAAAGTAAGTTATTTGCAAGCTCCCCTATTTCATTTTAATGTCAAAAAATAGATGTCAGGTAAGTGAAACAGGTTTTCTTTTTTTAATTCTTGTTCTTTGTACAATGGAATCAAAACCAGGATGCAATGACCTCTAAGATGACAGAGTTCTTTGGTAAGAGGGCCAGGATTAGAAGGTATGGCTTTAGTGGTGGATGGATTAGGAGAATGGAATCAGTGAGGGGTGGGGGAGAGGAAATCCTATTATTTAAGCAGAAAACATCCAACCAACACCCAATTTCTTTCTAGAGCCAATCACACCAAATCTTATATCTTAATGCATATTTATATAGATGACACAAGGGTAGACGATAAATAAGGCAGTTAAACATATATGGTCCAACTTCTCTGGACATAATGCTTTAGGAATATAAGATTAGGAACATATACAATCATGTTCAGATAGATCAAGAGTGTCTTCTTGATATATATTTTTAATGAAAATAATAATGAAAGCACAATTAAGATATTTCTTTATACATTGTTGAAAAATATAGAATCCCAAGAAAATCAAAGGAGTAGACTTGTCCTAACACTCAACCTAAGTTAAAGCAAAGAATACATTATATTACTTGGGTAATTTGGGCAAAGGATGCTTTAATTTACTAGGAATTTAAGAAATACAAAAAAACAATATAAGGCAGAGAAAGAAAATTGGACTGAAATTTAGGAAACAGGTGAACATCTTGACTGGGATCTAAACATGTTTTTTATGTCCATGATATAAATATGGAGGCCCTCAGGAAAATCTCCTTTTATATAAAAGCCCAATATGTCCGCATAATGATTTTCCTTAAGAAAAACACACCGAATTAATAGGTAATGACTATTGTTCTTAACCAAAATATGCCAAGATCTCTGCATCCCTTCCAAGAAAAAGGGATGTAATGCCTGCAAATCCCCCATCAAATAGCACTTTGTTCCCTTAAAAATCTTACTTGATTGCTTTATAAGTTTCTATGAAAGACTGTGAAGACATTTTTTCCATTGGTTTCCATGTAAAGAAGGAGGAGAAAGAAAGGAGTATTCAAAGGGAGAGGAAGGTAGGTGGGGAAGAAAGGGGGAGAGAAGGAAGAGGAGGAGAAGAAATGGAGGAGGAAGATAGAGAGGGGAAGAAGAAGAGGAAGAAGATGAGGCAACTGATGATAGATAGAAATATTCTTCTCTGAAACCACCCTAAACAGTTATCTGATGGCCCTGCAGAGGCTAGGAGGAAAGCCATGAATAGGACCTCTTGCTACCTGCCCCATTGCCAACTAAGCTCACTCTAAACCAGCACAAGGGCTCTGAGATAGTTTGAGTGAAGGATTCCAAATCAGGTAGAGAGAGTGACTATACCTAACATAGCAAAGCATGGGTATTAACTGGCTCTATCTCATGCTATGTTATAGCTTGTGAATCACTGCTATCAAATAATCAAAGCATGGTCTTGTTCAGAGAGGAGAGAGACTCGTATGTGATAGAAAAAAGTAAGTCATTACATTAGGCAAGTAGCAATACTTCATAAATGCAGTTTTCTCATTTGTTAAAAGAATGGTGGATGTTCTCTATATAACACCTCCCCATAGGGTGTTCTCTGTTACCATCCTTCTAGCTCTAAAATTATTTTTTTGTAATTACTTAAATTATATGTTTCTTATTGCTAATCTCTTTAGTTAGCTAGAATATTATTTCTTGAATTGTAATTTGTGGAAAGTTGTGTTCAGCAAGGTTTTAATAGGTTTTTGTTTTGTTTTGTTTTGGTTTTGGTTTTGGTTTGTTTTTTTTTTTTTTTTTTTCCCCCACAAAAAGCATTCCATGGTAATAATAAGTTTGGGAAACACTGGGGTAGTCATGGCTATCCGTGTTTATTTCTGGCAGGATTTCTCCTCCCTACTGATATGCTAATGTACCTTGTAAATATCCCAACAAAGAACAGTCCACAGCACATAGCACTTCCAAATTTTATCAAGCATATTTATCTAGAAACTTTGTCATTCTAGTTAAGGATGATGGGTATACAACAAATGTTTATATCCTCTCCATTCTGAAAGTTCATGTAAATTATTATAAAAGAAAGAGAAGGTTAAACTCTCAATTGTGAAGAAAATAGAAAAGTCAATAATTATGAGTTCAAAACAAATTTGTAGAAAATAATCAAAGTAGCTTCAGGAATAAAGGACGGGGATAGGAGAAGCCACAAGCTGAACAATGTATGGAAAACAATCCAGTGAATTCTGTCCATGATCTAAGAGAACCACAAAGAGGCTCTGCTCTCAGAAATACAAATACTATGTTGTGGGAGAAAAATGAGCAAGCTTAGAAGTGAAATATAGAGATGAGAACAGAAGATTAATTGGAAGTTTCTATATGAGGGGCACTTGGATGCTTTAGTCACTTAAGGGTCCAACTCTTGATTTCGGTTCAGGTCCTGATCTCAGGGTCATGAGATCAAGCCCCACATCAGACTCTATGCTGAGCATGGAGCCTGCTTAAGATTCTCTTTCTTCCTCTCCTTCTGTACTTCCCAACCTGCTGTTTTTCTTTTTCTTTCCAAAAGAAAAGAAAAGGAAAGAAAGTTGCTGTATGAAATAATCAACAACCCCATCTCTCCCATTCCCACATACAACACAGACTGGAGTTCATGATATTGTGATTTATAGTGAGAAATACATATTTGATCTTCATGTCTGTTTTAGGCACTCTTAGAATTTCCTAGGGGACTAGAGCAGCCTTAGGCTATTTATAGCAAGCCCTTTCAGCCATACCTAAGTATATGCTAATAAGGTAACTTTTGGAAAGCCCCTGGGTAACCTAAGAATGGAAGCTGGTTGCTAGAGGAACTGGCCATAATCAGAGTTGAAACATCCCTAAATCTCTTGCACCCCTCCTTCCCCAACCTCCAGGGAGAGGAGGAGACTAGAGTTCAAATCATAATAAAGTCTCCATAAAAATCTTTAAACTATAGGGTTTGGAGAACTTCCAAGTTGATGAACAAGGACTAATCCATGTGCTGGGAGAGTAATAAACCTTAAGCTCCACTGGGACAGAAAGATGAGTCTGTGGTTTGGGACTCTTTTAGACCCCATCCCAGGTAACTCTTTGTCTAGCTATTCATTTGGATCCTTCACAATCTTTTATAATAACTCAGTAAGCTAGTATGTAAACTGGTTTCCTGAGTTCTGTGAGCTGCTCTAGCAAGTTAATTGAACCTGAAGAAGGGGTCATAGGAAGCTCTGATTTATGGTTAGTATAGCTGGTGGATCAGACACACAGGTAACAACTGGACTTGTGATTTTCATCTGAAGTGGGTTGGAGGGGAGTCTTGTGGGACTGAACACTTAATCTGTGGGATCTGATACTATCTCCAAGTAGACAGTGTCAAAACTGAGTTGGATTATAGAACACCTAGCTGAAGTGGCAGAATTACTTGGTGTGTGGAAAACCCAAACATCTGATGTCAGAAACAAAGTAGCACTGTAGTAGGGTACTGAGAGTAGAGGAGATACACAGGAGGGTGTTTTTTCCTGAATAGTGTTCACCATGAAAAGTTGCTCCTTCCTGAGCAGGGAGCTCCTTGTAGGGCTCAATCTCAACACCCTGGGATCATGACCTGAGCTAAAGGTAGATGCTTAACCAACTGAGCCACCCAGGCACACCAAAGAACAAACTTTTAAAAATAAAGAATATGATTGGCAAAAATATTAATAGAGTAGAAAAATCACTCAGAATGTAGATCCCCAAAAATGAAAATCTAGAGTTGATATTCTAAGCATCTAAAGTTCAAATGGTAGGAGTCACAGAATGAGAGTATAGAGAAAATAAAGTGGGAAAATCAAGGAAGAACTCAATTGAGATGTTTTTCTAGAACTCAAGGACTCAAGGCCTCATGACAGTGGCCAGCACAACCAAAGATGTCCACCGGGACATGTCACTATGACATGTGCAAACTTAAGAATAAGGAGAAGAAATTTAAGGTTTCCAAAGAGAAAATGTAACTTACAGAGGAATGAGAATCAGATTGGAATTGGAACAAAACATCCCAAACAGCACATGGTATAATAACATATTTCTGTGGAAAAATTATTTTCAGATTAAAATCTACCAGCAGACAAATTATCATGCAATAATATAAAAGAAAAGTAATCATATCAAATTAAAAAAAGTCTTTCTCATATAAAACTTTGCTTTTCCTAAAAATTTTAGAATCTTTACATACTCAGCTTCTAAAATATAGGATTTTGAGAATTCTTTATTTCTTTTGATTTTGAGAAAGTTCTTATTGTCAACCTATTCTTTTTCTCTTCATACCTTAATCCCTAAACTTATTTTATATTCACTTTTCATTGTGTCCATAGATGTATTTATCTATCAGTAAAGAATTACTGACTGTCTACTATATGCTATACATTGCAGTAGTTGCTAAGAGGTCCAGATGAATAAGCCATGATGCCTACCCTCAGGGAACTTGCTGTAAAAAAATAATTATAATCTTCTTGAGATAAGTGCTATGGGGGATAAGATAGAGTAGCGCACAGTACAATCAAGTATTACCATTTCCGTTGCCTAAAAACCATCTAATAGCATCTTTAATTTGCCTTACTGAATTAATTTACACACATTTACTCATTTTTAGTTGTTGTATCCCAATTTCTTATAGCATCCTTTCTTATTTTATTTCCAGGATCAATTCTAAAACAATGCTGTCCCAAATGACGTTTGGGGCGCATGAGTACACTGCCAATATTTTACTGTCTAATAGGTTGATCATGTTCATTCAATAAATACTGAGTTCAATACCTTTTAAATTCAAGAGTCTATTGGTATCCTCATCATAATTGTTCCTAGGGGACTTACAAGAAATGTAGCTCCTAAGTTTTTGACTTTATGTTATGCTGCCCTTTAAATAGTCAAAATTCATCTTTTTAACACATAGTTTTAAAAATAGTTTTAAACTAAAATGTAGCTTTAAAAGACAATTGCAGAAATAGTTTCAAAACTGGCAAGCATGGTTGATAATTTATTTTCTAATAAAACTAATGATGACTATTTTTACTGCTGTCATTATTATTATCTTTCATATCTTTCCTTAAATATCAAATTCCTAGAGAGCCATATCACTTCCCAGAGTTATTCTTTGCTCTGTTTGTGAAATAGAAGGAGAAACAGAGAACATTAAATTTTTTCAAAAGACGAATCCAAATGGCAGGGAAAAGCTAAGTTTTGATTATTGACTTAGAATTCTGTCCCTTAGATTCTTCCCTAATGACCTACTTTTCTTCACTTTACCTGTCTAGCATGCTGAGAGAACATAGTAGCAGGGGAACTTACTTCAGATACTCTTTACACATCTGCAGTTCTTGCCAGACCCACCACTGCCCTGCTTTCTGAATTAAACCTTTCCCACCTTTAGGACTTTTATAAGGGTAACAAACATTTTGAGAGGACAAAGAGGACAGTTTTTGGAAAAACATTCTCTTTTTTCATATTGTTATTTACTAACACTGAAATGTGTTAGAAGCAGTGTTTTTGAAATCAGATCTCAAAGCACTATTTCACAGAGCAAGAAAGCAATTTTAAGAAAAACTGCAGAGCTGAAATTGGCTTAACCATTCACAGTGATGAAATAGGGTCATAAGACCAGCTGCATAATGCTAGCTGAGATAGAAGAAGGCATTGATATTTAGGGTTCTACAGACAGTAGGCTACATTGGGATAGCAGAGCTGGAATGCAGTCAAAGTTTTGTACTTCGAGTTTTTACACTGAACTAAGGTGGTTTAATGGTTTTATTTGGGCTAAACAAACAAATAAAAAAGGGTAAAATATAATTATTCCAAAATTATTTATACATTGAAGAACAGTATTTCTCAGACTCTAATGGTGGAGTTCTAGTCTACTTGCATCAGAATTACTTGTGTAATCTGCTAAGAGTAGAGACTCCTGAGCTCTCCATCAGACCTAGGACATTAGAAACTCTGAAAGAAAATGTCTGGAAACCTCTATTTTAATAAGCATCTCTGGTGAATTTTTCTGTACACTGAAGGTTAAGAATTATGGCAATAAAGGAATCAATTTAGGGAAGGAAAATGACAAGCCAGGTTAGGATAGGCAACTGGATAAACATTACAAAAAACTATCCAGTCAGGTCAAGTGGTCATATGCAATTATTAGACTATAAATATCTATGAGGGGAAATTTAATGCCCAAAGAAAAATAAGCAAATTGACCACTAGGAACGATGAGGCAAATGAAAGATCAAATGGTTGAAACCGGCAGTGGCAAATGGGCAGAATTAAAAAAAAAAAAAATGACGGCAGAATCTCAGAGAAAAAGACAGATTGAGATGTCTGGTAGAATTGTTATAAGGCACTGTACAGCTGGCTCTAATGACAGCAAAAAATATTGTTGAGATACCAACATCATTTTCTCAAAACCTCAAGTTGTCCCTAACCACTGCACATTACTCAGGGAAGTGGCCCAACTGATTAAAACAATAATCTCTGTCTTAACTTCAAAACAACAGGTGTGGCCCTGGCTCTATTTTTTGGCTTCATGGACATCGTAGGCCATCGGGTAAATAACCTATTTCACTGCTATTTTGTGCTGAGGCTAGTTATAACCTTTTTTCTCTGGGAATGCAGAGTTTTAAATTACCCAGGTGAATGAGGAGCCACAGTCAAATTAGTAGAGCAGCTAAAAAAGCAAGAGAAGGCTGTGTCAAGTGAGTATTTTATAAAGCTGTCTACGTTCAAGTCTATAGAAGTCTAAGAAGGGAAAGTACATTTTAAAATTGTGTGGTGGTGGGAACAGTACTTATTTTAAAATCTATCAAACAGCAGGGAGGTAAAATAAACTTGAGCACTGAAAAATTCAAGGGTAGAGGTGAAATCAGATCTCTAAGATTTCTTAAAACAGATTTTTCATCCTTACCTGGTTTATAACCAATTTTTAAAAAATACACCACTGTTGGAGATAATCAGTGGCCTAAGAATCAAAGCCTCTGTCCTAGGCTCATGGCAGGCATTAATAATTGATCATAACATCTTCATATTAAGCCCAAAGAGAGCCTCCCAAACCTATTCAACATGGACCTTCTAGCAGCCCTAACCCCAAAAAGGCACATGAAACATACATTTGCAAGTCTGACTAGAATGTTGCCACTTATGTTTTCTTTCAAGGGAGCCTATATTTCTATACAGATTGAGCAAAAGCTTTGAAACTTGTACACTGGTTCCATGAATCAGTTTTCCCTTTGCCTCCTAACAGGATGCTATTTTCCTGCTCCCCTTTACGTGCTCCTAATTCCATTGTATCTACAGAAAAACTGACTCCACTTTCTCCAAAGACATACCTGCTCCTTTTATCTCTTCCTGTATGGAGCACTAAACTTTTTCTCAAGTTTAGCATGCACCTATTTAATTTGTATAGCATCTATTAGTTTCTTTTGGGTCCACAAATAATATGATCCAGTCCTGTGTTTCTATAATTAAGATTAAGCTCTTTTGTTTCAGAACTTGGAAAGAGATTGGATTTTCTTTTGAAAGTGCTTAATTAGGAGGAGAGAGGCAAGATGCCAGAGGAGTAGCAGACGGAAATGACATCAGATCTCAGGAGTTCAGCTAGATAGGTATCAAACCATTCTGAACAACTACAAACTCAACAGGAGATGGAAGAGAAGAGCAGCAATTCTAGGAACAGAAAAGTGATCACTTTCTGAAAGGTAGGACCTGCAGAGAAGGGAATCTGAAGCAACAGGAAGATAGACTGTGGGGGTGGGGGGGCAGCTCCCAGCAAGAGGGAGAGCAGCAGAACACAATATCAGAACTTTTAGATGTCTGCTCCACTGAGGGACATGGCTCTAGAAGCTAAGCGAGGGTGGAGTCCTTGTGGGGACAGAGTGGTCTCAGGTCCCACAGGGTCACAGAAAGATCGGGGGTGTCTGAGTGTGGCAGAGCTGCCAGGAATTGGAGCAGGGAAGTGGACTACAGAGACAGAGTCGAAGAGTGACCTTTCAGTGCAGGGTTACCTTAAACCATGATCCAAGGCAGAGTCGGATCACTGCTCTTCAAGCAGGGACCCCACAAGTGGCAGATCTGGGGAGGCTTACCTTCCTGCTCTGGGAGGAGCAGCACAGCATGAATCTGCTGGCTCTGGAGACTCCAAATGGGGCCATGTGCCAGAGACAGAAATGCTCAGTCACAAGTCAGGTGAGCTCAGAGTGCCATTTTCATTCCCATCCTCCAAAGCTCTACAGAAAGCATTCAGGGAACAAAAGCACAGAGAGCAAACCAGATCAGATTACTTAGCCTGGTTCCTGGCAAGGGCAGTGCAATTCTGCTTTGGACAAAGACAATTGAGATTCACTGCAATAGGCCCCTCCCCCAGAAGATCAGCAAGAACAACCAGCCAAGACCAAGCTCACCGATCAAGGAGAACAGCAGAACTCTAGAGCTAGGGGAAAGCATGCAGAGAATTCATGGCTTTTCCACCATGATTCCTTAGTGCTGCAAGGTTAACTTTTTTTAATTTTATTTTTTTCTTATCCTATTTTTTTTTAACTTTTCCACTTTCCCAATTTGGCATTTTATAAATAGTTTATAGTAACAATAACTTTCTTTAAAAAATCTTTTTAAACCTTCATTGTTATAGTCATATTTTATCCCTTCATTTTATTTAAACTTATTTTTTGTATACATATAGGTTTTTTTCTTTTTTCTAAAAAAATTAGTGATACAATTTCTTCCAATAGATCAAAATATACAATCTATCACATGGCTTTGTTCTAGTTTCCAGGCTGAGCACATTCCCTTTTTTTTTTTTTTTTTATCCAACCGACCTATCTTATCAATTCCTTTTTTAGAATATTTTGTTTTCACCTTTACAGTCATATTCCATTACTTCATCGTGTTTACCCTTATTTTTGTTTATACATAAGTTTTTCTTTCTTTAAAATTTTGGGAGATAATTTCTTCTAAGAGACCAAAATACACCCAATATCAAGTGGTTGGCTGTGTTCTATTCACCAAATATATATATATATATATATATATATATATATACACACACACACACACATACACATATATACACATATTTTTTTTAATTTATTTTTTCCCCTTTTTTTCTCCCTCCAGTTTTGGATGTCTTCTGATTTGGTTAGCATACTTTTTTATGGAGTATTTGCCACCCTTTAGTATTTTATTCTCTTGTTCATATATTCTTATCTGGATAAAATGACAAGTCGGAAAAACTCACCCCCCAAAAAAAGAAGAGTCAGTACCAATGGCTAGGGACCTAATCAATACAGACATTGGTAATATGTCAGAACTAGAGTTCAGAACAACAATTCTCAAGGTGATAGCCAGGCTCAAAAAAGGCATGGAAGATATTAGAGAACCTTTCTGGAGAAATAAAATCCCTTTCTGGAGAAATAAAAGAACTAAAATCTAACCAAGTTGAAATTTTAAAAAAGCTATTAATGAGTTGCAATCAAAAATGGAAGTTCTCAGTGCTAGGATAAATGAGGCAGAAGAGAGAATTAGTGATATAGCAGGCCAAATGATGGAGAATAAAGAAGCTGAGCAAAAGAGAGACAAACAACTACTGGACCACGAGGGGAGAATTTGAGAGAGAAGTGACACCATAAGATGAAACAATATTAGAATAATTGGGATTCCAGAAGAAGAAGAAAGAGAGAGGGGGCAGAAGGTATATTGGAGTGAATTATTGTAGAGAATTTCCCTAATATGGCAAAGGGAACAAGCATCGAAATTCAGGAGGCTCAGAGAACCCCCTCTCAAAATCAATAAAAATAGGTCCACACCCCATCATCCACTAGTAAAACTTACTAGTCTTAGTGACAAAGAGAAAATCCTGAAAGCAGCCGGGACAAGAAGTCTGTAACATACAATGGTAAAAATATTAGATTAGCAGCAGACTTATCCACAGAGACCTAGCAGGCCAGAAAGAATGGGCATGATATAATCAGAGCACTAAATGAAAAAAACATGCAGCCAAGAGTACTATATCCAGCTAGGCTATCACTGAAAATAGAAGGAGAGATAAAAAGCATCCAGGACAAACAAAACCTAAAAGAATTCGTAAACACCAAACAATCCCTACAGGAAATATTGAAAGGGGTCCTCTAAGAGAAATAAGAACTGAAAAGTAGTAGACCAGAAAGGAATAAAGACAATATATAGTAACAGTCACCTTACAGCCAATACATTCATGCAGCACTAAATTCATGTCTTTCAGTAGAAACCCTGAATGTAAATGGGCTAAATGCCCCAATAAAAAGACACAGGGTATCAGAATGGATAAAAAACCAAAACCCATCAATATGTTGTCCACAAGAAACTCATTTTAGATCCAAAGACACCTCCAGATTTAAAGTGAGGGGGTGGAAAACAATTTACCGTGCTAATGGACATCAAAAGAAAGCTGGGGTGGCAATCCATACATCAGAAAATTAGATTTCAGACAAAGACTATAATAAGAGAAGAGGAAGGACACTATAACATACTTAAAAGGGTCTGTCCAACAAGCAGATCTAAGAATAATAAATATCTATGACCCTAACATGGGAGCAGCCTCAAAGAAACACATCGACAATAATACAATAATAGTAGGGGACTTTAACACCCCCCTCATTGAAATGGACAGATCATCCAAGCAAAAGATCAACAAGGAAATAAAGGCCTTAATGGGGCGCCTGGATGGCTCAGTGCATTAAGCCTCTGCCTTCAGCTCAGGTCATGGTCTCAGGGTCCTGGGATGGAGCCCCACATCAGGCTCTCTGCTCAGCAGGGAGCCTGCTTCCCCCTCCACTTCTGCCTGTCTTTCTGCCTACTTGTGATCTCTCTCCCTCTGTCAAAAAAGTAAAAAAAAAAAATCTTAAAAAAATAAAAAGGAAATAAAGGCCTTATATGACACACTGGACCAGATGGAAATCACAGAGATATGCAGAACATTCCATCTGAAAGCAACAGAATACACATACTTCCCTAGTGCACATGGAACATTTTCCTGAATAGATCACATCCTGGGTCACAAATCAGGTCTCAAATGGTACAAAAAGATTGGAATCATTCCCTGCATAATTTCAGACCACAATGCTCTAAAGTTAGCGGAAGGTTGGAAAGAACTCAAATACATGGATGCTAAAGAGCATCCTACTAAAGAATGAATGGGTCAACCAGGAAATTAAAGAAGAATTGAAAAAATTCATGGAAACAAATGAAAATGAAAGCACAACTGTTCAAAATATGTGGGACACAGCAAAGCAGTCCTGAAAGGAAAGTATATACTGACACAAGCCTTTCTTAAGAGACAAGAAAGGTCTTAAGTACACAATCTAACCCTACACTGAAAGGAGCTGAAGAAAGACCAGGAAAGAAAGCCTAAACCCAGCAGGAGAAGAGAAATAATAAAGATCAGAGCAGAAATCAATGAACTAGAAGCCAAAAGAACAATAGAACAGATCAACGAAACTAGGAGCTGGTTCTTTGAAAGAATTAATAAGATTGATAAACCCCTGGCCAGAGTTATCAAAAAGAAAAGAGAAAGGACCCAAATTTATAAAATCATGAATGAAAGGGAGAGATCACGACCAACACCAAGAAATACAAACTATTATAAGAACATATGATGGAGCAACTATACGCCAGTAAATTTGACAATCTGGAAGAAATGGATACATTCCTAGAGACATATAAACTACCGAAACTGAACCAGGAAGAAATAGAAAACCTGAACAGACCCATAACCAGTAAGGAGATTGAAGCAGTCATGAAAAATCTTCCAACAAACAAGAGCCCGGGGCCAGACGGCTTTCTAGGGGAATTCTATCAAACACTTAAAGAAGATTTAACACCTATTCTCCTGAAACTGTTCCAAAAAATAGAAATGGAAGGAAAACTTCCAAACTCATTTTACAAGGCTGGCATTACCTTGATACCAAAACCAGACAAAGACCCCATCAAAAGGAGAATTACAGACCAATATCCTTGGTGAATACAGATGTGAAAATTCTCACCAAAATACTAGCCAAGAGTATCCAACAGTACATTAAAAGGATTACTCACCACGACCAAGTGGGATTTATTCCTGGGCTGCAAGGTTGGTTCAGCATCTACAAATCAAACACTGTGATACAGTATATTAATAAAAGAAAGAACAAGAACCATAGGATACTCTCAATTGATGCTGAAAAAGCATTTGACAAAGTACAACACCCTTTCTTGATCAAAATTCTTCAAAGTGTAGGGACAGGGGGTACATACCTCAATATCATAAAAGCCATCTATCAAAAACCCACAGTGAATATCATTCTGAATGGGGAAAACTGAGAGCTATTCCACTAAGGTCAGGAACATGACAGGGATGTCCATTATCACCACTGCTATTCAACATAGTACTAGAAGTCCTAGCCTCAGCAATCAGACAACAAAAAGAAATAAAAGGCATCAGAATTGGCAAAGAAGAAGTCCAACTCTCACTCTTTGCAGATTATATGATACTTTATGTGGAAAACCCAAAAGACTCCACTCCAAAACTGTTGGAAATCATACAGGAATTCAGTAAAGTGTCAGGATATAAAATCAATGCACAGAAATCAGTTGCATTTCTATACACCAGCAGCAAGACAGAAGAAAGAGAAATTAAGGAGTAGATCCCACTTACAATTGCACCCAAAACCCATAAGATGCCTAGGAATAAACCTAACCAAAGAAGCAAAGAATCTGTACTCAGAAAAGTATCATGTACTCATGAAAGAAATTGAGAAAGACACAATAAAATGGGAAAACATTCCATGCTTATGGATTGGGAGAAGAAATATTGTGAAAATGTCGATGCTACCTAAAGCAATCTACACATTTAATGCAAACCTTATCAAAATGCAATCAATTTTTTTTCAAAGCAATGGAACAAATAATCCCCACATTTATATGGAAAAGACCCCGGAGAGCCAGAGGAATGTTGAAAAGAAAGCCAAAGTTGGTGGCATCACAATTCCAGACTTCAAGCTCTATTACAAAGCTGTAATCATCAAGACAGTATGGTACTGGCACAAAAACAGATACATAGATCAATAGACTAGAAGTAGAGAGCCCAGAAATAAACACCCTCAACTGTACGGTCAACTAATCTTCCACAATGCAGGAAAGAATGTCCAATGGAAAGAAGACAGTCTCTTCAACAAATGGTACTGGGAAAATTGAACAGCCACATGCAGAAGAATGAAACTGGACCATTTCCTTACACCACACATAAAAATAGACTCAAAATGGATGAAAGACCTCAATGTGAGACAGGAATCCATCAAAATCCTTGAGGAGAACACAATTAGCAATCCCTTTGACCTCAGCCACAAGAACTTTCTTGTAGAAATATCACCAAAGGCAAGGGAACCAAGGGCAAAAATGAACTATTGGGACTTCATCAAGATCAAAAGCTTTTGCACAGCAAAGGAAACAGTCAAGAAAACCAAAAGACAACTGACAGAATGGGAGAAGATATTTGCAAATGACATATCAGATAAAGGGCTAGTATCCAAAATCTATAAAGAACTTATCCAACTCAACAGCCAAAGAACAAATAATCCAATCAAGAAACGGGCAGAGGACATGAACAGACATTTCTGCAAAGAAGACATCCAGGTGGCCAACAGACACATGAAAAAGTGCTCCACATCACTCAGTATCAGGGAAATACAAATCAAAACCACAATGAGATACCACCACCTCACACCAGTCAGAATGGCTAAAATTAACAAGTCAGGAAATGACAGATGTTGGCGAGGATGCAGACAAAGGGAACCCTCCTATGATGTTGGTGGGAATGCAAGCTGGTGCAGCCACTCTGGAAAACAGCATGGAGGTTCCTCAAAAAGTTGAAAATAGAGCTATCCTACGACCCAGCAATCGCATTACTGGTTATTTACCCTAAAAATACAAATGTAGTGATCTGAAGGGGCAAGTGCACCCAAATGTTTATAGCAGCAGTGTCCACAATGGCCAAACTATGGAAAGAACCTAGATGTCCGTCAACAGATGAATAAAGATGTGGTACATATACACAATGGAATACTATGCAGCTATCAAAAGAAATATAATCTTGCCATTTGCAATGACACAGATGGAAGTAGAGGGTATTATGCTGAGCGAAATAAGTCAATCAGAGAAAGACAATTATCATATGATCTCCCTGATATGAGGAATTTGAGAGGCAGAGTGGGGGAGTTGGGGGCATAGGGAAGGAAAAAAATGAAACAAGATGGGATCAGGAGGGAGACAAACTATAAGAGACCCCTAATCTTACAAAACAGACTGAGGGTTGCTGGCGGGGGCTGGTTGTGGAGAGAGTGTTTGGGTTATGTACATTGGAAAGGGTATGTGATATGGTGAGTGCTGTGAAGTGTGTAAGCCTGACGATTCACAGACCTGTACCCCTGGGGCAAATAATACATTATATGTTAATAAGAACAATTAAAAAAAAAGAAAGTCCTTAATTAAGTTTTCTTTGTAAAATTCTACATGATTGATTTGGGTGCCTAGAAACTCTCATGTCATGTGAGCATGTGCACTCCACAGTCTACTAAGTCCTAAAGACTTAGTAGAAAAGTAATTCCATTGCATTTCTATTCCCATTAGAAGAAGGCTCTCCAAATTATAAAGAATTCAGGTAAGTTAAGAGGTAGAAGCCACCTATGTGGGTGAGCCCAGGGTCTGGCAGAGTTCCTGGAGCCATAGGATGAATTGTAGATAATGACCCATAATGGGTATCCAGGCATGCTTTGGAAAGATATCAGAAAACAGAATCTATACTCCAACAATCATTAGCGTAGGAGGAATGTTAAAGACCTCTTAAACCAACGCACCTCACCTCTTCTTTGGTATTTGGGATAACTGAAATCTAGAAATAATAACTAACTTGACTTAGAGTTATACAGAGAAGAAAACTCTAGTTCCCTTGGTCTAGGCCAGTCCTTTCTCCACTAGCCACTAATCCACCAGTTTATTAGTTATGAATAGTTCATACGTGCTCAGTGCTTGAAAAGTATTCTTTGTGTTTTAAAAAATATGTATTTCTGAATGAATCTTCTTTCCCTCTTCCTACCGCTTCTGTGTCCTGGGCTCTTTCTCTCTTCATTAACATTAAGCTTTATTACGACTAACATTTTGTTAGAGGGTCAATGTAAGATTTTAAAACACAAATTATTTCATGAACAAAGGTAAATAGAAGCTATTATTTAGAGTTTAATGATAATTTAGAGATCAAAAAATAAAGCAGGAAAGCACTGAATCATAACTGATATAGAATGGGAAGCCTGTGATGAAATCTTGCTTCCTTTCTGACATCTGTGTACATAGTTGTAAAACACTAATTTCCAAGAAGTTTTACAAATAGCTCTCAAAGAAAGAAGTAGTCCTGCAATTATATTTTTTCTTGATACTTTAGAACACACTACCCAACCTTTGTAATCCTACATGAATGGGACTATATTCACTATCTGCTTCCCTCATTCTCTACGTCAGCTCTTACTGAGAGTGAAATATGCAGTTTGTCCTTTTTTGCTTCTTTGTAAAAATGCATAACCATTATTATAATTTTTAAACAATAGAAGACATCCAATCTCTGTTTGGAGATATGGAAAGCTGGAAAGAGCATCATCATTCCCAATATTTTTGTGGAAAAAAAAAAGCTGGACAAACATCATGACTTTCCTTGAACCTAGAACTGTACTAATATCATAGCAGCAGAATCTAGGGGAGAATAGGCACCTACAGAGAAAGACATGGTATAAGCAGTAACTTACTTAGGTCAAATGCCAGTAGGAAATTAATATAATTTTAACAAAAGTAGAACTCTAAAAAGCAAACACCAGTAAGAAAAGTTCAGCTAGGAAGATAGACACATTTCTGGAGGCCAACAGTACACTGGTAAGAGGGTGAAGTCTTAACTGGCAGTAAGTATTTTCTTCTTCTTTCACAAACCCCATGGGACAGTCACAGAAACAACTGGGAGAATTCTGAAAAGTCTCCCTTCTGGTGCAGAACTAGAAATGGAAACAGCAGTCACTGAAAGAAGGGTAAGAAATTTGCCCAGACCATTCTCTCTCCTCTTATCTACAAAAACAGAAATAAAAACCCTTTCAAAACAAAACAAAACAAAAAACCCAACCAAAGCAAACAAACAAACAAATAACCAAAACAAACAAATAAAAAACAAAAAACCACACAAAAAAAACACACAAAAAATCAACAAAAACAAAAATTTGAATCTGTGGAAAAGGGAGAAAACACTATCACACTCAGGACATTAGTAAAATCCTATTCCATCCCAGGAAAAAGAAGAAAAAATAAACCTGGACCCCAGAGGGAAGATCAGGGATATGTGCAAAATTCAGAATATCATGGGGGGGGGAGGGGCAGGATATCTGGGATCCCAGTGACTGTCCAGCACTGATGCTTAAATAAAACAAGGGAGAATACCTGACTCACCCCTCATCCCCATGGTCAGGCTAATAACCACTGAGTAATAAGTAACGCAAGAGATAAACCTCTCTGAGGCAAAACACAAAGCAAAGACTTAAATCTGAGGATAGAGCAATCACTGAAAAATAATTCATCTCTCAAATGAATTCCTACCCTAAATAAAAAATAGCCCTACGGGAGTTTAAAGTCCATAATGCACTCAGGATAATCATAACAATGATAAGCCTAAAACCTAGTTTAACTCTTAAATGGATTAACATAAATCCTGGTACTAAGGCTTGGTTGAAGGAAATGTATGCCCATTTTGCAAGACAAAAATCATTTGCCTCAGATCTCTAACGTCCTACACAAGATGTTCAGCTTTCAACAAAAAAGGAGAGGGCATATAAAAAGCCATGAAAAAACACACTTGCAAAGGACAAAGTGATAATAACCCCAGTCAGATATGACAAAGATGTTAAATGTCAGACATAAAATTTAAAATAACTATGATTAATATGTTAAAGGATCTTATGGAATAATCACACAACACCTAAGATCAGACAGGATGATTCTAGCACATAGACAGAAAGTGTAAGAAAGAATGAAACGGAAATGCTAGAAATCAAAACCATAATAACAGAGAAGAAAAATGCCTTTAATGAGGTTATAAGTAGAGTCAACACAGGTGACTAATGGTGGACTATAAAATATGTCAAAAAAATTATTAAAGCTGAAATCTAGAGACAAAAAGAGAGCAAAAAAACACAGAACATACAAGAACTATGGCCCAATATCAAACAGTATAACCACATGTAGTTGGGAGTCTCAAAAGGAAAAGAGATATAGAATAGGACAGAGGAACTATATGAAAAATAATGACTAAGAATTTTTCAAAATTAATATGATAGACACCAAACCACAGAGCCAAGAAACACAGGGGAAGAAAACAAAGACACATAAGCAAATCTTATTTAAATCACTAAAACAAAATAAAAAGAGTAAACTTTAAAGGCAACATGAAGAAAAACATATATTACATGCAAAGAAAACAGGATTTAAATAATGGATGTCTCATCAGAAACTATACAAGCAAAAGGTAATGGAGTATTATCTTTAAAATACTGAAAGATGAAGTTGTCAACCAAAAATTCAATCCTCAGCAAAAATTACTTTCAAAAATAAAGGATAAATTTAAAAAAAAATAATAAAGTACATACAAATTGATGTAATTTATTGCCAATCTACTTGTTATACAAGAAATACTGGGAGTGACATCAGAAAAACAGCCAAATAAGACGTCCTCTCTCATATCGCCTCTGAACAATTTGGCATCCATTCACTGATAAAAGGGCCTTTGTGGAAGAGGCGGGATCCCAGTAGGCATCTGTGAAACCTCAGTTCATTCTAAGACTGAGGAAAGCCATTTTGAGAAGGCAGACTCACACCCAGACAGCTAACTAGCTAACCATGGACTCAGTCACAGACCTGGAAAAAAAATCTCTGTACCCCTGAGGACTCAGCTGCAGCCCCATTTGGTCTGGTCCTATCCCAAGCGTCATACACCAAGGTACTCAGAGGAGTCACACCCACCTGTGCATTGAGTAATAGGCATACAAAATTTGATCCTGGCAGTAGATGTGGAAGTAGCTTGTGAACTGTTCCAGCCCTTCTGAGGTTGAGTACAGGAGCCTTAGAAGAAAGTCCACCAGAGCTGGTCAATCTGTAGATTCTGAAAGGGCTCTGTAATTGGGCTCCAGCTTATCCCAGTCACAATCTACAAAGAGTAATACTGAAACTGACCTGTTAGGAAACAGTCCCATCTGTATCCCCAGAAATTCTTAAAAGGCCTTTGTTTCCAGCCTTCTCTCAGCCACAGTCTTCTAGCAGTCCTGAGGTCCCAGGATATCAACAAGAGACTATCTGTGTCCTAGAGATCTGAAAAGGGCCCTACATTCAGTTCCAGGCCCTCTCAGTCACTGTCTATAAGCAATCTTGCCATCACAGGAACCCGGTGGGAGGCTCTCAAGACCATACCTCAGGAGACCCAGAAACGTGCCTATTTTGGGATCCAGCCCCTTTAGCCATGCTCAGGAAGCAGTAAGGCCCACTCAAGAACCTGTTGGGGAGACACTAATTCATATCTCCAGAGCCAGGTCTAACGACCTCAATCTTGTTTATAGAACCTGAAACAGCCCTGGGGCTCAATTCCAATGCCTTTCAGCCATAGGTCAGGCCCAGTCCTGTGCACTCAGGTGTCCATCCAATGATAAGGCAGTAACCTGGCCAGGTCTCTAGCAGAATCCATACCTGTCCATGCACCTGCTAATAGGTGCACTGACTTATACCGCAACTATGGACCCTAAAGCAGACCAGTGTGACAGCACTACCCCACTGAACAAGGTAATGAAGCCAGCCTAATCCGTCCAAAAAACAGGATCCACATCCACTTAGGCCCCTGGTAACAAGCCCACCAACTACAGGGCCAAATGAAAACCCAATGAAAGCCTCACTACCTGCTCCAGCCCAGCACAGTTGTGATTCTGGAGATAATACCATCAGCTCCAGGAACAACAGGTGGCTAAAAGATGTAAAGACTGGAAGAAGTGTTGGTTCATTCAAATACACAGACACCAATGCAAGGTCATATAGATACTTAAGAATCAGTTAAATATGACACCAAAGGTAATTAATAAAGATCTATTAACTGACTCCAAAGAAATGAAGATTTGTGATTTGCCTAACAAAGAATTCAAAATAATATTCTTAAAGAATCTCAATGAAATGCAAAAGAACACAAATAGACAAAATTAGGAAAAGAATACCTAAACAACTGTGAAGTTTAATAAAATACAGAAGCCAAAAGAAACAAGCAGAAGTCCTGAAGCTGAAGAAAACAGTAAGAGAACTGAACAATTCAATATAGTTTCAAAAACAGAATCAATCATGCAGAAAAAAGAATCAGCAATGTAAACACAGATTGCTTGAAATTAGTCAAACAGTTGAACAAAAAGAAAAAAAAAGAATGAAAAAGAATGAAGAAAGGCTATGTGAAATATGGAACACAATCAAGAGACCAACCATTCCCACCATGAGAGTACCAGAAGAAAAGAAAAAGTAAAGGGCAGACAGCTTATTTAAATAGATAATAGCTGAAAACATTCTAAATCTTGGGAGAGATGTGAACAACCAAGTATAGGAACATGAAAGGATTTCAAGCAACATCAACCTAAAGAATGTTACTCCAAATACCTTATAATCAAAATGTTAAAGGTCAAAATAAATAGAAAATTTTGAAAGTAGCAAGAGAAAAATGAAAATAATCTATCACATACAAGGAACCCCGCCCTCTAATAAAGCTATGAGCATATTTCTGTGCAGAAGCCTTATAAGCCAGAAGCAAGTGGGATAACATGTTCAAAATACTCAAAAGGAAAAAACAAAAACAAAAACTAAAACCTGCCAACAAAGAAGATTATACCTGGCAAAACTGTCCTTTGAAAATGAAGTAAAGAGAAAGACATCCCCAGGTAAACAAAACCTAAGGGAGTTCGTCACCAGGAGACCTACCTGTAAAAAAAGATGTTAAAGAAAGTCATTTAAGCTGAAATGAAGAACACTAAGTAACAACATAAAAATATAAAAAAAGTATAAAAATCATTAGTTAAAATAATTACAAATGGTGATGTGTAAAGTGTTTTTGTTTTGTTTTGTTTTCAAAGATTTTGTTTGTTTATTTGACAGACAAAGATCACAAGTAGGCAGAGAGGCAGGCAGGGAGAGAGGAGGGAACAGGCTCCTTGCCAAGCAGAGAGCCCGATGCAGGGCTTGATCCCAGGACCCTGGGACTATGACCTGAGCCAAAGGCAGAGGCTTTAACCCACTGAGCCACCCAGGCACCCCTGTAAAGTGTTTTTATCTCTAGTATAAAAGTTAAAAAACAGTAACACTAAAAATAACTACAACTGCAATAATGTATTAATGGCTGCACAATATAAAAAGATAAAGTGTGATATCAATAGCATAAAACATGAGGGAGGAAAAATAAAAGGGTAGAACTTTTGTAGGAGTTTGAAAGTAAATTGTTATCAGTTTTAAATATACTGTTTTATCTACAAGATATCTTATTTAAGTCTCATGATAACTACAAAGGAAACACCTACAGTGGATGCACAAAAATTTTTAAAAGAAAGGAATTAAAGCAACTATTACAAAAAATAAGTGCATAAATAAGTAATCAAAGACAGAACAAGAAGAAGAAAGGAACAAAAGAATTCAAAAAACAGAAATCGGTTAACAAAATGGCAACAGTAAGTCCCTACCTACGAATAATTCCTTTCAACAATTACTGAACAAATTCTCCAACTAAAACACACAGGGGTGGGTGCTTGGGTGGCTCAGTTGTTTAAGTGTCTGCCTTCTGTTCAGGTCATGATCCTAGGCTCCTGGGATCAAGTCCCACATTGGGCTCTCTGCTCAGCAGGAAACCTGCTTCTCTCTCTGCCTGCAGCTCCCCCTAATTATACTCTCTCTCTCACTCTCTCTTTCTCTCTCTCTCTCTCTCTCTCTGCCAAGTAATACATAAAATCTTGAAGGAAAAAACAACACAAAACAGTGGCTGAATGGATGGGAAAAAAACAAGATCCAAAAATACGCTGCCTCCAACAGACAAACTTTAGCTTAAGGACATACATTGGCTGAAAATGAAGGGTTGGAAAAAGATATTTTGTACAAATGGTAACAACAACAACAAAACCCCCAGGATTATCTATACTTATATCAAATAGATTTTCAGTCAGAATGGGTCACAACAGACAAAGAAGGTCACTATATACTGATAAAAGAGTCTATTCAACAAGAGGATATCAGGTTTATAAATACATACGCATTCAACATTGGAGCACCTCAATATTTAAAGAAAATATCCACAGAATTGAAGGGAGACATAGACAATAATAAAGTAACAGCAGGGTATTTCACTTCACAATTTTGACATTGGGTAAATCTCCAAATATAAAACTAATAAGGAAACAGTGGACCTAATAACACTATAGACCAAAGTGACCCAACAGACATATAAAACATTCCATTCTACAGTTCCAAAATACACATCTTCTGAAGCATACATGGAGCATTCTCCAGGACAGAACATATGCTAAAGCATGAAGCAAGACTTAACAAATTTAAGAAGATTGTAAACATATCAAATATCTTTCGTGAACACAGTGGTATAAAACTAGAAATCAATAATAATAGGAAAATGGAAAATTTCACAAGTATGTTTAAATTAAAAAATGTACTCCTCAATAATCACTTGCTCAAAGAAGAAATCTAAAAGGAAATTATAAAGAATCTTGAAACAAATGAAAACAAAAATAAAATATACCAAAAATTATAAGATGCAGCAAAAGCAGTTCTAAGAGGGAAATTTATAGTAATAAATTCTTACATTAAGAGAAAAGAAAGATCTCAGATTAACAATCTAATTTGAGACTTAAAGGAATTTTAGAAAGGGAGAAAAATGTAATGTCAAAGTTAGCAGAAGAAAGAAAATACTAAAGATTCAAGCAGAAATAAAGACAACAGAAAAAAAACCAACAACAGTGAAACAAAGAATTTGTTTCTGAAAAGATATGACAACTGACAAACCATTAGCTGGACTTACCAAGAAAAAAAGAGAGAAGAGTCAAATGAACAAAATTATAAATAAAAGAGGAAATATTATAACTGATAAC
This sequence comes from Martes martes, assembly GCF_963455335.1. Lineage (NCBI taxonomy): Eukaryota > Metazoa > Chordata > Mammalia > Carnivora > Mustelidae > Martes > Martes martes. Next base: position 24,451,084 of record NC_137900.1, read on the forward strand.
CTTAGAAATACAAAGAACACAAGAGGCTACCATGAACACTATACATCAACAGATTGGATTACTTAGAGAAAATGGATAAATTCCTCAAAACACACACCTTTCCAAGAGTGAATTATGAAGAAATAGAAAATTAAAACAGATGAGTAACAACTAAGGAGATTAAATCAGTAATCTTGAACCCCTCAACAAAAAGCCCAGGACCAGATGGTTTCTTCAATGAGTTCTACCAAACATCTAAAGAATAAATACCAATTATTCTCAAGCTCTTCCAAAAAGTGGAAGAGTAGGAAACACTCCAAAATTCATTTCACAAGGCCAACATTATCCTAACACTGAAGCCAGATAAGGACGTTACAAGAAAACAAAAACAAAAACAAAAACAAGCAAACAAACAAAAAACCACAGACCAGTATCTTTAATGAATATAAACGCAAAAATTCTCAACAAATTATGAGCAAATCAAATTCAACAGTACATTAAAACCAACCACATTACCTCTGGGATGAAAGGATGGTTTAGAATATACAAATCAATCAATGTGATATGCCACATTCATAGAATGAAGAATAAAAGGCCCTGCAAAGGATAAGAAGGAAGAACTGTTGAAGGTTTTTACACAACATATGAAATACTTTAAAAACACATTAAAAATAGATTCTGATTAACCATAGGTATATACTGTTAAGTTTAGTGTAATTGTTAGAAGTTGTGTAGGAGGTACAAATAATATTTCAATAGGGGAGGTAAAATGGAATAATAAAAAAATGTTTGACCAACCTAAGAGAAGAGGGACAAAGAAAAAAAAGAAACAAATAAGAGATGAAACAAATAGAGGACCGCTCTCAAGCTGGCAGATTTTAGTCGAATCATATTAATAATCATATTACATGTAAATGGTCAAAACATACCAATTAAAAGAGATTGTCAGATTGTATAAAAAAGCAATACCCATATGTATGCTATCTGTAAGATATCCATTTTACACAAAAAGTTATAGGTAAAATAAAAAGAACAGCAAAAAATACATGATATAAACACTAACCAAAAGAAAACCGGAATAGTAATATCAGACAAAGCAGACTTCAGAACAGGGAATATAATCAAGGAAAAAGAGAGACATCACGTAAGAATAAAGGAGTCAATTCTCCAAGAAGATATGACAATTCTCAGTTATACACAAAATAATAAAAGCCTCAAAATACATAAAGCAAAAGACAACAGAATTGAAGGTGAAATAGACAAACCCAAAATTATAATTGGAGACTTCAACATTCCTCTTCGTAACTGATAGAAAAAGAGGGTAGAAAATCAGTAAGGATCTAGATGATCTGAACAATGTTATCACCAACTTAATCTAATTGATATTTAGAATATACTACCAAACAACAGCACACTATACATTCTCTTCAAGTACACAAAGAACACTGACAAATATAAATCATATTCTGAGCCATAAAAATAAAACATATCCCACTGAAGCAGTATCAACCATAGAAAACATGTTCTCTGACCATAAATGAATTAAATTAGAAATACATAAGAGAAAGTTATCTGGGAAAGTCCAAATTATTTGAAAATTAAGCAGCACATTTATAAATAACTCTTGGATCAAAAAAAGCTATCAAAGAAAATTGAAAGAACATATTCAACTGTATGAAATTAAAATTTAATGTCAAAATGTATAGGATGTAGCTAACAAAATAGTTAGAGGAAATGTTATAGCATTAAGTTTTTACATTATAAAAGGTTCTCAGAGGTGTCTGTGTGGATCAGTCAGTTAAGTGTGCAACTCTTGGTTTCTGCTCAGGTCATGATCTCAGGGTTGTGAGACTGAGCCCTATATAAGACTCCTTGTGGGGATGGAACATGCTTAGGATTCACTGTCTCCCTCTAAACCTACACCTCCCCCTCCTTCTTTGTCTCTAAAAAAGTAGTGGGGGCACTGGGTGGCTCAGTCAGTTAAATGGTAGACTCTTGGTTTCAGCTCAGGTCATGATCTCAGGGTGCTGGGATGGAGCCTGACAGGCTCCACTCTCAGTGAGGAGTCTGCCTAAGGATCCACACTCTCTTGGTGTGCCTAGGTGGGTCAGTCATTAAGGGTCTGCCTTCAGCTTAGGTCATGATCCCAGAGTCTTGGGATCCAGCCCTGCACTGGACTCCCTACCCAGCAGAAGGCCTGCTTCTCCCTCTCCCGTTTCCCCTGCTTGTGTTCCCTTCTCAGTGTGTCTCTCTGTCAAATAAATAAAATCTTAAAAAAAAAAAAAAGGATTCACACTTTCTGCCCCTCCCCCCACTCACATGCACATGCGCTTTTGTGTTCTCTCAAATAAAGAAATCTTTAAAAAAATAAAGTTCTCTCGGGGCACCTGGGTGGCTCAGTGGGTTAAAGCCTCTGCCTTCGGCTCAGGTCATGGTCCCAGGGTCCTGGGATCCAGCCCGCATCGGGCTCTCTGCTCAGCAGGGAGCCTGCTTCCCCCTCTCTCTCTCTACCTGCCCCTCTGCCTACTTGTGATCTCTGTCAAATAAATAAATAAAAAATCTTTAAAAATGTTTAAAAAAATACAGTTCTCAAATCAATAATCTAAAATTCCACCTTAAGAACTAGAAGAAGAACAAAGTGAACTCAAAACATGCTGAAAGGAGAAAATTATAGGAATAAGAGCAGAAATCAACAAATTTTTTTAAAAAATAATAAAGCATTAATCAGACACACCAAAAAATTCACTCAGAGTTATACACATAATTGAATAGTTCTATAGCTATTAAATAAATTATATTAATCATTTTAATCTTCCAAAAAAGAAAACTCCAGGCCCAAATGGTTTCACTGGTGAATTTTAGCAAACATTTAATAAATAAATGATACTAATTCAACGTAATTTCTTCCAAAAAAAAAAATAGAAAAGGACGGAATACTTCCCAGCTCATTTATGAGGCAAGCATCACACTAGTAACAAAACAAAAACATCAAAAGAAAACCCCACATCAATATCTTTAATAAACATAGATGCAAAAACCCTAAAAAAAGTTACCAAATCAAACCCAGCAATAAATACATAATGTCCTCATGAATTTGCCTCATACTCTAAGGCCAAAGAGGACCAGAAGTCAGGGCCTTAGCCAGGAGCTGGTGCAGGTAAACTCATACGAAAGATTATTTGAGGCAAGAATGGCCAACAAATCTTCTAACCTTAGAGGGAAATTTTGATGAACAACAGGCTTGCATGATCTTAAATATCTCCTCACAAATTGCTTATTAATTGCAAAAGAAGAAACAGTAACTACACTGTAGAGAAATTAGATAAGCCCTTTATCAAACACTGTGTGTTTGCAGATGCAATATCCTGAAAAGGACACAGCATCACCTATATAGTACAAATGCCAGGAGGACACAGCCTAAATCGAATCCAGAGGAAAGAGCAGACAAATTCATAAAAAGGACTTTTCTATTTTCTTTTTAGAAGTTGGAGAATGGGGGAAGCAGTGGCTGTATTATCCAAAATGCCAATGCGAAGAAGACAAAGGAATGCTGTGGCAATATTTCAAAGGAAACTAAAAAGACATGAAAATCAAATGTAATACCTGATCCTATACTTGATCCCATATTGGAAGAAAACAAAGGCTGAAAAAAAAACATTATTGGATCAACTGATAAACTGAAAAACATGGGATATTAGATTAAAATATACCATTGTTAAATTCACAAAAATTGATAATAATATGGTAATTATGTAAGAGAATGCCCCATTATTGGGGTGTCTGGCTGGCTTAGTCAGTAGAGGATGCAACCCTCGATCCTGGGGTTATAAATTCAAGCCCCACTTTGGGTGTAGAGATTACTTTAGAAAAAAGAAGAGAGAGAAAGAATTTCCTAATATTAGGTAATACGCATTAAAATATTTGGGGATAAAGAGTCATGATATAGGCAACTCACTTTCAAATGGTTTGGAAAATGCATACACACACACACACAAAGAGGCAGAGAGAAGACAACTCAGCTTATGGCGAGTGAGGCAGAATGTTAACAAATAAGTGAATCAAGGTGAAAGTTATAATGTGCTATTCTTATTCTTGCAACTTCTAGGTGAATCTGAAATTATTTCCAAATAAAGGATTTTTAAAATGAGCTATATATGCAGGTGATGCCTCAAAAAGTGTAAAACAAATTACATGGAAAAAGCAAACTACTATAAAATCTACTAAGATATAATTCTATTGTATAAACTTAAAAATCCTTAAAATCACAGCAAGAGAAGAGAGGAGGAAGGAAAGAAGTAAATGAAAAAATAATTTCTCTTGAAAGCATACTGAAAACAGTTAACCATACTTATTTGTTCACTATTACAAGAGGAGCCTAAAGAGGCAGGGAAAAATGTTCCTGTTTTGTTTTCATTTTTTTCACTTTTTACCTCCATAGTTTGATTTCTGTTTTGCCCTTTATGTTTATTTTTAATAAATGATGAGCACTGGGTGTTGCATGCAACTAATGAATCATTGAACACTACATCAAAAACTAATGATGTACTACAATATGCTGGCTAACTGAACATCATAAAAAACATGTTGGAGTAGGACAAACCAGTCTTGCCCAGAAATTCCAAGATCTTAAAAAAAGAAAGAAAGAAAAGAAAAGCATCTGATGAGAATATATTCCCTTTTTTATGCAAAACAAATGTCAAAATTGATATAAATGATAGTATTTTTAGAATGTGGATTGAATACTAAATTTCATCAATACATAGAATGTGTGTGTGTGTGTGTGTGTGTGTGTGTGTGTGTGTGTGTGTGTGTATTTTTTTTTTTTAACATACTAGGAACCAAGGTATTTATTTTTAAGGTGTTAAAAGCCTGGCATCAAGAAAAAGGTCCACTCCTATCTATCTCCTTTTAGAGGAAAAAAACCTTGAAATTCTGAAGACCATTTTGGTCCACAGTATTTGAAGGTTCAAACTCAAAGTTGAAGATCAGAGTTCAACTTTAAAATTGTTATAAAACCAAGAAAAGAATGTCCCCGGCCTATTTCCTTTCTTACTCTACTTGGCCTCAGGTTTTTACACAGGGATGAATAAATGGCTCTTCTTATTTACGTTTGGTAACTGACACCATCCTACACTACTTAGAAATATGTTCTATATATATACACACACACACACACACACACACACACGCACACACACACACACACACATACACACACAAATCTGGGAACTAATTCATTGGTTTGGATATTTCAAGGCTACATTCAGCAAATGAAATTTTCCTTCCATGGGGTACTTTTTAAAGGATTAGCTCAGCTAGTAGAGGCCTCCTATAGCCTTGCCCAAAGCTCTCTAAGGCAGTGCTTCTCAAATCTAAATGTGCCTCTGAATCACCTAGGTTTCCTGTTAAAATATATATTCTGACTCAGTAGGTCTGGGGAAGGGCCCTTGAGTCTGTCTGCATTTATAACAAAACCTCAGGTGGTGCTGATGCCGTGTTCTATGGACCATCATGTTGAATAAGGAAGCTATAAGGAATTAAGCATAAGTAAGGATGGGGAAAAGGTCTGAGTTCTTCCTTGCTTACCTTTTTAAAAAAATCTGGTTACATTAACCCTGCTCTTATCAACCTAGCAGTCTTCAGGGCTGCTTGAGAGTAGACACTATACTATTTTAAAGAATTCCAGTCCAGACTGAGACTATCCCCTCAGAAATTTTAGTCACACTGAACCTTTAAATGGACACACATGTAAAATGCACCCATCTGGTATTTTCAATCAATGGTCACAATATTAAAAAAAAAAAAAAAATCATGGGGTAGGGGCTGGGGGAGGTTAACTAGTTTTCCTTCTGGTAGAAAAAAAAAAAAACACAAACAATTTGTAATCCTGCTGATATAATCTCACCCCAGTGAAAAAACAAGTTGTGGACCTAATCTATGGGGAAGCTTCAGCCCCCAAATATCGTCCCAAACTTCTTTAAGAAGAGTGGCCTAGGAGGCACTTTTCTATAATATGTGAACACTTGTCATATTAAGCTTACAAGCAGACTCTTATGAATCAAGTATCATTATATGACTTATGATAGCAACTACTGTTTTCATTCTGTCTCTTACAAGCCCCTCGGGTAGAGAGAAGCACTGTCTGCCTCAGGATCTACTTCCACATCCATTACACCTGTGGGAGACTAATGTTTTAAGACTTATGGTTAATTGTCCCTTGCAAAAAGGATATGCACAAAAAGGTACAGGAAAACCCACAGAATCCATGGAATATCAATCATAATGTAAAAATAATTAATCCCTCAAGATGACTGACTTAGCAGGAAACAGCCCATATTTTATTAAAGTCCAAAAGACCCTGTTGCATTCCCTCAACTGTTTAAAAAGAAAAGTCTGTTGACATCAAACACGTAGCCCACATGGATTAAATTAGGTCACTCTTCGTGTTACAGTTTAAGATTTCATAAAGTACAGCTTGTGGTTAAATCATGTGCTCCAGTTCTGAAGGGCTGGTTGATGACTTCCCAATCTTTTCAATATTGCACCGCGAGTGATATTTACCCAAGCACTACCACAGCACTCTCCAATCTGTGGGTTTTTTTTTTTTTTAGATTTTATTTATTTATTTGACACAGAGAGAGAGAGAGAGAGAGAGAGAGAGAGAGAGATCATAAGTAGGCAGAGCGGCAGGCAGAGAGAGAGGAGGAAACAGTCTCCCCGCTGAGCAGAGAGCCTGATGTGGGGCTCGATCCCAGGACACTGAGACCATGACCCGAGCTGAAGGCAGAGGTTTAACCCACTGAGCCACCCAGGCGCCCCTTCAATCTGTTCTTAATAATCCAGCCCCCAGTTTTGTAGCCCACTCCACATTTTGATTCCCAATAAACAAATATTTGTGGTGTGTTCGTGGGCTGTTTAACTGCTAGCATATTTGGTTCAGGACAGCATTCCATGAAGAAAGGGGGCACATCTGTGGCCCCTGGGTTAAATGTTGGGGGGAAATGTGGTTTCACTGAAAGCATTAGGTCTTTCTTGGGAAAGTTTAGTGACAACCAATGGAGACAAAACTGGGACAGCCATTGAAGGGGACAATTCTTCAAAACTGTCAAATGAGGAATTCATCTTTTCTATGCCTACCATCCTCACTCTATTTGAAGGCCTCAAATGCTTAAGCATTAATGGATTTTCAGATAAGCAGGAAACTGAGAAGACAATGGAAAGGGGAGATTTCCTTTATGCATATGCAAGGTCTCCAGATTGCTTCAGTTTCTGAACTTCTTAGCACGAATCTGGGCATTAGACTGAACCACTTGGGAGCTCACATAGGCAAGGAATGTTTATTCATCTCAATATCTTCCTGTTTCTAGGATTAGAGGCTGTCAAAAACAAAGATATCAGCAAGTCCATGCTGTCTGTCTTGTTTCACTTAATTCATTTTGTTTGCAGTCATAACAAGCATGTTATTTATTTAGTTGTAAGTACATACCAAAGTAAGGATGAATTCACTTTAATCCTTTAATTTAACAAGATCACATACTTTAGGAAGCCAAAGGCTTTACAGCAAGATTAGAATAAAGAGTTCTGTTTCCTTGTAGATTAAAATATATATCCTGAGTATTTGATTTGTGGCATAGCATTATGTTTGATATTTAGGTGCTCTCTTGCTGAGGTCTAAATTAGTATGTTTATTAAATTCCCTCTAAGTGGCATTTTACCCACTGTGTTTACATTTAGAATCATCTTTCATGATAAAGTCTGTCATGAAATGGGAAAACTGATTTACTGCCTACATTTCTTCCAAGTTTGGTAGCTAAGACCCATCTGTCAACAGAGATAAAGCGCACATGCACGCACGTGCGCACACACACACGCACACACATATGCACACGCTTTGTTTCCTTTAAAGATCTGCAGCCCTTTAGTTCACTCTCCTTTTTAGTTCAGTTTGTAGCAGCAGCAGATGTCACTAAGTCAGTTTGTTTCTTTTCTGATTCCTGCCAATTTTTTTTTTTTTTTTTTTGTCTTTCTAGCACACTCTCTTCGCACCTTTAGGAGGGAGGCCAGGCTGTGTGTACATTCAAAACCTCCTCTCACTTGGTAAGTTTTAGGCAAGAAACAACCTTTTGAACAAGGAACTGTTTACTTGGCTGTTGCAATTCAAGCATCTACTCTTGAGAAATAGATTAAGATAAATTTTAAAAAGTAATCCATTTGGCTTGAGTTAAAACCACCTCCAAAAATGTTATTCTATGAATGGAAGGAAACCTTAAATGTTTAAAATAACAAAAGACTATGGAAAGAGCAATTCAGTTTCTACAAAGATTCTGAATTGACTAGCTTTTATTCAGGTGATTTGCTGGCCTGGGTGCAAGTGCAAAAGATCTCTAACAAATGGTGAGATCTGCGAGGTAGGCAAAGGCCTGATTGCACAAAATTCTGTTTTCCAGAGTCCAAAGTAATGACTGCAGTTCTCACATTTGTCTTCCCTTTGCATAGAAAACTGGAGCCAACCTTTCCCCAGCTCATGTTCCTTTACCAGTGACTGTCCAACCTTTACTTTTTTTTTTTTTTTTAGATTTTATTTATTTATTTGACAGAGAGAGATCACAGGTAGGCGGAGAGGCAGGCAGAGAGAGAGGAAGGGAAGCAGGCTCCCTGCTGAGCAGAGAGCCCGATGCGGGGCTCGATCCCAGGACCCTGGGATCATGACCTGAGCCGAAGGCAGAGGCTCTAACCCACCGAGCCACACAGGCGCCCCGAACCTTTACTTTTGAAGACAGGCCATTTTGAGTCTGGAACTTTCAAACTGCCACCACAGGAAAAAGCATTCCATCAAGCCAGCCATACTCATTAATACCTGAGCCTACAGAGATTTGCCAGGTTCATCCAAATACCTGACAGTTCCTAAGATCTAGAGCTCACAGGAGGTAAGTTGTAGTGAGACAAAAAGGACGGAAAGGTCTCAAGAATGGTCAAGTGTCATGAGGGCAGCTGGGCAGTGACAAACAGTAGTTTGTTCGCACTGCAAAGACCACTGGTCTTGCCGTCAGACAGAGCTGGGTTCATTCTCCTCCTACCTCATCCTCATGTTGGGTAATGTTCCAAATACTAGACATAGTGACCCAATTTAATCTTCTCAACAACTCTAGGAGATAAAGAGTATTACCTCCACTTTAAAATGGGAAAATGGAGGTAACAGAAAAGTTTAAGCAATTGCCCAAGGTCCTACAATTTCTAAGGTGTTAAGGTGGAATTTGAACCTGGACAGACAGGCTCAAATAATCCACATCCTCAACAAACTGTGTTTACTTATGATGTCCCATAAAATAAATGACTTAACCTCTGAGCTCCAAGGGCTGATTTAGAAAAGTAGAGAGAAAAATACTGAGTTCGGGTTGTGTTGCAGACATTCAATGTGAATATACAAGGAAATAATTAAAAACAAATTCCCTCCTTAAAAGAGTGAGGTATTTGCAGAAAAGGGAACAAAGAGGGCATGGAAAGGGAACTTTGCCTGCCTCACACTTTTCCTGGCATGTTCCTGGGCTTCCCACCAATGCCCCACGTGAGACTGTGTTTTTAGCTTCAATGACTAAAATATTACCTGAGAGTAACAAGAAAGGTCATAGGACTGCCAAAGTGTTCATGAAAAAGTATAGTCAGAAAAAGAATGACTTCACTAAGTAGATTTAAAGAGACAGCAGGAGACAAAAATGAAGATGATTTTTAGAATACACTCTATGAGTTCTACAAGTTCATTGTGCTGACAACAACTCTCTTTCCCTGGCATAAGGTAAGCCCCAGAGAGCAGAATCCTTGACTATCATTCACTGCTGTTTCCATGACTGCTGTATTTGCATGTGCAAATAAGGCACTGCACAATGGCACTGCGTTGGAGAGGATGTGATTCAATTTGTAGACATAGATTTGCAGGCTTACTACCAAACTTACCCAGCACAGGCAGTGTAACACCTTTTCTCAATAAAATCTGAATATTATGGGGGTGCCTGGGTGGCTCAGTCAGTTAAGCATCTGACTCTTGGTTTTGGCCATAATCTCAGAGTATCAGATTAGGTCCACCTTGGGATCCACACTCAGCAAGGGAGTCTGCTAGGGAATCTCTCCCTCTCTGCCTCTGCTTCTCCCCCTGTTATTCTCTGTCTCTGTCTCTCTCTCCCTCAAATAAATAAATAAATGAATCTTTTTTAAAAATCAGGATATTATGACAATTTCCCAATAGATGTAAATAAAATCTCAAAAGGAAGCTAATTCTTCTTCTTTTTTTTAAAGATTTTATTTTATTCTTTATTTGACAGACAGAGATCACAAGTAGGCAGAGAGGCAGGCAGAGAGAGAGAGGGGGAAGCGGGCTCCCTGCTGAGCAGAGAGCCTGATGTGGGGCTCGATCCCAGGGATTCCCTGACATACAGTGAACATTCATGAATATTTGTGGATGAATAAATCAGAATTCCCTATTAACCCTTCTATGAATCTAGATACGATGTAGATCATGATCTCAAGGTCGTGAGATCAAGCCCTGTGTCACACTCAAGCTCAGCACAGAGTCTCTTTGACATTCTGTCTCTCCTCTCCCTCTGCCCCACTCCCAACACATGCACACCCTCTCTCTCTCTCTCAAATAAACATTTTTTTTTTTTTAAAAATAGGTAAAGTGAAATGTTTTATTTCTGTCAGTGTGCCCCCCCCATTTTAAATTATATGCTGGACTTATTTGGGGAATTATCAATGATACTAATCTTTTTCCTCCCTGCAGTTGGGTATTTGTCTACGTCCACTGAAGAGTTATACACATAATGGTTCCCCAACAGAGTCTTCAGTAAATCCCAAGAAGACATAATCAAAGACAACTCACAAACCTGAAAAGGTACAGCCACTATTCCCACAATAACAGGACAAAGTCCCTGGAATCCCCACTCCCCCTACCCTCCTCCCTAGCATATTCACCAATGGGCAAGGGTCACTTATGGCAAGAAAATACTGCCCTAGGACAGCACCACAGGGGAACTCTGGGCCCTTTGGCTTGTTCTTTTTAATACGGAGAATTCCTATCCCCTAATTGGTCACTTGGCTGGAACTTTATCATTCAGGTCTCAGCTCAACTATCATCCCCTCAGAGAAGGAGTCCCTAACTGCCCCACACTCCACTCCTATCACTTGATATTGCTTTGCATTTTTTAAGATTTTCTTCATAGGGCTTATCCCTTACCGCATTTGTTTACTTGTTTATTGTCTGTGTTTTTCCAAGAGAATGAGAACAGGACATTGTATTCCCCCCAACTAGAATTTGCATTTCTCACCCTTTTGAGAGGTATCATAACTGTTACTTCCTCCGGTTCCTTCGTTGGTATTACCCTCAGCTTATTCAACATTTATTGAGAACCTAGTATGCATCTGGCAACTGTTCTAGGTCCTTGGGTTATAGCAAAGGAAAAAGAATCTCTGCCCTTATGGAATTTCCTTTTGTGGAAAGGGGTAGATGATTAACAAACAAATAAATATATACCATATAGGACAAATAAGTGCTACAGGAAGAAAATAAAGTAGGTAAGGGGACAGAAAGTGATGGGCTGGTGAACATGATTGTTTGGTGGGAGATCAACAATCATCTTTCTGGGGAGGTAACCTGAAGGTGTGAGGAAGGGAGCCACATAGTTACGGGAAGAGCACGCCAGGCAGAGAGCTGTCACATGCCAAGACTGTAAGGAGGAACAGAATTTGTGTGTTCAAGAAACAAGGAAGTGAGTACAGTAGGCAGAGGGTGAATGAGGAAATGAAGTAAGAAAGTAGTGGGGGACCGGATCAGGTGGTGCTCTGTAGCATGGTAAAAACTTAGGCTCTTATTCTTAGTGAAATGCTGAACCACCTGGAGGGTTCTGGAGTAAAATGATCAGACTAACTTTTTGAAAGGAAACTGAGTTTATTGTGTAATTAACATACTATGGCTTGATGGGAATGGGGGGGATATAAGAATAGGAGAGGACAGATGGGGTCTATCAAAACAGCCTGTGTGAGAAAGGATGTTGGCCTGGACCAGATGGTAAGAAAGAAAGTGTTTGGGACATATTTTGAAGAAAAAGCTGATAAGATTTGGTGAAGGACTCATCGTGGAATGCAAAAACAAATGTCAAGGCCCTAATTTCAGTTCCCTCTCTAACCTGTTTGCTTTAGAGCTTCCCCAGTGAGCCTCTAATTATATCTCCTTAGCAAATCACTTCCAGGAGCCCACTTGGGTCCTCCTCTATAGGGCAGGTCCTGGTCCCCACCTGTTATGCCCCTCCATGACCATGTAACCATGTTATTCTAAGAATCCCTACCTTCCTCTCCTTCTTTATTTTACCAATCCCTTACTCTCATCCTCCACTCAAATCAAAAATACACTGCTTCTGAAACATTCAAATCCCATCTGTTCCATAAAGCTCATTCAGTTTAAACTGATCTCTATGTCTTTTAAAATTTACAGAAATTGTAAAGTTCATCACACAAGCAATTATTTTGCATTGTGATGCCTCTTCTTATTGTCAATATAAGTATTTTATTATTATTTAACATTCCATGTGATTTTACAGATTAAAATATAAATTCTTCATGCATACAGAATCTATCTTATATCTTTATATTCTCTTATAACATTGTAACTTCTAGCACATCGTGCCTTATACTTAGTAGATGGTAAATAAAAATGTGCACATCTGATATATATATATATATACATATATATACACACATACACACACACACACACATATATACACACACACACACACACACACACACACACACACACACATATATACACATATGTATATGATTTTGATTATATCTTACTGGTAGCCACGGCCTCCATTTCCTCATCAGCCATCTCCTTCCTGCTCCCATATGATTAACCTCCTAACCACTCCCAAGGGCTGTTTTAGACCTGAAATACAGGACTGATACAGGGAATAAAGTTAAGATAAAACTAAATTGTTAAGTTGTAGTATTACTTTGGAGATTTAAAATGCCAGACTGGAGAACTAATACTCAATTTGTTAGGCAATTGTGAGTCATTAAATGTTTCTGAACAAGGAAGTGATAACACAATAGCCATGATTTAGTAAAGAAAATTAATTTGCCTATTTGTATGTTACAAATTGGAAGAGAAACAGGCAAGTGAGGGCTGATATTCCTCAGTTAACTATTGAAAGGATCTATGTGAAAAGTATTAAGAGCTTGAAATAAAGGGCTGGCAGATGAAATGTGAAGTATGCAATGTAAGGAATGTTCTAAGTGTAGGAATTTCAATACATTGGAAAGGTTGATTGAAAAAAAAAGAGGAGTTACATGTGACAAGTTATAATTCTCAATGTGTGGAAAAGATTATTATATTATTTATAGAAACAAAGTTGACTGGGGGAAGAACACAGTGAGTTATTTTCAATATGTTTAATTTGAGATGGCATTTATCTATGCAGAGGTACCCAGGAAGCAGCTGGAGATAGAGGATTAAGAAGGAAGTGTCAGTACTAGATAGAGAGGTTTGTGAGAGACAACGGTTTGCAAAAGCACAACCTTCAACTTCCCTAAATTAGCCTGTTGCCTCCACTTAGACTAGTACAACTGCCACAGCCCTAACTATCCCCAACAACAGTTCGCACCCAACAGGAACATTCAAAAGAGAGAAGAAAGAATTAGAAAGTATTGGTGTGACTGGAGCTAGAATGGCAAGCCACACCTCTGCTCAAATATGATTTTCCTCCCTTACCTTAAACTCAAATTCTTCCCTTATTATATCATGGGAACATATATTACAGGCCTGTGAACATCTCTCAAATATATCCTATACCAGTAAATTTCACAGTAATGATATAGTCACTATGATAGCTGACCTGGATTGCAGTAATAATGTCTTCTCAGATCTCATGCTACACTTTATGTCTTAGTTGTGATATTACTTATTTGCCTCAGTGAACCACACACCCACACACAATTTCTAAAAACTGCATTCTCTAGAAGCTTGGTGCAATTCCATACAGATCAAGCACTACATCCACGATTGACTTGCTCAGCTTCTCTCCCAGTTGATAAAAGCATAAATCCAAAGATGCAGCAAAGCTGAGAGAATGGTTTTGCTGAATTGGATTAATATCAATTGGAAGCAATGGTGAATGACTCATAAAACACCAGAGCAGTGTGAATGTATTTAAAGAAGATTGAAAAAGAACACAAATGTGATTTCTCCTAAGTCTCAACAGGTAAATATGTAACTTACTGCCAAGAAAACCTAGAAGCAAAGTACTACCTACAACCCTAGACAAATGGGAAAAAGGAATAACTGAAATTACAGTATATAAAACTAAACCAATCATTATGAGAACAACAAAAGTTACAGTTTAAGGGAGGAAGCTATACAGAAAATTGGCACTGGGAAAGTGCAAAAAGATAGATACTCTGAGTGGTTTCAAGTGCTGAGAACTGACCAAGATTGACAACAAAGGATCCCATATGCTTTCTTACAGGTCTGTATCTCTTATAACTGTGCATATAACAAATACCACTATGAACACAAGCTATTCCTGACTTGGAAGCAAACAAATTGTATACTTATACAGATATTTTAATATGGGAGAATATTTAGAAATCATCAGTCTTAGGAGAAACTCCAGATGAAAGGTCATATGCTAATTTGGGGAGCTGTGACTTTAAGCATTAGGAATGCAAGCACCTTGGGGGAAAAAAGGGTTAGGTGTAGGTTAACATTTCTTAAATTGTGTTTCCTATGATTTTATTTGTAAAATATAACACAGTGATTTCAAATCAACATTTAACTATTTAGTTGCCATAATCTTCTAAGACACTAGAAGAGAGAAGAAGAATATAGTAGAAAGAAAACAAAACAATTCCAGGGAAATGAAGCACTGCTGTAAATGTTAACATTTGTCCCCTGCACTAACACTGGTTTTCTTACACCTGCATGTGAGCATTTGTGTGTGTGTGTGTGTGCATGCGAGCCCATGTTGAAAGGCAAAGGGTATTTTCATTACCCATGGCATTATGTAAATAACGGAAATCAGATCCTTCATATCTCATGAAGCAGTGGGGATACAAATCACTAGCTAATACGTAATAATACTAAATAACAGGATTGTGAATCTCTGAATAAATTAGGGCATAAAAATCTAAAGAGATAGAAATGAAATAACATGTAAGATGAAAACCTTGTTGAAGCCACTGGACAGACTTTGTAGAGGCTGAACACCGGATAGCAGTGAACAATTCTGAGGAGTGCCATTCCCAGTCTGTGTGAATAGCTCATCTGAAGTTTCTCAATGAGCAACCTATGGAGCAAGAAGAGGCTACCCTGCTTAGGATAGAGAGGCAAACACTTTTTTTCCCTGTCAATAAAGAGTCATGTTCCAAACTACACAGGTGCCAATTCTGGTTTAAATAATGGTTAATACTTTAAAAGGCCAAGCACCGGGTTTCCAGGCCATACTCATGCACTCCTACACCTTTAAATTGCAATGAGACTAAGATAAAATTATAACACTTTCTGAGTAATTCTGGTGTATTTCTCCTTCTAAAATAGATTTTATTGGCATAATTCCCTCTCACTAAAAGATAAGAAAATAAAGCCCACAAACTTTAAAAGTTGGGCCTCAATGATTATAGTACTTAAAATTCTTTCTCAAATGAGAACAAATAAACAATTCTTATTTATTCCATCTTTCTCCATGTTATAGCTGTGATCTTTAAACTATGAAAAAAACTAAGTCACTCTGTAACTTTTTCAGACAGAATATTGTGTTTTACTAAAAACACGGTAAGAAATAGAATAGTTGCTTCAGAACCTTACCATCATTTCAAGCACCAAGTAGCTCTCTGATGGTAATAAACATTGGTTATTATGAAGTTGACCTTGGCCTGAACTTGTGACCTAAACCTCAAAGCTTATACTAAACTAACTTTCAGTTATAGCTCTATGAGACCCTCTCACTGCTGCCAAAAGTCACCAGGGTCTTGAAATATTCAAAATCTGTCACAAAATCTCATTTATTTAAATGCCTTTAAATTCAGGATAGCTATAAAGAGCACTGATAAATTCAAAGGCTAATACATTGTTTTCAACATTCAGTGTGGGTTGACTGATTTTTGGTAATCATACACCATTCTCAAAAGCAACCAATATGTGTTTGAAATAATTAGCTAGCACTTACTAAATAAACAAAACCTACTTTATCTAATATAAATGTTAGACAAAACCTATGTAAAGCAATTTAATAGTTTACTCTTCAAATTACTGAGTCAAAAGTGTGCAAAAGTAATGCTGTCATAATTGCCCCAGTGCTATTAAATCCAAGGCAGCGATGAGTGTTACATTATTTAAAATAATGACACTACCTTTCTTTCCTCAAAATAAGGAGCATGGGTGAATGTTTAATAAATGAAATTCAAGAAGGTCACAGGAAAAAGCCATAATTTTAGAACTGAGTATCTCACAAATTCAAATTGTTTTTTTAGCACAAGTCTAACACTGATGCCATTCATATCAAACATAACAAGTCAGTAACGTGGAGAGATTATCTTATTGCAGAGAACTAGAGAGCACCACATTCTTTCTGCTTTTCGAAGAACTGTCACTGTAATTGCTGTAACTATACCCTGGTTTTGTGGTAGCACTTTTGCCATACTTTCATTCTAAAGAAAAGGTTCAACATACCCAGAATTCCCACATACTCTCCCCTGCCTTCTGCAATTGGGAAATTCTAGACATTTTCCTGAGTTTAACAAAGCAAAGCCTGAGGCTGAGTGAAGCAATATCAGCACTGTCATATGCTCCAGTGAGTTAGATCCTTGACCACATGAAGTATGTCAATTCTAAATTCCTGGATCTGGTGCCCAAACCACTTGTCTCCATCCCCAATAGTGATTGTAAAAAGAAGGGCTGAAATGTTCCACTTGACTTTCAGGATAATCCCTCTACAATTTCCAGGTCCCCAGGAAAAAGGCTCATGAAGGCAAAAACATTATCTATCTTGCTCATTTTTCTGAACCTGGCACTATTTGTGGCATAGAGAAGGTCTCAATAAATATCTGTTGACTGATTAATTACTAAAGCCCCCAGAAAGTTCATCCCAGAGTTCAACCTCCATTATTGCTATAGAAGACCACCATTTTCAGGATCTGGCAGAATGCTCCTTTACACATGAAGTCTTTCTTAAATGAATGAACATCTTCAGGGGAAATATCTGAGAAACTGGTGCCTATATATTTTTCAAACATTAATGCAAACGAATCCCTATGTTATGCGTAAGACCAAAATCATTATCTCTTTCCTCCCTCAAAGCTCCTGCTACTCTGATAATTCTCTCTCACCTCTGGACCACACACCCACCCAGTCATCTAAGATAGAGACCTCAGAAACCTTTTGCCTCCTTTTCCTTAACCTTCAGAACTATTAGTTCGTTACCATGCCATGAAATTCTTTTTCTTCAAATCCTTCTTTAATCTCTTCCCTGACCTCAATCACTACAACCCGTACCGGCTCTTACCTGGAATATATTGCAATAGGCCAGTCCTTCCCTCTTCTTCCACATATTATTCTGTTGTAAAGGAGATTTAAAAGTTAAATATATCTTGGCATAAATAGCATCTACTTTTCTGCATCTTTCAAATTACCACTGCCCAAATACTTTCAAAATTATGTCCAAATTATGGAAACATGATCCATAAGGAAAACTCTAAGTTAACATGAGTTACTTCTATAACCTCTCCCAAAAAAGGTCTATGTGTGCATTGTGCATGTTTGTATATATATGTTTTAAGTTTATGGATTCATGACATGCAAAAATGCTTTTAATGGTTTTATTTATTTTTGACAAATACTAAATATATTTAAAGTGTACAGTTTGATAAGATTTAGAATATGTACACACAAGTGAAACCATTACCACAATCAGGATAAAAAACATATCCATTACCCTCAAAAGTTTCCTCTCACTCCTTTGTAATTCCTCCTTCCTGATGTTCAGTGTCTTCAAAACCACTGTTTCATAATTTCTACTGGGTGGGATTTTTTCTTGGTTACTTCAGGTAGCAGAGTAAATCTGGTTTGTTTCTCCATTATCTTTTGCAGAAGCAGAAATCTCCCAGTTGATTTTTTTACTATACATTTTTAGTTCTTTTCTTAATGATCTAGGGATTGCAAAATGCATCTTAACTCATCAGAACCTACTTTAAACCAACTTAATTCTGGTATAACACAGAAACTTTGCTGAATCCTCCATTTGTTCTACTATTATTTTATATTCATCTATGTATATTACAAACCCAACAATAGAGTTATAACATTTGTTTCATAACTCAGTCTTTTAAAAAAAAATTAAAAGATTTTATTTATTTATTTGAGAGAGAGAGAAAGAGTACAAGCAGGGAGGAGGGGCAGAGGGAGAGGAAGAAGCAGGCTCCCAGCTAGGTAGGAAGCCCCATGTGGGGCTTGGTCCCAGGACCTGGGATCATGATCTGAGCTGAAGGCAGACACTTAACCAAATGAGCCACCTAGGCACCTCTCTTTTTTAAAAATTTAAAAGAAGAAAAAATGTGTGCAGTGTTTTATATTTACCCACATATTTAACCACTTTCAATGCTCTTCATTCTAGTGGATTTCAGTTATCTAAAATCTAATGCCATTCCTTCATTCTAACAGCCTTCCTTTAGTCTGTAAGGTACATTCTCTCAGCCTTTGTTTATGTGAGACTGTCTTTTTTTGTTTCTCTTCCATTTCTGAAAAAGCTTCATAGAGAATTCTTGCAGAGTTTTCATAAATAAATAAAATTTTTGACTGGCAAAATTTTTTTCTTTCAGCACTTTAAATATATCACTTCACTGACTTCTGGCCTTTATTCTGATGAGAAGTCAGTTGTTAATCTTACTGGGGTTCCCTTGTACTTTTACATTTTGTTCTTGTTGATATCAAGAGTTCCTCTGTCTTTGTCTTTCCCCAGCTTGACAATGACATGACTAGGTATTAATTAGTTTCCTTGTGTTTATACTATTTGGGATTTGTGGTTCTTCCTGAATCTCTAAACTCATGTTTTTTACCAACTTTTGAAGTTTTCTTCCATTATTTATAAAAATATTCTTTCTATCCCTTTCTCTCTTTCCTCTCCTTCTAGAAGTCATATTATATTAATGTTGGTAAACTTACTGTTGGCCCATATGTCTCTGAAGCTCTGTTCATTTTTTTTTTCCATCTTTGTTCTCTTGGTTCTTCGGATCAAATAATTTCTGCTGATCTACTTGACGCCTGCTGATTCTTCTCAAAATGCTGAGCTGGTCTAGTGAACTTTTCTTCAGTTATAATTTTCTATTCCAAAATTCCCATGTCATCCTTTCTTATACTCTGTATCTTTTTACTGATATTCTCTAATTATAAAATCATTGTCACCATACTTTCCTTTAATTTTTTAAGCACGACTTCCTCTAATTATTTGAACATATTTATAATAGCTGCTTGGAAAACCTTTCTCTTCTAAATAGAACATCTAGACCCACTCTGGTCCTGTTGACTGCTTTATTCCCAAGCATGAATCACCCTTTCCTATTTCTTTGAATGCTTCATTCTTTTTGTTGAAAACTGGACATTTGAGATAACATATTACAGTAACTCCAGATGTTGATATTTTCCTTGAGAGTTGTTGTTGCTAGTTTTGTGTGTGTGCTCGTTTGTTTTACAAACTTACCTACTGTAAATCTGTAGATCCGGTTTCCCTGCCACGAGTAACCTTGATTTCTCTTCTCAGTAATTTTTAAAATTGTTTTATTTTTAAGTTTGGCTTTCTTAATATCATCCCTGTGCCTGGATAGTTCAACAGTCAGCCAGTGATTCATCAGAGGTTTTACCAAATACTTTAAGTCAATAAGCCGCCTATTATTTATTGTTGGATCTGTGTGGGGGTTCATTCAAAGTTCAAGGACTTTCTGTTCTACCCCAGCATTTATTATCTGATAGCTTCTCTTGCATCTACTTTGGATATTTGGATAGAGTGGACTCACTTCAGTGAGTACCTCTTTCAGAGGTACCATGTGCATGCTGCCAAGAGGTATAGTGATATTATGAATTCCCTCTACGCCTGTCTCACATCTAGGATCCCTCTGTTTGATTTCTGGATGGTCTGTTGTCTACTGCCTTTCCCAGGTAGGGCTACACTTCAAATGAGCAGTGTCTGGCCTTCCTCATTTTCTTGCTTCCAAGATCATTACTTCCACTCAAAACATTGTTGGGAGTGGGTTTTTTACCTTTCATATAGAATTAGGTGAGTCCCTTCTGGCAGGAAAGCTGCTGGCTTCATGGCCTGCTCCACACAGCAAAACTACCATACCAATCAGTTGGAAAATGTGGGAGCAGCTCTAGGCAAGAACTCAATTGGTTCCCAATGCTTTTATCCAAAGTTCAGGAGTTTTGCATTAATAAATGCTTCCCAATTTGTTTTTTGCCTTCAGCCGACTTCAAGAACCATGGAATGTTTGTTTCTGACAATATTGTCCAGTTTTATAATTGTTTTTAGGGAGAGGGCCTGCCTCCCTCCTCACTCTGGAATAAAGGAAGCTGGGCTTCTCAACTGATTTTTCTGTGTATTATGGGTCATACTTTCCAGCTTCTTCACAAAATTACAAATGTAATTTTTCATTGGATGCCATACATCGTGAATTTCACATATGATTGAGCTTCATTAGGACACAGTTAAGTTCACCAAAACAATTTGTTGGTATGGACTGAATGTTTGTGTTCCTCAAAATTCATATTTTGAAATCCTAATGCCCAAAGTGATGGTATTAGGAGGTAAAGCCTTTGGGAAGTGATCAGGTCATGAGGCTGGAGCCCTATGAATGGGATTTGTGCCCTTACAAAAGAGACCCCAGAAAGGCCTCTCAGCTGGAGACACAGAGAAAAGACAGCCACTACAAACCAGAGAGACAGCTCTCACCAGACACCAAATCTTCCAGAACCTTGATCTTAAACTTCCCAGTCTCCAGAACTGTGAAATAAACTTTTGCTGTTTAAGCACCCAGTCTATTGATATCTTGTTAGAGCACCTTGGATTGAGACATGATCATCTTGGGTCTTTCTTTTAAGCTTTATTGCGTAGGAACAGAGCAGTGTTGCGTCTACAGACAATATTGCCATATGACTGAGTTAAAACTCCTCTGAATACTTTACCTGATGATCTTATAGTCTTATCTTTTCTGGAGTGAGTAATCATGAACCATTCTAGGTGATAAGAACTTCAACTATTCCCCATCCTATGTGTGTCTGGATGATTATTCCTTCTAATTTCTTCAGATGGTGCTTTCCATGGCCTTAGGAAGTTTCCTTAACAACATGTGCTCATAAAATTATTCAGCTGAAGCGTCACGGGAGACTTGCAGATCTCTTAAGTTCTTATACAGATCTCCCTTCTTTGGTTCCCTGCCCTGAAATCTCTAGCTGTTGTGGTCTTCCCAGATTCCCAGCTCTGTTTTCTTAACTCAGGGAGACTACCCAGATTCATCTGAGTTTTCCTTCATGCACCATAACCTGGAATCTCTTTCCAGGCAGTAAACTGGGACAATCATATTGCCCTCCTCATCTGCTTCCCATCTCTCAGGAAATTGTCCTTTATTGTTTGACATTCAGTGTCTTGAAACCATTGTTCCATATTTTGTCTGGTAATTTTTTTCAAGTTAATTCAGGTAGGAGAGTAAATCTAATACCTCTTGGCCAACCTTTCCCCGAGGCAGAAGTTAGGAAGGCTTATTTTCATCTCAGGAACACATTTAATTGAAGTCTATTGATTTTTCCACCT
The DNA here is from genome assembly GCF_963455335.1 of Martes martes. NCBI lineage: Eukaryota > Metazoa > Chordata > Mammalia > Carnivora > Mustelidae > Martes > Martes martes. Next base: position 24,472,905 of record NC_137900.1, read on the forward strand.
GAATTTGTTTCTCCACCACCCTCCTGTAAACCATGCATGTTCATTGTTACTCAAGACAAACTTGACCCAGTCTTAATCATACAACATTGTATTTTTTTTTAAGTATTTACTAATGCCAGTCACTGCCCAGTGCTGAGGAAACAAAGACAAATTAAAACAGCAACTATATGGTAAGGGGGTCTGTAGCCTGGTTTCTCAGTGTCTAGTCTTTCAGAGCAGTAATCTCTCTGTACTTCCCTCATCCAGATCCATATAACTTTACTATTTACTATTAGTTCTATTACTTATCTCTCTACATTGAATATGCCTAATTTATTTAGGTAAAGTGGATATTTTAAAAGCCTCATACACATTTTCCTTCTGAAAGTAAATTTTTCTCTTCATGCCATCCTTCTGTAATAAAGGGAAAACATTTTCCTTTCTGTTATCGAAGTTTACATTTATCTGTTTTCCTCTCATTACATTAATTTTATTTGGGCAAAAGAATAACAATCACGTTTAAGCTTAGGATGGGAAACAACACAGCAGGGTTCCATAAATAGAGCTTAATTGCAGTAATTACTTACATTAACTATATATCAACTGATTATTTTTAAGACATATTTATTGAGCACCATCAGCTTTCAGAGGTACCCATCATTCTCCCACTATCTTTTTCAGATTCTATATGCATGCTCAGAATAATCAACTATCATTTGACACATGGTATAATAAGTACCTAATGAAATCCCAATTAAAATTGTATTTGAGATGCTTAATTTTAGAGATAAATTAGAAATAATTACATGATTCAAGAATCCACATCAGACAGGAGAGACACAACTATATCTTGACTAACTGGAAAGGACAAGCACAGATGAAGCCTTTTAATGTGCTTTCCAAAGCCTGTTACAAAACATTATTGTACCTTAGCAGATGGCACCAAGACATGTCTTTTTATTTTTTTTTAATAGACAGTTCCTTTTCATATGCTGCCTTGAGTGATTTTAGTTCTCATTATTACTGTCATCTGTTAGAGAGAGGAAAAAAGGGGGGCGAGGGTGAAAGCACGTTATTTTCCATAAGGCAAGAACATCAGTATGGAGCCAGACTTTGAGCATACTAAGTTTAATTTACTGAGTTGCAATAAACAGGAGAATGTACCGACTGTCTCTTAGCTGTTCATTTCAAACAACTTATCTTCATTTGGAGCTGAGACACTTGGTGCTTGCTGGATACAGTGCTTCCTCTCTCTCCTCCCCCTACCCTACAACCCCCAGCTAATTTTTCCCCCTTAAGGTTTAATGAATCCTGGAACCAATCAAATGCTAGGAGACACTAGCCAGATAAGAGCTTTAATATCATCTCTTTCAGAGTTCAAAAGGCCACTTCTCTACACCAGGATCACAAAAATATATTTATTCCCTTCTAAAAGAGCTATTTAGTCTTCAATGGGGAGCAGAAAACTGCCCCATTAAGTCCACCAAGACTTTACTCAGAGCTTCCTCTCCTTCCGTCTTATCTTTGTTCAGAGGACAACAGGCTCATTTACAACCCCACTTGGGGAAACTGTTAACAGTACATTTCTGATCTATGTAATTTGCTGCTAAAGAACCAATAGCATCTAATAGAAAACAGCTGTTACAAAATCCACTCTTTCTGGCAGGAGCAGTTCCTAATGTAGGATTTTAATTTTATCTCCTGATTGATAAGATCGCATTAGCCATATCCAGATTCCTAACTGCAAAATGACACATGGGCACTATTTTAAGCTCCCTCCCAGATTGATATCATTAGGCTTGAGTGTCCCTCTGAGCAGAAAGTCCACATTTTGGGTGGAGGCAGTCACTCACTACCGCCCTGACACATGAAAAGGGAAATACTGGTCACGGCTGATCTAGAGTGTTCAAAATGGTTAGATAAGGCAAGGAAAGAAATTTGAACAGAAGAGAAAAGATCATGGGTGTTCAGTATTATGAAAATCCAAGGACACAAAACCACAAGGAGTCAGCATTTCCTGGAAACATGAAATATTTTACTTTGATACTTTGGAATTTATTTTTGTAGGAGACACAGGGAGTATCTTCTTTCATTTGTCATGCAGGGTTTTGTTCAGGAATAGCTAAATTCATAGGGACGATGTCAACTTGGGAGACAAGGATTAATAATTATTGAATCTTCTGTCCCAAGCCATTGGCAAAAGCTAAAGGATAACTACTCTAAAGAAAGGGATGGGCATTTTGCCAGGGCAACCTTACTATAATAGTACCTCAAATGAAGAACATGTAGAATCTTCAACAAGTTTCAACAGTAAAATATTCAAGAAAAAATAAATTTCACTGGAGTGGCAGCAGGAAGAAGGCAAAGAATGATCTATGCCCAAGTTGAAATTCTAATAAAATTGGTGATTGATTCATCATGCTTTCTGGAATAACTTTAATTATACATCTAAAACCATCCTTCACTACCACAGGCATGATAGGAAGGCACAGAGCTATTTACCAGCTTTAATGATGTCTATTTAAAGCATCTCAACAATTATTTTGTAATGACTTCAAAGTCCAAATGAAGGTACATTTCTACATGAAGTTCTAGGAGCACCTCAGGGTTGAAGTGCTGTATTCATATATAGGGACTGTGGTTCATTAAAGGAGGCAGGCACTGGAGAATATTACCAGGTCACCTGAGATATCCAAGTTCCTGCACGGGTTTGTGCAACATTGTTCACCAGCAACAAACCTCTTTGAACAATGTTGCTTCCACAGAATTAGAAGGATATTTATAGAGCAATATCCATTCTCTGTATTTGTTGATCTTTGTCATTCTCCACCAATGAATTTTTCCTAAACATAACTGGGCATGCTCAGTTTTGGTTTTTACCTTTCATTTGAGTATCACTTCCTCCAGGAGACCTCCCAAACCCCTGAAATAGGTTGAATCTTCCATAGTGTGCTTACACGGCACTCTGTACTTCCATGTTACCATTCCTCATCGGACTGAAATTTAATGTTTGCCTATAGGAATTAATCTTTTAGTTAACCTCTGAGTCCATATCATGGATAATGATAATTTATCTGCCTAAATACCCCACCACCACGACCACCAATTCTTCTTTGAGGGTGTCTTGGAAATTGGAGACCCTGATTTGGAGAATCCATGTTAGGATTCTTTGATCTGATCTAAACTCCCTAGTTTATGAATTAAGAGAGAAGCATTATCTATGGTAATGTATCCAATATGAGACAGGCTTAGACCAGGACTCAGATTTCATTATTCAACACAACACAAGGGATTTCTACTCAGTGTTGAGATCATTTTTTAACACATTAAAAGTATTTGACCCATGTTTGTTTGTTCCTTTGTTTCTTTCTTTCTTTTAGCTCCAGCCAATCCTCCCACTTTTCCCTGAGCCTGGCTCAGAGAAGCATTTATCAAACTGAAGGAGAGGTGTACCCCGATTCTGTGCTATATCACCTAAAATCTATGGCATCCTCTAAATACTCAAATTGACACCCTTTAGAATACTCCCTGCCTGTTTCCCCAACCTACCTAGTATTCCCTCCTCCCCCACTTTATCATACTTCTCACCCTTGTTGTCCTTGTTGTTTCCTCCCTCTGCTCAAGCATTTTGTCTTGGTTTATGGCAGGACAGTAGCCCCAGATCTCAGCTAATAATTTTGTAGCCTACAAATTCCCTAGATAATGAATTTAAAAGCTAAAGCAGCTACTCTCCCACCCCATCTTATCAATGCCTTTATTTTTTCAACTTTCAATAAAGTATTATTAGGTGAAAGGGCATGATAAATATTTGTTCTCTTTCCTACCTGGGCATCAACCACACCATGTGGGTCGTAAGGAAAGCAATACCTTGCCTCCCACAATTGGAGAGAAAGATAGGCAGATATTCCCCTCTCTGTGGCATCTGGAGCATTTGCTCATTGTGTAGGCTCCACCAATTATCTTTACTTTTTTCACTCTGAAGTAGGAGCTCCCCAACATTTCAAACATGACAGCTCCATTTTTATTTAAAAAAATTACATGTCTGGGGCGCCTGGGTGGCTCAGTGGGTTAAAGCCTCTGCCTTCAGCTCAGGTCATGATCTCAGAGTCCTGGGATCGAGCCCCGCATCCGGCTCTCTGCTCAGCGGAAAGCCTGCTTCCCCCTCTCTCTCTGCCTCTCTCTCTCTGCCTGCTTATGATCTCTCTCTGTCAAATAAATAAATAGAATCTTTTAAAAAAATTACATGTCATAGGTATACTTTAGCAACCACTGCGAAATCATAAACTGATAAAAAGCATCATCACTAGCCATTCGGGAGATTCAAATTAAAACCACATTGAGATACCACCTTACACCAGTTAGAATGGCCAAAATTAGCAAGACAGGAAACAACGTGTGTTGGAGAGGATGTGGAGAAAGGGGAACCTTCTTACACTGTTAGTGGGAATGCAAGTTGGTGCAGCCACTTTGGAGAACAGTGTGGAGATTCCTCAAGAAATTCAAAATAGAGCTTCCCTAATGACCCTGCAATTGCACTGCTGGGTATTTACCCCAAAGATACAGATGTAGTGAAAAGAAGGGCCATCTGTACCCCAATGTTTATAGCAGCAATGGCCACGGTCGCCAAACTGTGTAAAGAACCGAGATGCCCTTCAACGGATGAATGGATAAGGAAGATGTGGTCCATATACACTATGGAGTATGATGCCTCCATCAGAAAGGATGAATACCCAACTTTTGTAGCAACATGGACGGGACTGGGAGAGATTATGTTGAGTAAAATAAGTCAAGCAGAGAGAGTCAAGTATCATATGATTTCACTTATTTGTGGAGCATAACCAATAACATGGAGGACAAGGGTAGATGGAGAGGAGAAGGGATTTGAGGGAAATTGGAAGGGGAGGTGAACCATGAGGGACTATGGACTCTGAAAAACAACCTGAGGGTTTTGAAGGGGCAGGGGGTGGGAGGTTGGGGGAACCAGGTGGTGGGTATTAAGGAGGGCATGTATTGCATGGAGCATTGGGTGTGGTACAAAAACAATGAATAGTGTTACACTGAACAGGAATTTTAAAAAAATCAAAAAAAGCAATTAAGAATTCAGCAAAAGTCTTAAGCAAATTTGTATATTCTTCAGAATAACCACATACATACATTCAAAAACAAAGAATGAAACATCCCTGTAGAAGCATATTACTCATTCAGTACTTAGGAAGCTTACAAACTTTTGGATTTTATCTACTGCTCCTCACCCTCAAAATCCATATCCCACAGAGTGGGAGCCACTAAGGTGACACACGTTTCTCCTTTGATACTCCTTTGAGATGAACTGGTTCCCAAAACACACTACTTCTTGGGAAAGGAAAACAATCTGGAAAACAGTGCATCTCTGGACAGATCATATCACTGGGAGCAGACAGAATGAATACACAAATTCTTAAAAAAATTCCAAGAAACCAACTATCTTCAGAGGATTGGTATAGAGTGGAGGGAGAGGGAAGGGTGAATCAACATTTTGGAGAGGAATGGTTCAAACGTATAAAAGTTTTGCTAACAGGGCACCTGGACTGTCAGGGTAGAGCTATTCCTGAATGCTATTAATGGTTTACCATATAAACCCCTCTATCTAGGCACCTCCCTTTCCCACTACTTTCCTATAAGTAGGAAAGCATCTATAGACAGACTTTTTCCTATGTGGTCAAATAGCCCACCAATGGAAAAACCATCAGTTCTTTCTGCTTTAAGAATACGCCAAACATTATTGTTTTTTTTTTTTTTAGGATTTTATTTATTTATTTGACAGACAGAGATCACAATTAGGCAGAGAGGCAGGCAGAGAGAGAGGAAGGGAAGCAGGCTCCCTGCTGAGCAGAGAGCCCAACTTGGGGCTCGATTCCAGGACCCTGGGATCATGACCTGAGCCAAAAGCAGAGGCTTTAACACACTGAGCCACCCAGGCACCCCACACCAAAAGTTTATAAAAGGGGTCTTGTTTTGTTTTTTTTTAATTTTGGGATTTGTTTGGCATCCCACAAGCATTTCTGACAGGGAGAAAAAAATAATTAGGGTAGAGAAGCGAACAGCTTCCTTCTTGATAGCATCCAATTCACTATTCCTTCTTATTAAAATAGAAAAATGTTACTCATACAAAGTTAGGAACAATTTCTCTTCACTGTATTTTTAATGTGGATCCAGCAGTTCCTTCAAACAGGCTGGGTTTTCAGTTGCACAGGTGTCTCTGGAGATAACCGCAGGAATATCTTCTACATATTTGTATTTTATTTTATTATTTTGTTTTTTAAAAAGATTTATTTATTTATTTATTTGACAGACAGAGACTACAAGTAGGCAGAGAAGCAGGCAGAGAGAGGAGAAAGCAGGCTCCCTGCCGAGCAGAGAGCCCGATGCGGGGCTTGATCCCAGGACCCTGGAATCATGACCTGAGCCGAAGGCAGAGGCTTAACCCACTGAGCCACCCAAGGCGCCCCCATATTTGTATTTTAAAACAGGCACATAACACTTTAGAGGAATCTAAGGAGTGCCTCTTGGTAACAGATGGATAGTCCAGAGCTGGACACAAGGATGAGAGCTTATAACAGAAACAACCTAAATTGATACATCTTTATCGATGGCATTTTTAACCTTAATGGTAACATAAAGTAATGACATTAGTGAGAGGTTAGACAAGTAGGAAAGGTGCAGACTTTGCTTTCTACCTTAAAAATGACCACCATAACTCTTCTCTGAAGACTATAATGTTCAGGTATTGCACTTCCACCACTTTTGTGATCATCAGCTCCTTTAATTCCTGCAAAAATAAATCAATAAAGCAACTTCTCTCCCAGACTGTCTATCTAGATTCACTGTAAAAAAAAAAAAAATACTCCTCTTTGCAATAGCACTGTTTTTCTCTCTCAATTGAGGTCCCAGGCCTGGCTAGGAATCATTAGCCACAGAATAGATATAAGAAATTCAAACATCAGAACCGAGATGCATGCTCTTTGGCCCTACATGAGACCTCGAGGAGTGCCAAGAATCCTGCGGAACATAGTGTTCTGTAGGGAGGAGGAGTCAAGATGGCGGAGAAGTAGCAGGCTGAGACGACATCAGGTAGCAGGAGATCAGCTAGATAGCTTATCTAACCATTGTGAACACCTACAAATCCAACAGGAAATCGAAGAGAAGAAGAGCAACAACTCTAGAAACAGAAAACCGATCACTTTCTGAAAGGTAGGACCTGCGGAGAAGTGAATCCAAAGCAATGGGAAGACAGACCACGGGGGGAGGGGCCGGATCCCAGCAAGCGGCAGAGCAATGGAGCACAAAATCGGGACTTTTAAAAGTCTGCTCCACAGAGGGACATCGCTCCAGAGGCTAAACCGGGGGGAAGCCCAGGCGGGGAAAGCATAACCCCAGGTCTCGCGGGGTCACAGAAGGACTGGGGGTGTCTGAGTGCCACAGAGCTCGCAGGTATTAGAGCGGGGAAGCCGGCTACAGCGACAAAGCCAAGGAGTGAGCTCTCAGCCCGGGGTTAACTTGTGCCGGTGGCAGGTCGGGGGGGTCTCGGAGCGCGGCCAGAGGCCACGGAGATGGAAGCGACCGGGCGCTTTTCTCCAAGTGCCAGCAATTGACTGCTTTCCTCCAGGTGCAACCGCAGGCCAAGGAGGTGGTGCGGTTGGGTGCTTTTCTCTGAGGGTGCACTGAGGAGTGGGGCCCTGAGCTCTCGGCTCCTCCAGGCCAGAGATTGGGAGGCAGCCATCTTCATTCCCATCCTCCGGACTATACAGAACACGCTCAGAGAAGAAAAGCTCCCAAAAGCAAAGCCCAGCAGACTACTTAGCCCAGCCCCTGGCAAGGGCCGTGCAATTCCGCCTGCGGCAAAGACACTTGAGAATCAATACAACAGGCCCCTCCCCCAGAGATCAACAAGAAACCCAGCCAAGACCAACTTCACTCACCAAGAACAGCGGAATTCTAGAGGAGGAGAAAGCAAATCTTATCTGGACAAAATGAAAAGGCAGAAAAACTCACCTCAAAAAAAAAGAACAAGAGGCAATACCGATGCCTGGGGACCTAATCAATACGGACATTGGTAATATGACAGATCTAGAGTTCAGAATGACGATTCTCAAGGTTCTGGCCGGGCTCGAAAAAGGCATAGAAAATATTAGAGAAACCCTCTCCGGAGAGATAAAAGCCCTTTCTGGAGAAATGAAAGAACTGAAATCTAACCAAGTTGAAATAAAAAAAGCTATTAAGGAGGTGCAATCAAAAATGGAAGCTCTTACTGCTAGGATAAATGAGGCAGAAGAAAGAATTAGTGACATAGAAGACCAAGTGACAGAATAAAGCAGCTGAGCAAAAGAGAGACAAACAAATACTGGACCACGAGGAGAGAATTCGAGAGATAAGCGACACCATAAGACGACACAACATTAGAATAACTGGGAATCCAGAAGAAGAAGGAGAGAGGGGAGCAGAAGGTATATTGGAGACAATTATTGGAGAGAATTTCGTAATATGGCAAAGGGAACAAACATCAAAATCCAGGAGATGCTAAGAATGCCCCTCAAAATCAATAAAAATAGGTCCACACCTCATCACATGATAGTAAAATTTACAAGTCTTAGCAACAAAGAGAAAATCCTGAGAGCAGCCCGGGAAAAGAAGTCTGTAACATACAAGGGTAAAAACATTAGATTGGCAGCGGACCTATCCACAGAGACCTGGCAGGCCAGAAATAACTGGCATGATATATTCAGAGCACTAAATAAGAAAAACATGCAGCCAAGAATACTATATCCAGCTAGGCTATCATTGAAAATAGAAGGAGAGATAAAGAGCTTCCAGGACAAACAAAAGCTGAAAGAATTTGCAAACACCAAACCAGCTCTACAGGAAATATTGAAAGGGGTCCTCTAAGCAACGAGAGACCCTAAAAGGAGTAGATCAGAAAGAAACAGAGACAATATACAGTAACAGTCACCTTACAGGCAATACAATGGCACTAAATTCATATCTCTCCATAGTTACCCTGAATGGTAATGGGCTAAATGCCCCAATCAAAAGACACAGGGTATCATAATGGATAAAAAAACAAAACCCATCCATATGCTGCCTACAAGAAACTCATTTTAGACACGAAGACACCTCCAGATTTAAGGTGAGGGGGTGGAAAACAATGTACCATGCTAATGGACATCAGAAGAAAGCTGGGGTGGCAATCCTTATATCAGATCAATTAGATTTTAAGCCAAAGACTATAATAAGAGATGAGGAAGGACACTATATCATACTCAAAGGGTCTGTCCAACAAGAAGACCTAACAATCTTAAATATCTATGCCCCTAACATGGGAGCAGCCAACTATATAAACCAATTAATAACAAAATCAAAGAAATACATCGACAGTAATACAAGCAGGGGACTTTAACACTCCCCTCACTGAAATGGACAGATCATCTAAGCAAAAGATCAACAAGGAAATAAAGGCCTTAAATGACACACTGGACCAGATGGACATCACAGATATATTCAGAACATTCCATCCCAAAGCAACAGAATATACATTCTTCTCTAGTGCACATGGAACATTCTCCAGAATAGACCACATCCTCAGTCATAAATCAGGTCTCAACCGGTATCAAAAGATTGGGATCATTCCCTGAATATTTTCAGACCACAATGCTCTGAAGCTAGAACTCACTCACAAGAGGAAATTTGGAAAGAATGCAAATACATGGAGACTAAACAGCATCCTTCTAAAAAATGAGTGGGTCAACCAGGAAATTAAAGAAGAATTGAAAAAATTCATGGAAACAAATGATAATGAAAACACAATGGTTGTGGGACACAACAAAGGCAGTCCTGAGAGGAAAATATATAGCAGTACAAGCATTTCTCAAGAAACAAGAAAGTTCTCAAATACACAACCTAACCCTACACCTAAAGGAGCTGGAAAAAAAACAACAAAGAAAGCCTAAACCCAGCAGGAGAAGAGAAATCGTAAAGATCAGAGCAGAAATCAATGAAATAGAAACTAAAAAACAATAGAACAAATCAACGAAACTAGGAGCTGGTTCTTTGAAAGAATTAATAAGATTGACAAAGCCCTGGCCAGACTTATCAAAAAGAAAAGAGAAAGGACGCAAATAAATAAAATCATGAATGAAAGAGGAGAGATCACAACCAACACCAAAGAAATACAAACAATTATAAGAACATACTACGAGCAACTCTACGCCAACAAATCTGACAACCTGGAAGAAATGGATACGTTTCTAGAGACATATAAACTACCACAAGTGAACCAGGAAGAAATAGATAACCTGAACAGACCCATAACCAGTAAGGAGATTGAAACAGTCATCAAAAATCTCCAAACAAACAAAAGTCCAGGACCAGACGGCTTCCCAGGGGAATTCTACCAAACATTTAAAGAAGAATTAATTCCTATTCTCCTGAAACTGTTCCAAAAAATAGAATGGAAGGAAAACTTCCAAACTCATTTTATGAGGCCAGCATCATCTTGATCCCAAAACCAGACAAGGATCCCATCAAAAAAAGAGAATTACAGACCAATATCCTTGATGAACACAGATGCGAAAATTCTCACCAAAATACTGGCCAACAGGATCCAACAGTACATTAAAAGGATTATTCACCACGACCAAGTGGGATTTATTCCAGGGCTGCAAGTTTGGTTCAACATCCGCAAATCCATCAGTGTGATACAATACATTAATAAAAGAAAGAATAAGAACCATATGATACTCTCAATAGATGCTGAAAAAGCATTTGACAAAGTGCAGCATCCCTTCCTGATTAAAACTCTTCAAAGTGTAGGGATAGAGGGCACATACCTTAATATTACCAAAGCCATCTATGAAAAACCCACTGCAAATATCATTCTCAATGGAGAAAAACTGAAAGCTTTTCCACTAAGGTCAGGAACACGGCAGGGATGTCCTTTATCACCACTGCTGTTCAACATAGTACTAGAAGTCCTAGCCTCAGGAATCAGACAACAAAAAGAAATTAAAGGCATCCAAATTGGCAAAGAAGAAGTCAAACTCTCACTCTTTGCAGATGATATGATACTGTATGTGGAAAACCCAAAAGGCTTCACTCCAAAACTGCTGGAACTTGTACAGGAATTCAGTAAGGTGTCAGGATATAAAGTCAATGCACAAAAATCAGTTGCATTTCTTTACACTAACAACAAGACAGAAGAAAAAGAAATTGAGGAGTCAGTCCCATTTACAGTCGCACCCAAAACCATAAGATACCTAGCAATAAATCTAACCAAAGAGGCAAAGAATCTATACTCAGAAAACTATAATGTACTCATGAAAGAAATTAAGGAAGACACCAAGAAATGGAAAAATATTCCATGCTCATGGATTGGAAGAATAAATATTGTGAAAATGTCTATTCTACCTAAAGCAATCTACACATTTAATGCAATCCCTATCAAAATCCCATCCAATTTTTTTAAAGAAATAGAACAAATAATCCTAAAATTTATATGGAACCAGAAAAGACCTCGAATAGTGAAAGGAATATTGAAAAAGAAAGCATCACAATTCCAGACTTCAAGCTCTATTACAAAGCTGTCATCATCAAGACAGTATGATACTGGCACAAAAACAGACAGATAGATCAATGGAACAGAATAGAGAGCCCAGAAATAGACCCTCAACTCTATGGTCAATGAATCTTCAACAAAGCAGGAAGGAATGTCCAATGGAAAAAAGACAGCCTCTTCAACAAATGGTGCTGGGAAAATTGGACAGCCACATGCAGAAAAATGAAATTGGACTATTTCCTTACACCACACACGAAAATAGACTCAAAATGGATGAAGGACCTCAATGTGAGAAAGGAATCCATCAAAATCCTTGAGGAGAATGCAGGCAGCAACCTCTTTGACCTCAACCACAGCAACTTCTTCCTAGGAACATCGCCAAAGGTAACAGAAGCAAGGGCAAAAATGAACTATTGGGATTTCGTCAAGATCAAAAGCTTTTGCACAGCAAAGGAAACAGTTAACAAAACCAAAAGGCAACTGACAGAATGGTAGAAGATATTTGCAAACGACATATCAGATAAAGGGCTAGTATCCAAAATCTATAAAGAGCTTATGAAACTCAATACCCAAAGAACAAATAATCCAGTCAAGAAATGGGCAGAGGACATGAACAGACATTTCTGCAAAGAAGACATCCAGATGGCCAACAGACACATGAAAAAAATGCTCCACATCACTCGGCATCAGGGAAATACAAATCAAAACCACAATGAGATACCACCTCACACCAATCAGAATGGCTAAAATTAACAAGTCAGGAAATGACAGATGCTGGCGAGGATGCGGAGAGAGGGGAACCCTCCTACACTGTTGGTGGGAATGCAAGCTGGTGCAACCACTCTAGAAAACAGTGTGGAGGTTCCTCAAAAAACTGAAAATAGAGCTACCCTATGACCCAGCAATTGCACTACTGGGTATATATCCTAAAGATACAAACGTGGTGCTCCGAAGGGGCACGTGCACCCGAATGTTTATAGCAGCAATGTCCACAATAGCCAAACTATGGAAAGAACCTAGATGCCCATCAACGGATGAATGGATAAAGAAGATGTGGTATATATACACAATGGAATACTATGCAGCCATCAAAAGAAATGAAATCTTGCCATTTGCAATGACGTGGATTGAACTAGAGGGTATTATGCTTAGTGAGATAAGTCAATCTGAGAAAGACAGCTATCATATGATCTCTTTGATATGAGGAAGTGGAGATGCAATGTGGGGGGGTTGGGGCGAGGTAGGAAAAGAAAAAAAATGAAAAGATGGGATTGGGAGGGAGACAAACCAAAAAAGACTCAATCTCAAAAAAAACAGACTGAGGGTTGTTGGGGGGAGGGGGGACGGTAGAGGGTGATGGGGATTATGGACATTGGGGAGGGTATGTGCTATGATGAGTGCTGTGAAATGTGTAAACCTGGCGATTCACAGACCTGTACCCCTGGGGATAAAAATACATTGTATGTTTATTAAAATACATAAATTAATTAAAGAAAAAAAAAAGAAATTCAAACATATTATGAAAATCTTTGAATAATTCAGTTACCAAGTCAGTCAGCCATAAGAGGCAAATGCCCAAGAAAACAGGCTTCATTAGCCATCCACTGGGTTCATACAGAGCTGCCCTAAGGATTCCAAGTACTAAAAAATATCCCACATCCCAGTCTTCTCTGTCATTGTATACTATGAACTTCTTTAACTATCAGAGCATAGGGGAAAGCAGGGGCAAGAGGGGACTTAAATATTTTATCAAGTGCCTACACTGTTCCAGATTCCACCCAGACACACATACGTTATTTTGTTTAATACTTGTAACAAGCCATAATAACTACTATCTTCCCATTTTACCATTTTACAAATGAGAGTCTTGAAACTCAGGACTATCTGAGGCCAGGCAGTTAATGAATGGTGAATAGTCAATTTGATCCCAGGTCTGTCTAACTCTATGCCCCAACTATCATTTCTGTATGGGCACAACCCCCTAGGTCTCTCTTCCCAGCCCATGCTACCTAACAATCAGATGAAAGGCTAAAAGAGATGCACAACAAATCAGTATGAAGTATTACTATCAAGTAACAACTTTATAGTAAGAAAATACATATAAAGTTCAATCAGACAACACAAGATTCCTATATTTTGTAGAAATGTGCTTCAAAACAAGTCTGCGGGCCATTCTTTCCTCCTTGGCCTAGGCATGACTGACATTTAGCAAACTCTCACTAGCCAAAGGCCCAAGCACTTCTCACACTCATCTTCTGGAGTACTTTTACTGTTTTATTAAAAATGCTACACTTCTAGTATTTGTAATCAGCTGTCTAATAAAAGAATAGATGCCTTCCATCTAAATAGACTCATTCACAATAGATTTCCAATTGCAAAGTGTATACTACTGCCTATTAAAGATGATGTTTAGTTTTGTCTAGGTTGGGGTTTTCCCTCTGACTCAGATAACATACACAATAATTTAGTCTGGGACAATGAATCCAGTATACTTGATCAGACATTCTCAATTTACATTTTAATCAACGTTGGTCATTGTAATGGAGCTTATTCTCTCATTATCATCTTTAACACCCCATACAATGGTCCTTAACTTCAGCTATTAATTAGCGAATGTAACTATATGGGAACAGATTCAGGAACAGATTGTGAGGCATATAATAAAATCATTAAAACCCTCTGTAATCAGATGGATTTTTTGGTGTATAAATCGAGTGCTTTGGGACCTCTAAATAAGGCTAAGAAGAGACAATTTGTCCTCATTCTGAAGAGATAGGGCACTCCTTGGCAGTAATTGGGGGTTGTTGATGAAGGCTTTTGAGATCCGCTTAAGTGGAAGGCTGCTTTCTTCCCTATTGGTGTGTGTCAGCAGGAAATCTATTGCCTTTAACCCATGTTTAGCTGGGAACTGAAAACTTCATTCTGAGATCATTTAAGACTCACAGAACTCCTGCTTCCCCTCGCTCAAGTCAAGTCTCAAATGGGAAAGAGGAAGGGAAGAGAAGTTGGGGGCTGGAGGAGCAGGTTGTGGGAGTTAGCTCCCACCAAGTTTTTGAATTGTAATCTCTCCACAAAATATCTTATGGGTGATACAACATACGACCAGGGGCTATGAAACAGTAAGCCATTAATGACAGAAGTTTTGATTGCACCACATGAGAGTTATAACCTCAAAGAAACTACTTTACAGAAGTGAGTGAGGTATAACACGCAACTCATTCTCCAATGTTAGAAAGTTTATTGTTATCTATTGCCGCAATAATGTTGTGCTCCAAACATGCCAAAGCTAGTTGGCTTGAAATGATATTACCTTATTATTTGTTTTGAGTCTACAGGATGACTGGATGGTTCTGCTGACCTGGCCAGGTTTGGGTAATCTCAGCCAGGCTCAGGTATGTGTGTACACTTGTGCACACCATCAGCCAGTGTGTAGGTTGGGGACTGGTTCATCTATGTAGGCCCTAGTTGGGATGATTAGGTCTTTTGTAAATCCAGAAGGCTAACCCAGCCATGTTCTCAAGAGAAAGGTGAAAATCTCAAGTGCTTACCAATCCTCTGCTTGCATCCCATTTGCTAAAGCAAATCACTGACCAAAGTCAGTCAGATGATCAAGTGCACTGTCAGAGGGAGAAGGAGCTACAAAGCCACAGGACAAAGAGTAGGGACACACTGATTGGGGTTCTTAGTGTATTCAATTGACTCAATTGACTAAATTTTAGGGACTTATTCTAAACAAAATCTTTTAGCACTGGAGAATTCAAGGCTCTCTATCTCTATCCTTTAGGTAAAAATATATCTTCATTAGAGCACCTGGTGTCTACCTTTGGCTCAGGTTATGATTTCAGGGATCCCCACTCAGTGGGGAGTCTGCTTCTCTGCCCTTCCTCTGGCTCATGTGCTTACTATCTCACTCACACTGTCTCTCACTATCTCTCTCTCAAATAAACAAAATCTTAAAAATATGTGTGTGTGTGTGTGTGTGTGTGTGTGTGTACACACACACACACACACACACACACATACATATACACACACCTTCATCAGACCATACAAAGCAGTTAAACAAATGAGAACAGCACAGTTTGCATTATTTAATCTTATCTTTATAGATGTGCCTTCATTAGATTTTGGCAAGTTTATCATATATCGGGAAGGGTATAGAGCTGAGAAGAATGTGGATAATAAGCAATTTAATCTGCCAGTGATGTGGACTGCTGAACGCTAAAAATATGTATTTCTGAAAGTTACAACATTCAAAAATCACCAATGAAGTCAGGAAAACTGAAACCAGAGGTTGGCATAGCAAAATTTCCCATGGTATTTGTGATTACAAATTAGGCTATTAAGTGTATAGCTTACTATAATGATATAAAAGTGGTAAAGTCAACATCCCCCTAAGGAATTTGAGTTCTACAGTTCCTGACTCTTGTGGGTTTAAATGTATAACCTGTCATTGCACTCAAGTAGCTTTTGTATTTAATTATTTTGGTGGAGAAAGTAAGAGGGAGGGACAGCAGGAGGAAGTAAGAGAAAGGGAGGGAAAACTAAATAACTGAACATACCACTTCTCAAAACTCACCTTTTTACAGTTAATGTTTCCTGCTTCATCCCCTATTCACAATGGGGAGCAAGTGGGATCAGCCTCCTTTCTCCTTCTCTAGCTTTCCAACTGAAAGGACGGGGAAAATGTTGTCATTATTCCAATGCTGGATTGATCTATCAAGAGGACTTTTCACCTCCTAAAACAGTTACCATATCTTGCTGTCATTCAAGTCTCCAGCTGTGGACTATTTTACATCATACATCTGGGGCTCAAGTGGTGGTTGCATAGCAATTCTAAAATACAGTATGGTCTCAAACAGTAGCTTCCTAAGTTATGTTCTTGATTTTCCCTCCCCATTCACCTCTCCTCCCCAGTCAAAGGACCAAGGCCAAAGCCTGGAAAACACCTGTTTGAGAGCTTCTCCTACTCCCGGAATTGTTAACCATTTTATATGAGCAGTAGAATCTCACAGTGAAAAATGTGAATGACATTGTTTCCTGACAGATGATTTCTTTCTGGTATCCCAACTTCCCTCAATTTCTTGTAATGCCAAGAACTGGAGAGATGTAGAGTAATTTTTTAGAACATAGAAGGAAATAAATATGGAAACTGATTTTAACTTAAAGTTTCATCACACTCAGAACATTTGGCATTAACTGGATGATTTTCTAGCCATGAGGTTAGAGAAATGACTAAACACAGACCCTGCCTTGAGTAACTCACTGTCAAATGACAATTCTGAGTTTGTAAAGGGCAACCAGAACATCACTGTAGATGTTGTTCTCTATGAGCTTAGCAGAGGCCCAGGTGGAAAGATAACAGCCAGTCCTGAGGCAGAGAAAAGATCAAGGAGGGCCTACCATCCCTGTTGAACTCTGGCTGAAGCCAGGGAATGTTGGAAAAAGCACTTCCCACATGTGATGTCTGGCCAGGTGCATAACCTTGGTGAACAAAGGTATGCAACCTGGGGCAAGTTAGTTCACCTCTCTCATCTTAGTTTCCTAACAAGTAACATGAGAATAATGGGAGATACAACCTAGTAAGGCTTTTGTGGGGACTAAATGAGTTGATCTATATAAAGTGTCTGGCACAGCTCCTGCGTAATGATCATTTAATAACCATTAGGTATTACTATTGATTGTTGTTGCTAAACTGTGTTAGTTTTTGGTGCTGCTAAGTATTACCCTAACATGTTGCAAGTAGTATCTCATAACCCTTGATATGCATACTATTATTACCCCCATTGAGCAGAAGAGAATACTGAATGATGCAGGAGTTAATTAGGTTTGAACCTCAGTCTTACTTCAACTCCTGAGCCCTGCACTGTAGTATAGTGATTACATCATTCTGTAATTGCTATCACTTTAGACATAGATCTCTCATCCCAGCCCATGCCACCATACAGTCAGCAAGATGAAAGCTGAAACACTGGGCGGGTAGGGCATGCACAATGAAGCAGCATGAAGTACTTATTAATAACTTGGTAGCAAGAAAAAAATAAAGTCATGCATGAGAATTGGAAATTATAGCAATCTGTAACTATTTAGTATTGGGGCAAATAAACGGCATGATGAATGGCATTGAAAGTTAATACCATGTAAGAAGTGCAATAGGGAATTATATATTAATAATCCTAAGACATCAAGAGAAAGTCAAATAATGTTCAGCTTTATTTTTAAGAAATGAGGGGTGTGTGATATATTTTAAAGAACTATTCCTACCCCCAATACAGATATTTCTAATATTTATGGTAATTAAAGGAATAAAGTCCACTTACACACAAAAAGTCTTATTCTTAGATAGTGATACATAGAGTAATAATCAAATTGTAGGGTTGGCAATGTCTTTAAAAATCCTCTAGTCCTACTCCAATATTGTGAGGGTACGGAACAGAGACTCAGAAAGGTTAAGTGACATGTCCAAAGTCACACAGTTAATTAGTGCAGAGCTAGGATATCAGCTTTGAATTGTTACTGAAAATTCTGATTGTTTGATTGACTGGTTAAGATCAATAGTGACAGAGTTCAGTTTGGATCTCAACTTTGAAAGCATGGCAAGCTTTTAAAAAATCCTAATCCTTAAGCCACACCAGATTTTTTTTTTCCAGCGGACCAGTACTCATTGTTTTTGCACCACACCCAGTGCTCCATGCAATACGTGCCCTCCCTAATACCCACCACCTGGTTCCCCCAACCTCCCACCCCCCACCCCTGCAAAACCCTCAGGTTGTTTTTCAGAGTCTGTAGTCCCTCATGGTTCACCTCCCCTTCCAATTTCCCTCAAATCCCTTCTCCTCTCCATCTCCCAATGTCCTCCATGTTATTGGTTATGCTCCACAAATAAGTGAAACCATATGATACTTGACTCTCTCTGCTTGACTTATTACACTCAGCATCATCTCTTCCAGTCCCGTCCATGTTGCTACAAAAGTTGGGTATTCGTCCTTTCTGATGGAGGCATCATACTCCATAGTGTATATGGACCACATCTTCCTTATCCATTCATCCATTGAAGGGCATCTTGCTTCTTTCCACAGTTTGGCGACTGTGGCCATTGCTGCTATAAACATTGGGGTACAGATGGCCCTTCTTTTCACTACATCTGTATCTTTGGGGTAAATACCCAGCAATGCAATTGCAGGGTCATTAGGGAAGCTCTATTTTGAATTTCTTGAGGGATCTCCACACTGTTCTCCAAAGTGGCTGCACCAACTTGCATTCCCACCAACAGTGTAAGAAGGTTCCCCTTTATCCGCATCCTCTCCAACACACGTTGTTTCCTGTCTTGCTAATTTTGGCCATTCTAACTGGTGTAAGGTGGTATCTCAATGTGGTTTTAATTTGAATCTCCCTAATGGCTAGTGATGATGCTTTTTATCAGTTTATGTTTTCCCAGTGGTTGCTAAAGTATACCTATGACATGTAATTTTTTTAAAAGATTTTATTTATTTATTTGACAGAGAGAGATCATAAGCAGGCAGAGAGAGACAGAGAGAGAGGGGGAAGCAGGCTTTCTGCTGAGCAGAGAGCCGGATGCGGGGCTCGATCCCAGGACTCTGAGATCATGACCTGAGCTGAAGGCAGAGGCTTTAACCCACTGAGCCACCCAGGCGCCCCAGACATGTAATTTTTTTAAATAAAAATGGAGCTGTCATGTTTGAAATGTTGGGGAGCTCCTACTTCAGAGTGAAAAAAGTAAAGATAATTGGTGGAGCCTACACAATGAGCAAATGCTCCAGATGCCACAGAGAGGGGAATATCTGCCTATCTTTCTCTCCAATTGTGGGAGGCAAGGTATTGCTTTCCTTACGACCCACATGGTGTGGTTGATGCCCAGGTAGGAAAGAGAACAAATATTTATCATGCCCTTTCACCTAATAATACTTTATTGAAAGTTGAAAAAATAAAGGCATTGATAAGATGGGGTGGGAGAGTAGCTGCTTTAGCTTTTAAATTCATTATCTAGGGAATTTGTAGGCTACAAAATTATTAGCTGAGATCTGGGGCTACTGTCCTGCCATAAACCAAGACAAAATGCTTGAGCAGAGGGAGGAAACAACAAGGACAACAAGGGTGAGAAGTATGATAAAGTGGGGGAGGAGGGAATACTAGGTAGGTTGGGGAAACAGGCAGGGAGTATTCTAAAGGGTGTCAATTTGAGTATTTAGAGGATGCCATAGATTTTAGGTGATATAGCACAGAATCGGGGTACACCTCTCCTTCAGTTTGATAAATGCTTCTCTGAGCCAGGCTCAGGGAAAAGTGGGAGGATTGGCTGGAGCTAAAAGAAAGAAAGAAACAAAGGAACAAACAAACATGGGTCAAATACTTTTAATGTGTTAAAAAATGATCTCAACACTGAGTAGAAATCCCTTGTGTTGTGTTGAATAATGAAATCTGAGTCCTGGTCTAAGCCTGTCTCATATTGGATACATTACCATAGATAATGCTTCTCTCTTAATTCATAAACTAGGGAGTTTAGATCAGATCAAAGAATCCTAACATGGATTCTCCAAATCAGGGTCTCCAATTTCCAAGACACCCTCAAAGAAGAATTGGTGGTCGTGGTGGTGGGGTATTTAGGCAGATAAATTATCATTATCCATGATATGGACTCAGAGGTTAACTAAAAGATTAATTCCTATAGGCAAACATTAAATTTCAGTCCGATGAGGAATGGTAACATGGAAGTACAGAGTGCCGTGTAAGCACACTATGGAAGATTCAACCTATTTCAGGGGTTTGGGAGGTCTCCTGGAGGAAGTGATACTCAAATGAAAGGTAAAAACCAAAACTGAGCATGCCCAGTTATGTTTAGGAAAAATTCATTGGTGGAGAATGACAAAGATCAACAAATACAGAGAATGGATATTGCTCTATAAATATCCTTCTAATTCTGTGGAAGCAACATTGTTCAAAGAGGTTTGTTGCTGGTGAACAATGTTGCACAAACCCGTGCAGGAACTTGGATATCTCAGGTGACCTGGTAATATTCTCCAGTGCCTGCCTCCTTTAATGAACCACAGTCCCTATATATGAATACAGCACTTCAACCCTGAGGTGCTCCTAGAACTTCATGTAGAAATGTACCTTCATTTGGACTTTGAAGTCATTACAAAATAATTGTTGAGATGCTTTAAATAGACATCATTAAAGCTGGTAAATAGCTCTGTGCCTTCCTATCATGCCTGTGGTAGTGAAGGATGGTTTTAGATGTATAATTAAAGTTATTCCAGAAAGCATGATGAATCAATCACCAATTTTATTAGAATTTCAACTTGGGCATAGATCATTCTTTGCCTTCTTCCTGCTGCCACTCCAGTGAAATTTATTTTTTCTTGAATATTTTACTGTTGAAACTTGTTGAAGATTCTACATGTTCTTCATTTGAGGTACTATTATAGTAAGGTTGCCCTGGCAAAATGCCCATCCCTTTCTTTAGAGTAGTTATCCTTTAGCTTTTGCCAATGGCTTGGGACAGAAGATTCAATAATTATTAATCCTTGTCTCCCAAGTTGACATCGTCCCTATGAATTTAGCTATTCCTGAACAAAACCCTGCATGACAAATGAAAGAAGATACTCCCTGTGTCTCCTACAAAAATAAATTCCAAAGTATCAAAGTAAAATATTTCATGTTTCCAGGAAATGCTGACTCCTTGTGGTTTTGTGTCCTTGGATTTTCATAATACTGAACACCCATGATCTTTTCTCTTCTGTTCAAATTTCTTTCCTTGCCTTATCTAACCATTTTGAACACTCTAGATCAGCCGTGACCAGTATTTCCCTTTTCATGTGTCAGGGCGGTAGTGAGTGACTGCCTCCACCCAAAATGTGGACTTTCTGCTCAGAGGGACACTCAAGCCTAATGATATCAATCTGGGAGGGAGCTTAAAATAGTGCCCATGTGTCATTTTGCAGTTAGGAATCTGGATATGGCTAATGCGATCTTATCAATCAGGAGATAAAATTAAAATCCTACATTAGGAACTGCTCCTGCCAGAAAGAGTGGATTTTGTAACAGCTGTTTTCTATTAGATGCTATTGGTTCTTTAGCAGCAAATTACATAGATCAGAAATGTACTGTTAACAGTTTCCCCAAGTGGGGTTGTAAATGAGCCTGTTGTCCTCTGAACAAAGATAAGACGGAAGGAGAGGAAGCTCTGAGTAAAGTCTTGGTGGACTTAATGGGGCAGTTTTCTGCTCCCCATTGAAGACTAAATAGCTCTTTTAGAAGGGAATAAATATATTTTTGTGATCCTGGTGTAGAGAAGTGGCCTTTTGAACTCTGAAAGAGATGATATTAAAGCTCTTATCTGGCTAGTGTCTCCTAGCATTTGATTGGTTCCAGGATTCATTAAACCTTAAGGGGGAAAAATTAGCTGGGGGTTGTAGGGTAGGGGGAGGAGAGAGAGGAAGCACTGTATCCAGCAAGCACCAAGTGTCTCAGCTCCAAATGAAGATAAGTTGTTTGAAATGAACAGCTAAGAGACAGTCGGTACATTCTCCTGTTTATTGCAACTCAGTAAATTAAACTTAGTATGCTCAAAGTCTGGCTCCATACTGATGTTCTTGCCTTATGGAAAATAACGTGCTTTCACCCTCGCCCCCCTTTTTTCCTCTCTCTAACAGATGACAGTAATAATGAGAACTAAAATCACTCAAGGCAGCATATGAAAAGGAACTGTCTATTAAAAAAAAATAAAAAGACATGTCTTGGTGCCATCTGCTAAGGTACAATAATGTTTTGTAACAGGCTTTGGAAAGCACATTAAAAGGCTTCATCTGTGCTTGTCCTTTCCAGTTAGTCAAGATATAGTTGTGTCTCTCCTGTCTGATGTGGATTCTTGAATCATGTAATTATTTCTAATTTATCTCTAAAATTAAGCATCTCAAATACAATTTTAATTGGGATTTCATTAGGTACTTATTATACCATGTGTCAAATGATAGTTGATTATTCTGAGCATGCATATAGAATCTGAAAAAGATAGTGGGAGAATGATGGGTACCTCTGAAAGCTGATGGTGCTCAATAAATATGTCTTAAAAATAATCAGTTGATATATAGTTAATGTAAGTAATTACTGCAATTAAGCTCTATTTATGGAACCCTGCTGTGTTGTTTCCCATCCTAAGCTTAAACGTGATTGTTATTCTTTTGCCCAAATAAAATTAATGTAATGAGAGGAAAACAGATAAATGTAAACTTCGATAACAGAAAGGAAAATGTTTTCCCTTTATTACAGAAGGATGGCATGAAGAGAAAAATTTACTTTCAGAAGGAAAATGTGTATGAGGCTTTTAAAATATCCACTTTACCTAAATAAATTAGGCATATTCAATGTAGAGAGATAAGTAATAGAACTAATAGTAAATAGTAAAGTTATATGGATCTGGATGAGGGAAGTACAGAGAGATTACTGCTCTGAAAGACTAGACACTGAGAAACCAGGCTACAGACCCCCTTACCATATAGTTGCTGTTTTAATTTGTCTTTGTTTCCTCAGCACTGGGCAGTGACTGGCATTAGTAAATACTTAAAAAAAAATACAATGTTGTATGATTAAGACTGGGTCAAGTTTGTCTTGAGTAACAATGAACATGCATGGTTTACAGGAGGGTGGTGGAGAAACAAATTCAGGTGGAAAAATCAATAGACTTCAATTAAATGTGTTCCTGAGATGAAAATAAGCCTTCCTAACTTCTGCCTCGGGGAAAGGTTGGCCAAGAGGTATTAGATTTACTCTCCTACCTGAATTAACTTGAAAAAAATTACCAGACAAAATATGGAACAATGGTTTCAAGACACTGAATGTCAAACAATAAAGGACAATTTCCTGAGAGATGGGAAGCAGATGAGGAGGGCAATATGATTGTCCCAGTTTACTGCCTGGAAAGAGATTCCAGGTTATGGTGCATGAAGGAAAACTCAGATGAATCTGGGTAGTCTCCCTGAGTTAAGAAAACAGAGCTGGGAATCTGGGAAGACCACAACAGCTAGAGATTTCAGGGCAGGGAACCAAAGAAGGGAGATCTGTATAAGAACTTAAGAGATCTGCAAGTCTCCCGTGACGCTTCAGCTGAATAATTTTATGAGCACATGTTGTTAAGGAAACTTCCTAAGGCCATGGAAAGCACCATCTGAAGAAATTAGAAGGAATAATCATCCAGACACACATAGGATGGGGAATAGTTGAAGTTCTTATCACCTAGAATGGTTCATGATTACTCACTCCAGAAAAGATAAGACTATAAGATCATCAGGTAAAGTATTCAGAGGAGTTTTAACTCAGTCATATGGCAATATTGTCTGTAGACGCAACACTGCTCTGTTCCTACGCAATAAAGCTTAAAAGAAAGACCCAAGATGATCATGTCTCAATCCAAGGTGCTCTAACAAGATATCAATAGACTGGGTGCTTAAACAGCAAAAGTTTATTTCACAGTTCTGGAGACTGGGAAGTTTAAGATCAAGGTTCTGGAAGATTTGGTGTCTGGTGAGAGCTGTCTCTCTGGTTTGTAGTGGCTGTCTTTTCTCTGTGTCTCCAGCTGAGAGGCCTTTCTGGGGTCTCTTTTGTAAGGGCACAAATCCCATTCATAGGGCTCCAGCCTCATGACCTGATCACTTCCCAAAGGCTTTACCTCCTAATACCATCACTTTGGGCATTAGGATTTCAAAATATGAATTTTGAGGAACACAAACATTCAGTCCATACCAACAAATTGTTTTGGTGAACTTAACTGTGTCCTAATGAAGCTCAATCATATGTGAAATTCACGATGTATGGCATCCAATGAAAAATTACATTTGTAATTTTGTGAAGAAGCTGGAAAGTATGACCCATAATACACAGAAAAATCAGTTGAGAAGCCCAGCTTCCTTTATTCCAGAGTGAGGAGGGAGGCAGGCCCTCTCCCTAAAAACAATTATAAAACTGGACAATATTGTCAGAAACAAACATTCCATGGTTCTTGAAGTCGGCTGAAGGCAAAAAACAAATTGGGAAGCATTTATTAATGCAAAACTCCTGAACTTTGGATAAAAGCATTGGGAACCAATTGAGTTCTTGCCTAGAGCTGCTCCCACATTTTCCAACTGATTGGTATGGTAGTTTTGCTGTGTGGAGCAGGCCATGAAGCCAGCAGCTTTCCTGCCAGAAGGGACTCACCTAATTCTATATGAAAGGTAAAAAACCCACTCCCAACAATGTTTTGAGTGGAAGTAATGATCTTGGAAGCAAGAAAATGAGGAAGGCCAGACACTGCTCATTTGAAGTGTAGCCCTACCTGGGAAAGGCAGTAGACAACAGACCATCCAGAAATCAAACAGAGGGATCCTAGATGTGAGACAGGCGTAGAGGGAATTCATAATATCACTATACCTCTTGGCAGCATGCACATGGTACCTCTGAAAGAGGTACTCACTGAAGTGAGTCCACTCTATCCAAATATCCAAAGTAGATGCAAGAGAAGCTATCAGATAATAAATGCTGGGGTAGAACAGAAAGTCCTTGAACTTTGAATGAACCCCCACACAGATCCAACAATAAATAATAGGCGGCTTATTGACTTAAAGTATTTGGTAAAACCTCTGATGAATCACTGGCTGACTGTTGAACTATCCAGGCACAGGGATGATATTAAGAAAGCCAAACTTAAAAATAAAACAATTTTAAAAATTACTGAGAAGAGAAATCAAGGTTACTCGTGGCAGGGAAACCGGATCTACAGATTTACAGTAGGTAAGTTTGTAAAACAAACGAGCACACACACAAAACTAGCAACAACAACTCTCAAGGAAAATATCAACATCTGGAGTTACTGTAATATGTTATCTCAAATGTCCAGTTTTCAACAAAAAGAATGAAGCATTCAAAGAAATAGGAAAGGGTGATTCATGCTTGGGAATAAAGCAGTCAACAGGACCAGAGTGGGTCTAGATGTTCTATTTAGAAGAGAAAGGTTTTCCAAGCAGCTATTATAAATATGTTCAAATAATTAGAGGAAGTCGTGCTTAAAAAATTAAAGGAAAGTATGGTGACAATGATTTTATAATTAGAGAATATCAGTAAAAAGATACAGAGTATAAGAAAGGATGACATGGGAATTTTGGAATAGAAAATTATAACTGAAGAAAAGTTCACTAGACCAGCTCAGCATTTTGAGAAGAATCAGCAGGCGTCAAGTAGATCAGCAGAAATTATTTGATCCGAAGAACCAAGAGAACAAAGATGGAAAAAAAAAATGAACAGAGCTTCAGAGACATATGGGCCAACAGTAAGTTTACCAACATTAATATAATATGACTTCTAGAAGGAGAGGAAAGAGAGAAAGGGATAGAAAGAATATTTTTATAAATAATGGAAGAAAACTTCAAAAGTTGGTAAAAAACATGAGTTTAGAGATTCAGGAAGAACCACAAATCCCAAATAGTATAAACACAAGGAAACTAATTAATACCTAGTCATGTCATTGTCAAGCTGGGGAAAGACAAAGACAGAGGAACTCTTGATATCAACAAGAACAAAATGTAAAAGTACAAGGGAACCCCAGTAAGATTAACAACTGACTTCTCATCAGAATAAAGGCCAGAAGTCAGTGAAGTGATATATTTAAAGTGCTGAAAGAAAAAAATTTTGCCAGTCAAAAATTTTATTTATTTATGAAAACTCTGCAAGAATTCTCTATGAAGCTTTTTCAGAAATGGAAGAGAAACAAAAAAAGACAGTCTCACATAAACAAAGGCTGAGAGAATGTACCTTACAGACTAAAGGAAGGCTGTTAGAATGAAGGAATGGCATTAGATTTTAGATAACTGAAATCCACTAGAATGAAGAGCATTGAAAGTGGTTAAATATGTGGGTAAATATAAAACACTGCACACATTTTTTCTTCTTTTAAATTTTTAAAAAAGAGAGGTGCCTAGGTGGCTCATTTGGTTAAGTGTCTGCCTTCAGCTCAGATCATGATCCCAGGTCCTGGGACCAAGCCCCACATGGGGCTTCCTACCTAGCTGGGAGCCTGCTTCTTCCTCTCCCTCTGCCCCTCCTCCCTGCTTGTACTCTTTCTCTCTCTCTCAAATAAATAAATAAAATCTTTTAATTTTTTTTTAAAAGACTGAGTTATGAAACAAATGTTATAACTCTATTGTTGGGTTTGTAATATACATAGATGAATATAAAATAATAGTAGAACAAATGGAGGATTCAGCAAAGTTTCTGTGTTATACCAGAATTAAGTTGGTTTAAAGTAGGTTCTGATGAGTTAAGATGCATTTTGCAATCCCTAGATCATTAAGAAAAGAACTAAAAATGTATAGTAAAAAAATCAACTGGGAGATTTCTGCTTCTGCAAAAGATAATGGAGAAACAAACCAGATTTACTCTGCTACCTGAAGTAACCAAGAAAAAATCCCACCCAGTAGAAATTATGAAACAGTGGTTTTGAAGACACTGAACATCAGGAAGGAGGAATTACAAAGGAGTGAGAGGAAACTTTTGAGGGTAATGGATATGTTTTTTATCCTGATTGTGGTAATGGTTTCACTTGTGTGTACATATTCTAAATCTTATCAAACTGTACACTTTAAATATATTTAGTATTTGTCAAAAATAAATAAAACCATTAAAAGCATTTTTGCATGTCATGAATCCATAAACTTAAAACATATATATACAAACATGCACAATGCACACATAGACCTTTTTTGGGAGAGGTTATAGAAGTAACTCATGTTAACTTAGAGTTTTCCTTATGGATCATGTTTCCATAATTTGGACATAATTTTGAAAGTATTTGGGCAGTGGTAATTTGAAAGATGCAGAAAAGTAGATGCTATTTATGCCAAGATATATTTAACTTTTAAATCTCCTTTACAACAGAATAATATGTGGAAGAAGAGGGAAGGACTGGCCTATTGCAATATATTCCAGGTAAGAGCCGGTACGGGTTGTAGTGATTGAGGTCAGGGAAGAGATTAAAGAAGGATTTGAAGAAAAAGAATTTCATGGCATGGTAACGAACTAATAGTTCTGAAGGTTAAGGAAAAGGAGGCAAAAGGTTTCTGAGGTCTCTATCTTAGATGACTGGGTGGGTGTGTGGTCCAGAGGTGAGAGAGAATTATCAGAGTAGCAGGAGCTTTGAGGGAGGAAAGAGATAATGATTTTGGTCTTACGCATAACATAGGGATTCGTTTGCATTAATGTTTGAAAAATATATAGGCACCAGTTTCTCAGATATTTCCCCTGAAGATGTTCATTCATTTAAGAAAGACTTCATGTGTAAAGGAGCATTCTGCCAGATCCTGAAAATGGTGGTCTTCTATAGCAATAATGGAGGTTGAACTCTGGGATGAACTTTCTGGGGGCTTTAGTAATTAATCAGTCAACAGATATTTATTGAGACCTTCTCTATGCCACAAATAGTGCCAGGTTCAGAAAAATGAGCAAGATAGATAATGTTTTTGCCTTCATGAGCCTTTTTCCTGGGGACCTGGAAATTGTAGAGGGATTATCCTGAAAGTCAAGTGGAACATTTCAGCCCTTCTTTTTACAATCACTATTGGGGATGGAGACAAGTGGTTTGGGCACCAGATCCAGGAATTTAGAATTGACATACTTCATGTGGTCAAGGATCTAACTCACTGGAGCATATGACAGTGCTGATATTGCTTCACTCAGCCTCAGGCTTTGCTTTGTTAAACTCAGGAAAATGTCTAGAATTTCCCAATTGCAGAAGGCAGGGGAGAGTATGTGGGAATTCTGGGTATGTTGAACCTTTTCTTTAGAATGAAAGTATGGCAAAAGTGCTACCACAAAACCAGGGTATAGTTACAGCAATTACAGTGACAGTTCTTCGAAAAGCAGAAAGAATGTGGTGCTCTCTAGTTCTCTGCAATAAGATAATCTCTCCACGTTACTGACTTGTTATGTTTGATATGAATGGCATCAGTGTTAGACTTGTGCTAAAAAAACAATTTGAATTTGTGAGATACTCAGTTCTAAAATTATGGCTTTTTCCTGTGACCTTCTTGAATTTCATTTATTAAACATTCACCCATGCTCCTTATTTTGAGGAAAGAAAGGTAGTGTCATTATTTTAAATAATGTAACACTCATCGCTGCCTTGGATTTAATAGCACTGGGGCAATTATGACAGCATTACTTTTGCACACTTTTGACTCAGTAATTTGAAGAGTAAACTATTAAATTGCTTTACATAGGTTTTGTCTAACATTTATATTAGATAAAGTAGGTTTTGTTTATTTAGTAAGTGCTAGCTAATTATTTCAAACACATATTGGTTGCTTTTGAGAATGGTGTATGATTACCAAAAATCAGTCAACCCACACTGAATGTTGAAAACAATGTATTAGCCTTTGAATTTATCAGTGCTCTTTATAGCTATCCTGAATTTAAAGGCATTTAAATAAATGAGATTTTGTGACAGATTTTGAATATTTCAAGACCCTGGTGACTTTTGGCAGCAGTGAGAGGGTCTCATAGAGCTATAACTGAAAGTTAGTTTAGTATAAGCTTTGAGGTTTAGGTCACAAGTTCAGGCCAAGGTCAACTTCATAATAACCAATGTTTATTACCATCAGAGAGCTACTTGGTGCTTGAAATGATGGTAAGGTTCTGAAGCAACTATTCTATTTCTTACCGTGTTTTTAGTAAAACACAATATTCTGTCTGAAAAAGTTACAGAGTGACTTAGTTTTTTTCATAGTTTAAAGATCACAGCTATAACATGGAGAAAGATGGAATAAATAAGAATTGTTTATTTGTTCTCATTTGAGAAAGAATTTTAAGTACTATAATCATTGAGGCCCAACTTTTAAAGTTTGTGGGCTTTATTTTCTTATCTTTTAGTGAGAGGGAATTATGCCAATAAAATCTATTTTAGAAGGAGAAATACACCAGAATTACTCAGAAAGTGTTATAATTTTATCTTAGTCTCATTGCAATTTAAAGGTGTAGGAGTGCATGAGTATGGCCTGGAAACCCGGTGCTTGGCCTTTTAAAGTATTAACCATTATTTAAACCAGAATTGGCACCTGTGTAGTTTGGAACATGACTCTTTATTGACAGGGAAAAAAAGTGTTTGCCTCTCTATCCTAAGCAGGGTAGCCTCTTCTTGCTCCATAGGTTGCTCATTGAGAAACTTCAGATG
Source organism: Martes martes (assembly GCF_963455335.1). Taxonomy (NCBI): domain Eukaryota; kingdom Metazoa; phylum Chordata; class Mammalia; order Carnivora; family Mustelidae; genus Martes; species Martes martes. The sequence goes on from NC_137900.1 coordinate 24,502,685, forward strand.
AGCTATTCACACAGACTGGGAATGGCACTCCTCAGAATTGTTCACTGCTATCCGGTGTTCAGCCTCTACAAAGTCTGTCCAGTGGCTTCAACAAGGTTTTCATCTTACATGTTATTTCATTTCTATCTCTTTAGATTTTTATGCCCTAATTTATTCAGAGATTCACAATCCTGTTATTTAGTATTATTACGTATTAGCTAGTGATTTGTATCCCCACTGCTTCATGAGATATGAAGGATCTGATTTCCGTTATTTACATAATGCCATGGGTAATGAAAATACCCTTTGCCTTTCAACATGGGCTCGCATGCACACACACACACACACAAATGCTCACATGCAGGTGTAAGAAAACCAGTGTTAGTGCAGGGGACAAATGTTAACATTTACAGCAGTGCTTCATTTCCCTGGAATTGTTTTGTTTTCTTTCTACTATATTCTTCTTCTCTCTTCTAGTGTCTTAGAAGATTATGGCAACTAAATAGTTAAATGTTGATTTGAAATCACTGTGTTATATTTTACAAATAAAATCATAGGAAACACAATTTAAGAAATGTTAACCTACACCTAACCCTTTTTTCCCCCAAGGTGCTTGCATTCCTAATGCTTAAAGTCACAGCTCCCCAAATTAGCATATGACCTTTCATCTGGAGTTTCTCCTAAGACTGATGATTTCTAAATATTCTCCCATATTAAAATATCTGTATAAGTATACAATTTGTTTGCTTCCAAGTCAGGAATAGCTTGTGTTCATAGTGGTATTTGTTATATGCACAGTTATAAGAGATACAGACCTGTAAGAAAGCATATGGGATCCTTTGTTGTCAATCTTGGTCAGTTCTCAGCACTTGAAACCACTCAGAGTATCTATCTTTTTGCACTTTCCCAGTGCCAATTTTCTGTATAGCTTCCTCCCTTAAACTGTAACTTTTGTTGTTCTCATAATGATTGGTTTAGTTTTATATACTGTAATTTCAGTTATTCCTTTTTCCCATTTGTCTAGGGTTGTAGGTAGTACTTTGCTTCTAGGTTTTCTTGGCAGTAAGTTACATATTTACCTGTTGAGACTTAGGAGAAATCACATTTGTGTTCTTTTTCAATCTTCTTTAAATACATTCACACTGCTCTGGTGTTTTATGAGTCATTCACCATTGCTTCCAATTGATATTAATCCAATTCAGCAAAACCATTCTCTCAGCTTTGCTGCATCTTTGGATTTATGCTTTTATCAACTGGGAGAGAAGCTGAGCAAGTCAATCGTGGATGTAGTGCTTGATCTGTATGGAATTGCACCAAGCTTCTAGAGAATGCAGTTTTTAGAAATTGTGTGTGGGTGTGTGGTTCACTGAGGCAAATAAGTAATATCACAACTAAGACATAAAGTGTAGCATGAGATCTGAGAAGACATTATTACTGCAATCCAGGTCAGCTATCATAGTGACTATATCATTACTGTGAAATTTACTGGTATAGGATATATTTGAGAGATGTTCACAGGCCTGTAATATATGTTCCCATGATATAATAAGGGAAGAATTTGAGTTTAAGGTAAGGGAGGAAAATCATATTTGAGCAGAGGTGTGGCTTGCCATTCTAGCTCCAGTCACACCAATACTTTCTAATTCTTTCTTCTCTCTTTTGAATGTTCCTGTTGGGTGCGAACTGTTGTTGGGGATAGTTAGGGCTGTGGCAGTTGTACTAGTCTAAGTGGAGGCAACAGGCTAATTTAGGGAAGTTGAAGGTTGTGCTTTTGCAAACCGTTGTCTCTCACAAACCTCTCTATCTAGTACTGACACTTCCTTCTTAATCCTCTATCTCCAGCTGCTTCCTGGGTACCTCTGCATAGATAAATGCCATCTCAAATTAAACATATTGAAAATAACTCACTGTGTTCTTCCCCCAGTCAACTTTGTTTCTATAAATAATATAATAATCTTTTCCACACATTGAGAATTATAACTTGTCACATGTAACTCCTCTTTTTTTTTCAATCAACCTTTCCAATGTATTGAAATTCCTACACTTAGAACATTCCTTACATTGCATACTTCACATTTCATCTGCCAGCCCTTTATTTCAAGCTCTTAATACTTTTCACATAGATCCTTTCAATAGTTAACTGAGGAATATCAGCCCTCACTTGCCTGTTTCTCTTCCAATTTGTAACATACAAATAGGCAAATTAATTTTCTTTACTAAATCATGGCTATTGTGTTATCACTTCCTTGTTCAGAAACATTTAATGACTCACAATTGCCTAACAAATTGAGTATTAGTTCTCCAGTCTGGCATTTTAAATCTCCAAAGTAATACTACAACTTAACAATTTAGTTTTATCTTAACTTTCTTCCCTGTATCAGTCCTGTATTTCAGGTCTAAAACAGCCCTTGGGAGTGGTTAGGAGGTTAATCATATGGGAGCAGGAAGGAGATGGCTGATGAGGAAATGGAGGCCGTGGCTACCAGTAAGATATAATCAAAATCATATACATATGTGTATATATGTGTGTGTGTGTGTGTGTGTGTGTGTGTGTGTGTGTGTGTGTATATATGTGTGTGTGTGTGTGTATGTGTGTATATATATGTATATATATATATATATCAGATGTGCACATTTTTATTTACCATCTACTAAGTATAAGGCACGATGTGCTAGAAGTTACAATGTTATAAGAGAATATAAAGATATAAGATAGATTCTGTATGCATGAAGAATTTATATTTTAATCTGTAAAATCACATGGAATGTTAAATAATAATAAAATACTTATATTGACAATAAGAAGAGGCATCACAATGCAAAATAATTGCTTGTGTGATGAACTTTACAATTTCTGTAAATTTTAAAAGACATAGAGATCAGTTTAAACTGAATGAGCTTTATGGAACAGATGGGATTTGAATGTTTCAGAAGCAGTGTATTTTTGATTTGAGTGGAGGATGAGAGTAAGGGATTGGTAAAATAAAGAAGGAGAGGAAGGTAGGGATTCTTAGAATAACATGGTTACATGGTCATGGAGGGGCATAACAGGTGGGGACCAGGACCTGCCCTATAGAGGAGGACCCAAGTGGGCTCCTGGAAGTGATTTGCTAAGGAGATATAATTAGAGGCTCACTGGGGAAGCTCTAAAGCAAACAGGTTAGAGAGGGAACTGAAATTAGGGCCTTGACATTTGTTTTTGCATTCCACGATGAGTCCTTCACCAAATCTTATCAGCTTTTTCTTCAAAATATGTCCCAAACACTTTCTTTCTTACCATCTGGTCCAGGCCAACATCCTTTCTCACACAGGCTGTTTTGATAGACCCCATCTGTCCTCTCCTATTCTTATATCCCCCCCATTCCCATCAAGCCATAGTATGTTAATTACACAATAAACTCAGTTTCCTTTCAAAAAGTTAGTCTGATCATTTTACTCCAGAACCCTCCAGGTGGTTCAGCATTTCACTAAGAATAAGAGCCTAAGTTTTTACCATGCTACAGAGCACCACCTGATCCGGTCCCCCACTACTTTCTTACTTCATTTCCTCATTCACCCTCTGCCTACTGTACTCACTTCCTTGTTTCTTGAACACACAAATTCTGTTCCTCCTTACAGTCTTGGCATGTGACAGCTCTCTGCCTGGCGTGCTCTTCCCGTAACTATGTGGCTCCCTTCCTCACACCTTCAGGTTACCTCCCCAGAAAGATGATTGTTGATCTCCCACCAAACAATCATGTTCACCAGCCCATCACTTTCTGTCCCCTTACCTACTTTATTTTCTTCCTGTAGCACTTATTTGTCCTATATGGTATATATTTATTTGTTTGTTAATCATCTACCCCTTTCCACAAAAGGAAATTCCATAAGGGCAGAGATTCTTTTTCCTTTGCTATAACCCAAGGACCTAGAACAGTTGCCAGATGCATACTAGGTTCTCAATAAATGTTGAATAAGCTGAGGGTAATACCAACGAAGGAACCGGAGGAAGTAACAGTTATGATACCTCTCAAAAGGGTGAGAAATGCAAATTCTAGTTGGGGGGAATACAATGTCCTGTTCTCATTCTCTTGGAAAAACACAGACAATAAACAAGTAAACAAATGCGGTAAGGGATAAGCCCTATGAAGAAAATCTTAAAAAATGCAAAGCAATATCAAGTGATAGGAGTGGAGTGTGGGGCAGTTAGGGACTCCTTCTCTGAGGGGATGATAGTTGAGCTGAGACCTGAATGATAAAGTTCCAGCCAAGTGACCAATTAGGGGATAGGAATTCTCCGTATTAAAAAGAACAAGCCAAAGGGCCCAGAGTTCCCCTGTGGTGCTGTCCTAGGGCAGTATTTTCTTGCCATAAGTGACCCTTGCCCATTGGTGAATATGCTAGGGAGGAGGGTAGGGGGAGTGGGGATTCCAGGGACTTTGTCCTGTTATTGTGGGAATAGTGGCTGTACCTTTTCAGGTTTGTGAGTTGTCTTTGATTATGTCTTCTTGGGATTTACTGAAGACTCTGTTGGGGAACCATTATGTGTATAACTCTTCAGTGGACGTAGACAAATACCCAACTGCAGGGAGGAAAAAGATTAGTATCATTGATAATTCCCCAAATAAGTCCAGCATATAATTTAAAATGGGGGGGGCACACTGACAGAAATAAAACATTTCACTTTACCTATTTTTAAAAAAAAAAAAATGTTTATTTGAGAGAGAGAGAGAGGGTGTGCATGTGTTGGGAGTGGGGCAGAGGGAGAGGAGAGACAGAATGTCAAAGAGACTCTGTGCTGAGCTTGAGTGTGACACAGGGCTTGATCTCACGACCTTGAGATCATGATCTACATCGTATCTAGATTCATAGAAGGGTTAATAGGGAATTCTGATTTATTCATCCACAAATATTCATGAATGTTCACTGTATGTCAGGGAATCCCTGGGATCGAGCCCCACATCAGGCTCTCTGCTCAGCAGGGAGCCCGCTTCCCCCTCTCTCTCTCTGCCTGCCTCTCTGCCTACTTGTGATCTCTGTCTGTCAAATAAAGAATAAAATAAAATCTTTAAAAAAAAGAAGAAGAATTAGCTTCCTTTTGAGATTTTATTTACATCTATTGGGAAATTGTCATAATATCCTGATTTTTAAAAAAGATTCATTTATTTATTTATTTGAGGGAGAGAGAGACAGAGACAGAGAATAACAGGGGGAGAAGCAGAGGCAGAGAGGGAGAGATTCCCTAGCAGACTCCCTTGCTGAGTGTGGATCCCAAGGTGGACCTAATCTGATACTCTGAGATTATGGCCAAAACCAAGAGTCAGATGCTTAACTGACTGAGCCACCCAGGCACCCCCATAATATTCAGATTTTATTGAGAAAAGGTGTTACACTGCCTGTGCTGGGTAAGTTTGGTAGTAAGCCTGCAAATCTATGTCTACAAATTGAATCACATCCTCTCCAACGCAGTGCCATTGTGCAGTGCCTTATTTGCACATGCAAATACAGCAGTCATGGAAACAGCAGTGAATGATAGTCAAGGATTCTGCTCTCTGGGGCTTACCTTATGCCAGGGAAAGAGAGTTGTTGTCAGCACAATGAACTTGTAGAACTCATAGAGTGTATTCTAAAAATCATCTTCATTTTTGTCTCCTGCTGTCTCTTTAAATCTACTTAGTGAAGTCATTCTTTTTCTGACTATACTTTTTCATGAACACTTTGGCAGTCCTATGACCTTTCTTGTTACTCTCAGGTAATATTTTAGTCATTGAAGCTAAAAACACAGTCTCACGTGGGGCATTGGTGGGAAGCCCAGGAACATGCCAGGAAAAGTGTGAGGCAGGCAAAGTTCCCTTTCCATGCCCTCTTTGTTCCCTTTTCTGCAAATACCTCACTCTTTTAAGGAGGGAATTTGTTTTTAATTATTTCCTTGTATATTCACATTGAATGTCTGCAACACAACCCGAACTCAGTATTTTTCTCTCTACTTTTCTAAATCAGCCCTTGGAGCTCAGAGGTTAAGTCATTTATTTTATGGGACATCATAAGTAAACACAGTTTGTTGAGGATGTGGATTATTTGAGCCTGTCTGTCCAGGTTCAAATTCCACCTTAACACCTTAGAAATTGTAGGACCTTGGGCAATTGCTTAAACTTTTCTGTTACCTCCATTTTCCCATTTTAAAGTGGAGGTAATACTCTTTATCTCCTAGAGTTGTTGAGAAGATTAAATTGGGTCACTATGTCTAGTATTTGGAACATTACCCAACATGAGGATGAGGTAGGAGGAGAATGAACCCAGCTCTGTCTGACGGCAAGACCAGTGGTCTTTGCAGTGCGAACAAACTACTGTTTGTCACTGCCCAGCTGCCCTCATGACACTTGACCATTCTTGAGACCTTTCCGTCCTTTTTGTCTCACTACAACTTACCTCCTGTGAGCTCTAGATCTTAGGAACTGTCAGGTATTTGGATGAACCTGGCAAATCTCTGTAGGCTCAGGTATTAATGAGTATGGCTGGCTTGATGGAATGCTTTTTCCTGTGGTGGCAGTTTGAAAGTTCCAGACTCAAAATGGCCTGTCTTCAAAAGTAAAGGTTCGGGGCGCCTGTGTGGCTCGGTGGGTTAGAGCCTCTGCCTTCGGCTCAGGTCATGATCCCAGGGTCCTGGGATCGAGCCCCGCATCGGGCTCTCTGCTCAGCAGGGAGCCTGCTTCCCTTCCTCTCTCTCTGCCTGCCTCTCCGCCTACCTGTGATCTCTCTCTGTCAAATAAATAAATAAAATCTAAAAAAAAAAAAAAAAGTAAAGGTTGGACAGTCACTGGTAAAGGAACATGAGCTGGGGAAAGGTTGGCTCCAGTTTTCTATGCAAAGGGAAGACAAATGTGAGAACTGCAGTCATTACTTTGGACTCTGGAAAACAGAATTTTGTGCAATCAGGCCTTTGCCTACCTCGCAGATCTCACCATTTGTTAGAGATCTTTTGCACTTGCACCCAGGCCAGCAAATCACCTGAATAAAAGCTAGTCAATTCAGAATCTTTGTAGAAACTGAATTGCTCTTTCCATAGTCTTTTGTTATTTTAAACATTTAAGGTTTCCTTCCATTCATAGAATAACATTTTTGGAGGTGGTTTTAACTCAAGCCAAATGGATTACTTTTTAAAATTTATCTTAATCTATTTCTCAAGAGTAGATGCTTGAATTGCAACAGCCAAGTAAACAGTTCCTTGTTCAAAAGGTTGTTTCTTGCCTAAAACTTACCAAGTGAGAGGAGGTTTTGAATGTACACACAGCCTGGCCTCCCTCCTAAAGGTGCGAAGAGAGTGTGCTAGAAAGACAAAAAAAAAAAAAAAAAAATTGGCAGGAATCAGAAAAGAAACAAACTGACTTAGTGACATCTGCTGCTGCTACAAACTGAACTAAAAAGGAGAGTGAACTAAAGGGCTGCAGATCTTTAAAGGAAACAAAGCGTGTGCATATGTGTGTGCGTGTGTGTGTGCGCACGTGCGTGCATGTGCGCTTTATCTCTGTTGACAGATGGGTCTTAGCTACCAAACTTGGAAGAAATGTAGGCAGTAAATCAGTTTTCCCATTTCATGACAGACTTTATCATGAAAGATGATTCTAAATGTAAACACAGTGGGTAAAATGCCACTTAGAGGGAATTTAATAAACATACTAATTTAGACCTCAGCAAGAGAGCACCTAAATATCAAACATAATGCTATGCCACAAATCAAATACTCAGGATATATATTTTAATCTACAAGGAAACAGAACTCTTTATTCTAATCTTGCTGTAAAGCCTTTGGCTTCCTAAAGTATGTGATCTTGTTAAATTAAAGGATTAAAGTGAATTCATCCTTACTTTGGTATGTACTTACAACTAAATAAATAACATGCTTGTTATGACTGCAAACAAAATGAATTAAGTGAAACAAGACAGACAGCATGGACTTGCTGATATCTTTGTTTTTGACAGCCTCTAATCCTAGAAACAGGAAGATATTGAGATGAATAAACATTCCTTGCCTATGTGAGCTCCCAAGTGGTTCAGTCTAATGCCCAGATTCGTGCTAAGAAGTTCAGAAACTGAAGCAATCTGGAGACCTTGCATATGCATAAAGGAAATCTCCCCTTTCCATTGTCTTCTCAGTTTCCTGCTTATCTGAAAATCCATTAATGCTTAAGCATTTGAGGCCTTCAAATAGAGTGAGGATGGTAGGCATAGAAAAGATGAATTCCTCATTTGACAGTTTTGAAGAATTGTCCCCTTCAATGGCTGTCCCAGTTTTGTCTCCATTGGTTGTCACTAAACTTTCCCAAGAAAGACCTAATGCTTTCAGTGAAACCACATTTCCCCCCAACATTTAACCCAGGGGCCACAGATGTGCCCCCTTTCTTCATGGAATGCTGTCCTGAACCAAATATGCTAGCAGTTAAACAGCCCACGAACACACCACAAATATTTGTTTATTGGGAATCAAAATGTGGAGTGGGCTACAAAACTGGGGGCTGGATTATTAAGAACAGATTGAAGGGGCGCCTGGGTGGCTCAGTGGGTTAAACCTCTGCCTTCAGCTCGGGTCATGGTCTCAGTGTCCTGGGATCGAGCCCCACATCAGGCTCTCTGCTCAGCGGGGAGACTGTTTCCTCCTCTCTCTCTGCCTGCCGCTCTGCCTACTTATGATCTCTCTCTCTCTCTCTCTCTCTCTCTCTCTCTCTGTGTCAAATAAATAAATAAAATCTAAAAAAAAAAAAAACCCACAGATTGGAGAGTGCTGTGGTAGTGCTTGGGTAAATATCACTCGCGGTGCAATATTGAAAAGATTGGGAAGTCATCAACCAGCCCTTCAGAACTGGAGCACATGATTTAACCACAAGCTGTACTTTATGAAATCTTAAACTGTAACACGAAGAGTGACCTAATTTAATCCATGTGGGCTACGTGTTTGATGTCAACAGACTTTTCTTTTTAAACAGTTGAGGGAATGCAACAGGGTCTTTTGGACTTTAATAAAATATGGGCTGTTTCCTGCTAAGTCAGTCATCTTGAGGGATTAATTATTTTTACATTATGATTGATATTCCATGGATTCTGTGGGTTTTCCTGTACCTTTTTGTGCATATCCTTTTTGCAAGGGACAATTAACCATAAGTCTTAAAACATTAGTCTCCCACAGGTGTAATGGATGTGGAAGTAGATCCTGAGGCAGACAGTGCTTCTCTCTACCCGAGGGGCTTGTAAGAGACAGAATGAAAACAGTAGTTGCTATCATAAGTCATATAATGATACTTGATTCATAAGAGTCTGCTTGTAAGCTTAATATGACAAGTGTTCACATATTATAGAAAAGTGCCTCCTAGGCCACTCTTCTTAAAGAAGTTTGGGACGATATTTGGGGGCTGAAGCTTCCCCATAGATTAGGTCCACAACTTGTTTTTTCACTGGGGTGAGATTATATCAGCAGGATTACAAATTGTTTGTGTTTTTTTTTTTTTCTACCAGAAGGAAAACTAGTTAACCTCCCCCAGCCCCTACCCCATGATTTTTTTTTTTTTTTTAATATTGTGACCATTGATTGAAAATACCAGATGGGTGCATTTTACATGTGTGTCCATTTAAAGGTTCAGTGTGACTAAAATTTCTGAGGGGATAGTCTCAGTCTGGACTGGAATTCTTTAAAATAGTATAGTGTCTACTCTCAAGCAGCCCTGAAGACTGCTAGGTTGATAAGAGCAGGGTTAATGTAACCAGATTTTTTTAAAAAGGTAAGCAAGGAAGAACTCAGACCTTTTCCCCATCCTTACTTATGCTTAATTCCTTATAGCTTCCTTATTCAACATGATGGTCCATAGAACACGGCATCAGCACCACCTGAGGTTTTGTTATAAATGCAGACAGACTCAAGGGCCCTTCCCCAGACCTACTGAGTCAGAATATATATTTTAACAGGAAACCTAGGTGATTCAGAGGCACATTTAGATTTGAGAAGCACTGCCTTAGAGAGCTTTGGGCAAGGCTATAGGAGGCCTCTACTAGCTGAGCTAATCCTTTAAAAAGTACCCCATGGAAGGAAAATTTCATTTGCTGAATGTAGCCTTGAAATATCCAAACCAATGAATTAGTTCCCAGATTTGTGTGTGTATGTGTGTGTGTGTGTGTGTGCGTGTGTGTGTGTGTGTGTGTGTGTGTGTATATATATAGAACATATTTCTAAGTAGTGTAGGATGGTGTCAGTTACCAAACGTAAATAAGAAGAGCCATTTATTCATCCCTGTGTAAAAACCTGAGGCCAAGTAGAGTAAGAAAGGAAATAGGCCGGGGACATTCTTTTCTTGGTTTTATAACAATTTTAAAGTTGAACTCTGATCTTCAACTTTGAGTTTGAACCTTCAAATACTGTGGACCAAAATGGTCTTCAGAATTTCAAGGTTTTTTTCCTCTAAAAGGAGATAGATAGGAGTGGACCTTTTTCTTGATGCCAGGCTTTTAACACCTTAAAAATAAATACCTTGGTTCCTAGTATGTTAAAAAAAAAAAATACACACACACACACACACACACACACACACACACACACACACATTCTATGTATTGATGAAATTTAGTATTCAATCCACATTCTAAAAATACTATCATTTATATCAATTTTGACATTTGTTTTGCATAAAAAAGGGAATATATTCTCATCAGATGCTTTTCTTTTCTTTCTTTCTTTTTTTAAGATCTTGGAATTTCTGGGCAAGACTGGTTTGTCCTACTCCAACATGTTTTTTATGATGTTCAGTTAGCCAGCATATTGTAGTACATCATTAGTTTTTGATGTAGTGTTCAATGATTCATTAGTTGCATGCAACACCCAGTGCTCATCATTTATTAAAAATAAACATAAAGGGCAAAACAGAAATCAAACTATGGAGGTAAAAAGTGAAAAAAATGAAAACAAAACAGGAACATTTTTCCCTGCCTCTTTAGGCTCCTCTTGTAATAGTGAACAAATAAGTATGGTTAACTGTTTTCAGTATGCTTTCAAGAGAAATTATTTTTTCATTTACTTCTTTCCTTCCTCCTCTCTTCTCTTGCTGTGATTTTAAGGATTTTTAAGTTTATACAATAGAATTATATCTTAGTAGATTTTATAGTAGTTTGCTTTTTCCATGTAATTTGTTTTACACTTTTTGAGGCATCACCTGCATATATAGCTCATTTTAAAAATCCTTTATTTGGAAATAATTTCAGATTCACCTAGAAGTTGCAAGAATAAGAATAGCACATTATAACTTTCACCTTGATTCACTTATTTGTTAACATTCTGCCTCACTCGCCATAAGCTGAGTTGTCTTCTCTCTGCCTCTTTGTGTGTGTGTGTGTATGCATTTTCCAAACCATTTGAAAGTGAGTTGCCTATATCATGACTCTTTATCCCCAAATATTTTAATGCGTATTACCTAATATTAGGAAATTCTTTCTCTCTCTTCTTTTTTCTAAAGTAATCTCTACACCCAAAGTGGGGCTTGAATTTATAACCCCAGGATCGAGGGTTGCATCCTCTACTGACTAAGCCAGCCAGACACCCCAATAATGGGGCATTCTCTTACATAATTACCATATTATTATCAATTTTTGTGAATTTAACAATGGTATATTTTAATCTAATATCCCATGTTTTTCAGTTTATCAGTTGATCCAATAATGTTTTTTTTTCAGCCTTTGTTTTCTTCCAATATGGGATCAAGTATAGGATCAGGTATTACATTTGATTTTCATGTCTTTTTAGTTTCCTTTGAAATATTGCCACAGCATTCCTTTGTCTTCTTCGCATTGGCATTTTGGATAATACAGCCACTGCTTCCCCCATTCTCCAACTTCTAAAAAGAAAATAGAAAAGTCCTTTTTATGAATTTGTCTGCTCTTTCCTCTGGATTCGATTTAGGCTGTGTCCTCCTGGCATTTGTACTATATAGGTGATGCTGTGTCCTTTTCAGGATATTGCATCTGCAAACACACAGTGTTTGATAAAGGGCTTATCTAATTTCTCTACAGTGTAGTTACTGTTTCTTCTTTTGCAATTAATAAGCAATTTGTGAGGAGATATTTAAGATCATGCAAGCCTGTTGTTCATCAAAATTTCCCTCTAAGGTTAGAAGATTTGTTGGCCATTCTTGCCTCAAATAATCTTTCGTATGAGTTTACCTGCACCAGCTCCTGGCTAAGGCCCTGACTTCTGGTCCTCTTTGGCCTTAGAGTATGAGGCAAATTCATGAGGACATTATGTATTTATTGCTGGGTTTGATTTGGTAACTTTTTTTAGGGTTTTTGCATCTATGTTTATTAAAGATATTGATGTGGGGTTTTCTTTTGATGTTTTTGTTTTGTTACTAGTGTGATGCTTGCCTCATAAATGAGCTGGGAAGTATTCCGTCCTTTTCTATTTTTTTTTTTGGAAGAAATTACGTTGAATTAGTATCATTTATTTATTAAATGTTTGCTAAAATTCACCAGTGAAACCATTTGGGCCTGGAGTTTTCTTTTTTGGAAGATTAAAATGATTAATATAATTTATTTAATAGCTATAGAACTATTCAATTATGTGTATAACTCTGAGTGAATTTTTTGGTGTGTCTGATTAATGCTTTATTATTTTTTAAAAAAATTTGTTGATTTCTGCTCTTATTCCTATAATTTTCTCCTTTCAGCATGTTTTGAGTTCACTTTGTTCTTCTTCTAGTTCTTAAGGTGGAATTTTAGATTATTGATTTGAGAACTGTATTTTTTTAAACATTTTTAAAGATTTTTTATTTATTTATTTGACAGAGATCACAAGTAGGCAGAGGGGCAGGTAGAGAGAGAGAGGGGGAAGCAGGCTCCCTGCTGAGCAGAGAGCCCGATGCGGGCTGGATCCCAGGACCCTGGGACCATGACCTGAGCCGAAGGCAGAGGCTTTAACCCACTGAGCCACCCAGGTGCCCCGAGAGAACTTTATTTTTTTAAAGATTTCTTTATTTGAGAGAACACAAAAGCGCATGTGCATGTGAGTGGGGGGAGGGGCAGAAAGTGTGAATCCTTTTTTTTTTTTTTAAGATTTTATTTATTTGACAGAGAGACACACTGAGAAGGGAACACAAGCAGGGGAAACGGGAGAGGGAGAAGCAGGCCTTCTGCTGGGTAGGGAGTCCAGTGCAGGGCTGGATCCCAAGACTCTGGGATCATGACCTAAGCTGAAGGCAGACCCTTAATGACTGACCCACCTAGGCACACCAAGAGAGTGTGGATCCTTAGGCAGACTCCTCACTGAGAGTGGAGCCTGTCAGGCTCCATCCCAGCACCCTGAGATCATGACCTGAGCTGAAACCAAGAGTCTACCATTTAACTGACTGAGCCACCCAGTGCCCCCACTACTTTTTTAGAGACAAAGAAGGAGGGGGAGGTGTAGGTTTAGAGGGAGACAGTGAATCCTAAGCATGTTCCATCCCCACAAGGAGTCTTATATAGGGCTCAGTCTCACAACCCTGAGATCATGACCTGAGCAGAAACCAAGAGTTGCACACTTAACTGACTGATCCACACAGACACCTCTGAGAACCTTTTATAATGTAAAAACTTAATGCTATAACATTTCCTCTAACTATTTTGTTAGCTACATCCTATACATTTTGACATTAAATTTTAATTTCATACAGTTGAATATGTTCTTTCAATTTTCTTTGATAGCTTTTTTTGATCCAAGAGTTATTTATAAATGTGCTGCTTAATTTTCAAATAATTTGGACTTTCCCAGATAACTTTCTCTTATGTATTTCTAATTTAATTCATTTATGGTCAGAGAACATGTTTTCTATGGTTGATACTGCTTCAGTGGGATATGTTTTATTTTTATGGCTCAGAATATGATTTATATTTGTCAGTGTTCTTTGTGTACTTGAAGAGAATGTATAGTGTGCTGTTGTTTGGTAGTATATTCTAAATATCAATTAGATTAAGTTGGTGATAACATTGTTCAGATCATCTAGATCCTTACTGATTTTCTACCCTCTTTTTCTATCAGTTACGAAGAGGAATGTTGAAGTCTCCAATTATAATTTTGGGTTTGTCTATTTCACCTTCAATTCTGTTGTCTTTTGCTTTATGTATTTTGAGGCTTTTATTATTTTGTGTATAACTGAGAATTGTCATATCTTCTTGGAGAATTGACTCCTTTATTCTTACGTGATGTCTCTCTTTTTCCTTGATTATATTCCCTGTTCTGAAGTCTGCTTTGTCTGATATTACTATTCCGGTTTTCTTTTGGTTAGTGTTTATATCATGTATTTTTTGCTGTTCTTTTTATTTTACCTATAACTTTTTGTGTAAAATGGATATCTTACAGATAGCATACATATGGGTATTGCTTTTTTATACAATCTGACAATCTCTTTTAATTGGTATGTTTTGACCATTTACATGTAATATGATTATTAATATGATTCGACTAAAATCTGCCAGCTTGAGAGCGGTCCTCTATTTGTTTCATCTCTTATTTGTTTCTTTTTTTTCTTTGTCCCTCTTCTCTTAGGTTGGTCAAACATTTTTTTATTATTCCATTTTACCTCCCCTATTGAAATATTATTTGTACCTCCTACACAACTTCTAACAATTACACTAAACTTAACAGTATATACCTATGGTTAATCAGAATCTATTTTTAATGTGTTTTTAAAGTATTTCATATGTTGTGTAAAAACCTTCAACAGTTCTTCCTTCTTATCCTTTGCAGGGCCTTTTATTCTTCATTCTATGAATGTGGCATATCACATTGATTGATTTGTATATTCTAAACCATCCTTTCATCCCAGAGGTAATGTGGTTGGTTTTAATGTACTGTTGAATTTGATTTGCTCATAATTTGTTGAGAATTTTTGCGTTTATATTCATTAAAGATACTGGTCTGTGGTTTTTTGTTTGTTTGCTTGTTTTTGTTTTTGTTTTTGTTTTCTTGTAACGTCCTTATCTGGCTTCAGTGTTAGGATAATGTTGGCCTTGTGAAATGAATTTTGGAGTGTTTCCTACTCTTCCACTTTTTGGAAGAGCTTGAGAATAATTGGTATTTATTCTTTAGATGTTTGGTAGAACTCATTGAAGAAACCATCTGGTCCTGGGCTTTTTGTTGAGGGGTTCAAGATTACTGATTTAATCTCCTTAGTTGTTACTCATCTGTTTTAATTTTCTATTTCTTCATAATTCACTCTTGGAAAGGTGTGTGTTTTGAGGAATTTATCCATTTTCTCTAAGTAATCCAATCTGTTGATGTATAGTGTTCATGGTAGCCTCTTGTGTTCTTTGTATTTCTAAGGTTATCAGTTATAATATTTCCTCTTTTATTTATAATTTTGTTCATTTGACTCTTCTCTCTTTTTTTCTTGGTAAGTCCAGCTAATGGTTTGTCAGTTGTCATATCTTTTCAGAAACAAATTCTTTGTTTCACTGTTGTTGGTTTTTTTTCTGTTGTCTTTATTTCTGCTTGAATCTTTAGTATTTTCTTTCTTCTGCTAACTTTGACATTACATTTTTCTCCCTTTCTAAAATTCCTTTAAGTCTCAAATTAGATTGTTAATCTGAGATCTTTCTTTTCTCTTAATGTAAGAATTTATTACTATAAATTTCCCTCTTAGAACTGCTTTTGCTGCATCTTATAATTTTTGGTATATTTTATTTTTGTTTTCATTTGTTTCAAGATTCTTTATAATTTCCTTTTAGATTTCTTCTTTGAGCAAGTGATTATTGAGGAGTACATTTTTTAATTTAAACATACTTGTGAAATTTTCCATTTTCCTATTATTATTGATTTCTAGTTTTATACCACTGTGTTCACGAAAGATATTTGATATGTTTACAATCTTCTTAAATTTGTTAAGTCTTGCTTCATGCTTTAGCATATGTTCTGTCCTGGAGAATGCTCCATGTATGCTTCAGAAGATGTGTATTTTGGAACTGTAGAATGGAATGTTTTATATGTCTGTTGGGTCACTTTGGTCTATAGTGTTATTAGGTCCACTGTTTCCTTATTAGTTTTATATTTGGAGATTTACCCAATGTCAAAATTGTGAAGTGAAATACCCTGCTGTTACTTTATTATTGTCTATGTCTCCCTTCAATTCTGTGGATATTTTCTTTAAATATTGAGGTGCTCCAATGTTGAATGCGTATGTATTTATAAACCTGATATCCTCTTGTTGAATAGACTCTTTTATCAGTATATAGTGACCTTCTTTGTCTGTTGTGACCCATTCTGACTGAAAATCTATTTGATATAAGTATAGATAATCCTGGGGGTTTTGTTGTTGTTGTTACCATTTGTACAAAATATCTTTTTCCAACCCTTCATTTTCAGCCAATGTATGTCCTTAAGCTAAAGTTTGTCTGTTGGAGGCAGCGTATTTTTGGATCTTGTTTTTTTCCCATCCATTCAGCCACTGTTTTGTGTTGTTTTTTCCTTCAAGATTTTATGTATTACTTGGCAGAGAGAGAGAGAGAGAGAGAGAAAGAGAGAGTGAGAGAGAGAGTATAATTAGGGGGAGCTGCAGGCAGAGAGAGAAGCAGGTTTCCTGCTGAGCAGAGAGCCCAATGTGGGACTTGATCCCAGGAGCCTAGGATCATGACCTGAACAGAAGGCAGACACTTAAACAACTGAGCCACCCAAGCACCCACCCCTGTGTGTTTTAGTTGGAGAATTTGTTCAGTAATTGTTGAAAGGAATTATTCGTAGGTAGGGACTTACTGTTGCCATTTTGTTAACCGATTTCTGTTTTTTGAATTCTTTTGTTCCTTTCTTCTTCTTGTTCTGTCTTTGATTACTTATTTATGCACTTATTTTTTGTAATAGTTGCTTTAATTCCTTTCTTTTAAAAATTTTTGTGCATCCACTGTAGGTGTTTCCTTTGTAGTTATCATGAGACTTAAATAAGATATCTTGTAGATAAAACAGTATATTTAAAACTGATAACAATTTACTTTCAAACTCCTACAAAAGTTCTACCCTTTTATTTTTCCTCCCTCATGTTTTATGCTATTGATATCACACTTTATCTTTTTATATTGTGCAGCCATTAATACATTATTGCAGTTGTAGTTATTTTTAGTGTTACTGTTTTTTAACTTTTATACTAGAGATAAAAACACTTTACAGGGGTGCCTGGGTGGCTCAGTGGGTTAAAGCCTCTGCCTTTGGCTCAGGTCATAGTCCCAGGGTCCTGGGATCAAGCCCTGCATCGGGCTCTCTGCTTGGCAAGGAGCCTGTTCCCTCCTCTCTCCCTGCCTGCCTCTCTGCCTACTTGTGATCTTTGTCTGTCAAATAAACAAACAAAATCTTTGAAAACAAAACAAAACAAAAACACTTTACACATCACCATTTGTAATTATTTTAACTAATGATTTTTATACTTTTTTTATATTTTTATGTTGTTACTTAGTGTTCTTCATTTCAGCTTAAATGACTTTCTTTAACATCTTTTTTTACAGGTAGGTCTCCTGGTGACGAACTCCCTTAGGTTTTGTTTACCTGGGGATGTCTTTCTCTTTACTTCATTTTCAAAGGACAGTTTTGCCAGGTATAATCTTCTTTGTTGGCAGGTTTTAGTTTTTGTTTTTGTTTTTTCCTTTTGAGTATTTTGAACATGTTATCCCACTTGCTTCTGGCTTATAAGGCTTCTGCACAGAAATATGCTCATAGCTTTATTAGAGGGCGGGGTTCCTTGTATGTGATAGATTATTTTCATTTTTCTCTTGCTACTTTCAAAATTTTCTATTTATTTTGACCTTTAACATTTTGATTATAAGGTATTTGGAGTAACATTCTTTAGGTTGATGTTGCTTGAAATCCTTTCATGTTCCTATACTTGGTTGTTCACATCTCTCCCAAGATTTAGAATGTTTTCAGCTATTATCTATTTAAATAAGCTGTCTGCCCTTTACTTTTTCTTTTCTTCTGGTACTCTCATGGTGGGAATGGTTGGTCTCTTGATTGTGTTCCATATTTCACATAGCCTTTCTTCATTCTTTTTCATTCTTTTTTTTTCTTTTTGTTCAACTGTTTGACTAATTTCAAGCAATCTGTGTTTACATTGCTGATTCTTTTTTCTGCATGATTGATTCTGTTTTTGAAACTATATTGAATTGTTCAGTTCTCTTACTGTTTTCTTCAGCTTCAGGACTTCTGCTTGTTTCTTTTGGCTTCTGTATTTTATTAAACTTCACAGTTGTTTAGGTATTCTTTTCCTAATTTTGTCTATTTGTGTTCTTTTGCATTTCATTGAGATTCTTTAAGAATATTATTTTGAATTCTTTGTTAGGCAAATCACAAATCTTCATTTCTTTGGAGTCAGTTAATAGATCTTTATTAATTACCTTTGGTGTCATATTTAACTGATTCTTAAGTATCTATATGACCTTGCATTGGTGTCTGTGTATTTGAATGAACCAACACTTCTTCCAGTCTTTACATCTTTTAGCCACCTGTTGTTCCTGGAGCTGATGGTATTATCTCCAGAATCACAACTGTGCTGGGCTGGAGCAGGTAGTGAGGCTTTCATTGGGTTTTCATTTGGCCCTGTAGTTGGTGGGCTTGTTACCAGGGGCCTAAGTGGATGTGGATCCTGTTTTTTGGACGGATTAGGCTGGCTTCATTACCTTGTTCAGTGGGGTAGTGCTGTCACACTGGTCTGCTTTAGGGTCCATAGTTGCGGTATAAGTCAGTGCACCTATTAGCAGGTGCATGGACAGGTATGGATTCTGCTAGAGACCTGGCCAGGTTACTGCCTTATCATTGGATGGACACCTGAGTGCACAGGACTGGGCCTGACCTATGGCTGAAAGGCATTGGAATTGAGCCCCAGGGCTGTTTCAGGTTCTATAAACAAGATTGAGGTCGTTAGACCTGGCTCTGGAGATATGAATTAGTGTCTCCCCAACAGGTTCTTGAGTGGGCCTTACTGCTTCCTGAGCATGGCTAAAGGGGCTGGATCCCAAAATAGGCACGTTTCTGGGTCTCCTGAGGTATGGTCTTGAGAGCCTCCCACCGGGTTCCTGTGATGGCAAGATTGCTTATAGACAGTGACTGAGAGGGCCTGGAACTGAATGTAGGGCCCTTTTCAGATCTCTAGGACACAGATAGTCTCTTGTTGATATCCTGGGACCTCAGGACTGCTAGAAGACTGTGGCTGAGAGAAGGCTGGAAACAAAGGCCTTTTAAGAATTTCTGGGGATACAGATGGGACTGTTTCCTAACAGGTCAGTTTCAGTATTACTCTTTGTAGATTGTGACTGGGATAAGCTGGAGCCCAATTACAGAGCCCTTTCAGAATCTACAGATTGACCAGCTCTGGTGGACTTTCTTCTAAGGCTCCTGTACTCAACCTCAGAAGGGCTGGAACAGTTCACAAGCTACTTCCACATCTACTGCCAGGATCAAATTTTGTATGCCTATTACTCAATGCACAGGTGGGTGTGACTCCTCTGAGTACCTTGGTGTATGACGCTTGGGATAGGACCAGACCAAATGGGGCTGCAGCTGAGTCCTCAGGGGTACAGAGATTTTTTTTCCAGGTCTGTGACTGAGTCCATGGTTAGCTAGTTAGCTGTCTGGGTGTGAGTCTGCCTTCTCAAAATGGCTTTCCTCAGTCTTAGAATGAACTGAGGTTTCACAGATGCCTACTGGGATCCCGCCTCTTCCACAAAGGCCCTTTTATCAGTGAATGGATGCCAAATTGTTCAGAGGCGATATGAGAGAGGACGTCTTATTTGGCTGTTTTTCTGATGTCACTCCCAGTATTTCTTGTATAACAAGTAGATTGGCAATAAATTACATCAATTTGTATGTACTTTATTATTTTTTTTTAAATTTATCCTTTATTTTTGAAAGTAATTTTTGCTGAGGATTGAATTTTTGGTTGACAACTTCATCTTTCAGTATTTTAAAGATAATACTCCATTACCTTTTGCTTGTATAGTTTCTGATGAGACATCCATTATTTAAATCCTGTTTTCTTTGCATGTAATATATGTTTTTCTTCATGTTGCCTTTAAAGTTTACTCTTTTTATTTTGTTTTAGTGATTTAAATAAGATTTGCTTATGTGTCTTTGTTTTCTTCCCCTGTGTTTCTTGGCTCTGTGGTTTGGTGTCTATCATATTAATTTTGAAAAATTCTTAGTCATTATTTTTCATATAGTTCCTCTGTCCTATTCTATATCTCTTTTCCTTTTGAGACTCCCAACTACATGTGGTTATACTGTTTGATATTGGGCCATAGTTCTTGTATGTTCTGTGTTTTTTTGCTCTCTTTTTGTCTCTAGATTTCAGCTTTAATAATTTTTTTGACATATTTTATAGTCCACCATTAGTCACCTGTGTTGACTCTACTTATAACCTCATTAAAGGCATTTTTCTTCTCTGTTATTATGGTTTTGATTTCTAGCATTTCCGTTTCATTCTTTCTTACACTTTCTGTCTATGTGCTAGAATCATCCTGTCTGATCTTAGGTGTTGTGTGATTATTCCATAAGATCCTTTAACATATTAATCATAGTTATTTTAAATTTTATGTCTGACATTTAACATCTTTGTCATATCTGACTGGGGTTATTATCACTTTGTCCTTTGCAAGTGTGTTTTTTCATGGCTTTTTATATGCCCTCTCCTTTTTTGTTGAAAGCTGAACATCTTGTGTAGGACGTTAGAGATCTGAGGCAAATGATTTTTGTCTTGCAAAATGGGCATACATTTCCTTCAACCAAGCCTTAGTACCAGGATTTATGTTAATCCATTTAAGAGTTAAACTAGGTTTTAGGCTTATCATTGTTATGATTATCCTGAGTGCATTATGGACTTTAAACTCCCGTAGGGCTATTTTTTATTTAGGGTAGGAATTCATTTGAGAGATGAATTATTTTTCAGTGATTGCTCTATCCTCAGATTTAAGTCTTTGCTTTGTGTTTTGCCTCAGAGAGGTTTATCTCTTGCGTTACTTATTACTCAGTGGTTATTAGCCTGACCATGGGGATGAGGGGTGAGTCAGGTATTCTCCCTTGTTTTATTTAAGCATCAGTGCTGGACAGTCACTGGGATCCCAGATATCCTGCCCCTCCCCCCCCCATGATATTCTGAATTTTGCACATATCCCTGATCTTCCCTCTGGGGTCCAGGTTTATTTTTTCTTCTTTTTCCTGGGATGGAATAGGATTTTACTAATGTCCTGAGTGTGATAGTGTTTTCTCCCTTTTCCACAGATTCAAATTTTTGTTTTTGTTGATTTTTTGTGTGTTTTTTTTGTGTGGTTTTTTGTTTTTTATTTGTTTGTTTTGGTTATTTGTTTGTTTGTTTGCTTTGGTTGGGTTTTTTGTTTTGTTTTGTTTTGAAAGGGTTTTTATTTCTGTTTTTGTAGATAAGAGGAGAGAGAATGGTCTGGGCAAATTTCTTACCCTTCTTTCAGTGACTGCTGTTTCCATTTCTAGTTCTGCACCAGAAGGGAGACTTTTCAGAATTCTCCCAGTTGTTTCTGTGACTGTCCCATGGGGTTTGTGAAAGAAGAAGAAAATACTTACTGCCAGTTAAGACTTCACCCTCTTACCAGTGTACTGTTGGCCTCCAGAAATGTGTCTATCTTCCTAGCTGAACTTTTCTTACTGGTGTTTGCTTTTTAGAGTTCTACTTTTGTTAAAATTATATTAATTTCCTACTGGCATTTGACCTAAGTAAGTTACTGCTTATACCATGTCTTTCTCTGTAGGTGCCTATTCTCCCCTAGATTCTGCTGCTATGATATTAGTACAGTTCTAGGTTCAAGGAAAGTCATGATGTTTGTCCAGCTTTTTTTTTTCCACAAAAATATTGGGAATGATGATGCTCTTTCCAGCTTTCCATATCTCCAAACAGAGATTGGATGTCTTCTATTGTTTAAAAATTATAATAATGGTTATGCATTTTTACAAAGAAGCAAAAAAGGACAAACTGCATATTTCACTCTCAGTAAGAGCTGACGTAGAGAATGAGGGAAGCAGATAGTGAATATAGTCCCATTCATGTAGGATTACAAAGGTTGGGTAGTGTGTTCTAAAGTATCAAGAAAAAATATAATTGCAGGACTACTTCTTTCTTTGAGAGCTATTTGTAAAACTTCTTGGAAATTAGTGTTTTACAACTATGTACACAGATGTCAGAAAGGAAGCAAGATTTCATCACAGGCTTCCCATTCTATATCAGTTATGATTCAGTGCTTTCCTGCTTTATTTTTTGATCTCTAAATTATCATTAAACTCTAAATAATAGCTTCTATTTACCTTTGTTCATGAAATAATTTGTGTTTTAAAATCTTACATTGACCCTCTAACAAAATGTTAGTCGTAATAAAGCTTAATGTTAATGAAGAGAGAAAGAGCCCAGGACACAGAAGCGGTAGGAAGAGGGAAAGAAGATTCATTCAGAAATACATATTTTTTAAAACACAAAGAATACTTTTCAAGCACTGAGCACGTATGAACTATTCATAACTAATAAACTGGTGGATTAGTGGCTAGTGGAGAAAGGACTGGCCTAGACCAAGGGAACTAGAGTTTTCTTCTCTGTATAACTCTAAGTCAAGTTAGTTATTATTTCTAGATTTCAGTTATCCCAAATACCAAAGAAGAGGTGAGGTGCGTTGGTTTAAGAGGTCTTTAACATTCCTCCTACGCTAATGATTGTTGGAGTATAGATTCTGTTTTCTGATATCTTTCCAAAGCATGCCTGGATACCCATTATGGGTCATTATCTACAATTCATCCTATGGCTCCAGGAACTCTGCCAGACCCTGGGCTCACCCACATAGGTGGCTTCTACCTCTTAACTTACCTGAATTCTTTATAATTTGGAGAGCCTTCTTCTAATGGGAATAGAAATGCAATGGAATTACTTTTCTACTAAGTCTTTAGGACTTAGTAGACTGTGGAGTGCACATGCTCACATGACATGAGAGTTTCTAGGCACCCAAATCAATCATGTAGAATTTTACAAAGAAAACTTAATTAAGGACTTTCTTTTTTTTTAATTGTTCTTATTAACATATAATGTATTATTTGCCCCAGGGGTACAGGTCTGTGAATCGTCAGGCTTACACACTTCACAGCACTCACCATATCACATACCCTTTCCAATGTACATAACCCAAACACTCTCTCCACAACCAGCCCCCGCCAGCAACCCTCAGTCTGTTTTGTAAGATTAGGGGTCTCTTATAGTTTGTCTCCCTCCTGATCCCATCTTGTTTCATTTTTTTCCTTCCCTATGCCCCCAACTCCCCCACTCTGCCTCTCAAATTCCTCATATCAGGGAGATCATATGATAATTGTCTTTCTCTGATTGACTTATTTCGCTCAGCATAATACCCTCTACTTCCATCTGTGTCATTGCAAATGGCAAGATTATATTTCTTTTGATAGCTGCATAGTATTCCATTGTGTATATGTACCACATCTTTATTCATCTGTTGACGGACATCTAGGTTCTTTCCATAGTTTGGCCATTGTGGACACTGCTGCTATAAACATTTGGGTGCACTTGCCCCTTCAGATCACTACATTTGTATTTTTAGGGTAAATAACCAGTAATGCGATTGCTGGGTCGTAGGATAGCTCTATTTTCAACTTTTTGAGGAACCTCCATGCTGTTTTCCAGAGTGGCTGCACCAGCTTGCATTCCCACCAACATCATAGGAGGGTTCCCTTTGTCTGCATCCTCGCCAACATCTGTCATTTCCTGACTTGTTAATTTTAGCCATTCTGACTGGTGTGAGGTGGTGGTATCTCATTGTGGTTTTGATTTGTATTTCCCTGATACTGAGTGATGTGGAGCACTTTTTCATGTGTCTGTTGGCCACCTGGATGTCTTCTTTGCAGAAATGTCTGTTCATGTCCTCTGCCCGTTTCTTGATTGGATTATTTGTTCTTTGGCTGTTGAGTTGGATAAGTTCTTTATAGATTTTGGATACTAGCCCTTTATCTGATATGTCATTTGCAAATATCTTCTCCCATTCTGTCAGTTGTCTTTTGGTTTTCTTGACTGTTTCCTTTGCTGTGCAAAAGCTTTTGATCTTGATGAAGTCCCAATAGTTCATTTTTGCCCTTGGTTCCCTTGCCTTTGGTGATATTTCTACAAGAAAGTTCTTGTGGCTGAGGTCAAAGGGATTGCTAATTGTGTTCTCCTCAAGGATTTTGATGGATTCCTGTCTCACATTGAGGTCTTTCATCCATTTTGAGTCTATTTTTATGTGTGGTGTAAGGAAATGGTCCAGTTTCATTCTTCTGCATGTGGCTGTTCAATTTTCCCAGTACCATTTGTTGAAGAGACTGTCTTCTTTCCATTGGACATTCTTTCCTGCATTGTGGAAGATTAGTTGACCGTACAGTTGAGGGTGTTTATTTCTGGGCTCTCTACTTCTAGTCTATTGATCTATGTATCTGTTTTTGTGCCAGTACCATACTGTCTTGATGATTACAGCTTTGTAATAGAGCTTGAAGTCTGGAATTGTGATGCCACCAACTTTGGCTTTCTTTTCAACATTCCTCTGGCTCTCCGGGGTCTTTTCCATATAAATGTGGGGATTATTTGTTCCATTGCTTTGAAAAAAAATTGATTGCATTTTGATAAGGTTTGCATTAAATGTGTAGATTGCTTTAGGTAGCATCGACATTTTCACAATATTTCTTCTCCCAATCCATAAGCATGGAATGTTTTCCCATTTTATTGTGTCTTTCTCAATTTCTTTCATGAGTACATGATACTTTTCTGAGTACAGATTCTTTGCTTCTTTGGTTAGGTTTATTCCTAGGCATCTTATGGGTTTTGGGTGCAATTGTAAGTGGGATCTACTCCTTAATTTCTCTTTCTTCTGTCTTGCTGCTGGTGTATAGAAATGCAACTGATTTCTGTGCATTGATTTTATATCCTGACACTTTACTGAATTCCTGTATGATTTCCAACAGTTTTGGAGTGGAGTCTTTTGGGTTTTCCACATAAAGTATCATATAATCTGCAAAGAGTGAGAGTTGGACTTCTTCTTTGCCAATTCTGATGCCTTTTATTTCTTTTTGTTGTCTGATTGCTGAGGCTAGGACTTCTAGTACTATGTTGAATAGCAGTGGTGATAATGGACATCCCTGTCATGTTCCTGACCTTAGTGGAATAGCTCTCAGTTTTCCCCATTCAGAATGATATTCACTGTGGGTTTTTGATAGATGGCTTTTATGATATTGAGGTATGTACCCCCTGTCCCTACACTTTGAAGAATTTTGATCAAGAAAGGGTGTTGTACTTTGTCAAATGCTTTTTCAGCATCAATTGAGAGTATCCTATGGTTCTTGTTCTTTCTTTTATTAATATACTGTATCACAGTGTTTGATTTGTAGATGCTGAACCAACCTTGCAGCCCAGGAATAAATCCCACTTGGTCGTGGTGAGTAATCCTTTTAATGTACTGTTGGATACTCTTGGCTAGTATTTTGGTGAGAATTTTCACATCTGTATTCACCAAGGATATTGGTCTGTAATTCTCCTTTTGATGGGGTCTTTGTCTGGTTTTGGTATCAAGGTAATGCCAGCCTTGTAAAATGAGTTTGGAAGTTTTCCTTCCATTTCTATTTTTTGGAACAGTTTCAGGAGAATAGGTGTTAAATCTTCTTTAAGTGTTTGATAGAATTCCCCTAGAAAGCCGTCTGGCCCCGGGCTCTTGTTTGTTGGAAGATTTTTCATGACTGCTTCAATCTCCTTACTGGTTATGGGTCTGTTCAGGTTTTCTATTTCTTCCTGGTTCAGTTTCGGTAGTTTATATGTCTCTAGGAATGTATCCATTTCTTCCAGATTGTCAAATTTACTGGCGTATAGTTGCTCCATCATATGTTCTTATAATAGTTTGTATTTCTTGGTGTTGGTCGTGATCTCTCCCTTTCATTCATGATTTTATAAATTTGGGTCCTTTCTCTTTTCTTTTTGATAACTCTGGCCAGGGGTTTATCAATCTTATTAATTCTTTCAAAGAACCAGCTCCTAGTTTCGTTGATCTGTTCTATTGTTCTTTTGGCTTCTAGTTCATTGATTTCTGCTCTGATCTTTATTATTTCTCTTCTCCTGCTGGGTTTAGGCTTTCTTTCCTGGTCTTTCTTCAGCTCCTTTCAGTGTAGGGTTAGATTGTGTACTTAAGACCTTTCTTGTCTCTTAAGAAAGGCTTGTGTCAGTATATACTTTCCTTTCAGGACTGCTTTGCTGTGTCCCACATATTTTGAACAGTTGTGCTTTCATTTTCATTTGTTTCCATGAATTTTTTCAATTCTTCTTTAATTTCCTGGTTGACCCATTCATTCTTTAGTAGGATGCTCTTTAGCATCCATGTATTTGAGTTCTTTCCAACCTTCCGCTAACTTTAGAGCATTGTGGTCTGAAATTATGCAGGGAATGATTCCAATCTTTTTGTACCATTTGAGACCTGATTTGTGACCCAGGATGTGATCTATTCAGGAAAATGTTCCATGTGCACTAGGGAAGTATGTGTATTCTGTTGCTTTCAGATGGAATGTTCTGCATATCTCTGTGATTTCCATCTGGTCCAGTGTGTCATATAAGGCCTTTATTTCCTTTTTATTTTTTTAAGATTTTTTTTTTTTACTTTTTTGACAGAGGGAGAGAGATCACAAGTAGGCAGAAAGACAGGCAGAAGTGGAGGGGGAAGCAGGCTCCCTGCTGAGCAGAGAGCCTGATGTGGGGCTCCATCCCAGGACCCTGAGACCATGACCTGAGCTGAAGGCAGAGGCTTAATGCACTGAGCCATCCAGGCGCCCCATTAAGGCCTTTATTTCCTTGTTGATCTTTTGCTTGGATGATCTGTCCATTTCAATGAGGGGGGTGTTAAAGTCCCCTACTATTATTGTATTATTGTCGATGTGTTTCTTTGAGGCTGCTCCCATGTTAGGGTCATAGATATTTATTATTCTTAGATCTGCTTGTTGGACAGACCCTTTTAAGTATGTTATAGTGTCCTTCCTCTTCTCTTATTATAGTCTTTGTCTGAAATCTAATTTTCTGATGTATGGATTGCCACCCCAGCTTTCTTTTGATGTCCATTAGCACGGTAAATTGTTTTCCACCCCCTCACTTTAAATCTGGAGGTGTCTTTGGATCTAAAATGAGTTTCTTGTGGACAACATATTGATGGGTTTTGGTTTTTTATCCATTCTGATACCCTGTGT
The DNA here is from genome assembly GCF_963455335.1 of Martes martes. Lineage (NCBI taxonomy): Eukaryota > Metazoa > Chordata > Mammalia > Carnivora > Mustelidae > Martes > Martes martes. The sequence goes on from NC_137900.1 coordinate 24,529,887, forward strand.
CTTTTTATTGGGGCATTTAGCCCATTTACATTCAGGGTTTCTACTGAAAGACATGAATTTAGTGCTGCATGAATGTATTGGCTGTAAGGTGACTGTTACTATATATTGTCTTTATTCCTTTCTGGTCTACTACTTTTCAGTTCTTATTTCTCTTAGAGGACCCCTTTCAATATTTCCTGTAGGGATTGTTTGGTGTTTACGAATTCTTTTAGGTTTTGTTTGTCCTGGATGCTTTTTATCTCTCCTTCTATTTTCAGTGATAGCCTAGCTGGATATAGTACTCTTGGCTGCATGTTTTTTTCATTTAGTGCTCTGATTATATCATGCCCATTCTTTCTGGCCTGCTAGGTCTCTGTGGATAAGTCTGCTGCTAATCTAATATTTTTACCATTGTATGTTACAGACTTCTTGTCCCGGCTGCTTTCAGGATTTTCTCTTTGTCACTAAGACTAGTAAGTTTTACTAGTGGATGATGGGGTGTGGACCTATTTTTATTGATTTTGAGAGGGGGTTCTCTGAGCCTCCTGAATTTCGATGCTTGTTCCCTTTGCCATATTAGGGAAATTCTCTACAATAATTCACTCCAATATACCTTCTGCCCCCTCTCTCTTTCTTCTTCTTCTGGAATCCCAATTATTCTAATATTGTTTCATCTTATGGTGTCACTTCTCTCTCAAATTCTCCCCTCGTGGTCCAGTAGTTGTTTGTCTCTCTTTTGCTCAGCTTCTTTATTCTCCATCATTTGGCCTGCTATATCACTAATTCTCTCTTCTGCCTCATTTATCCTAGCACTGAGAACTTCCATTTTTGATTGCAACTCATTAATAGCTTTTTTAAAATTTCAACTTGGTTAGATTTTAGTTCTTTTATTTCTCCAGAAAGGGATTTTATTTCTCCAGAAAGGTTCTCTAATATCTTCCATGCCTTTTTTGAGCCTGGCTATCACCTTGAGAATTGTTGTTCTGAACTCTAGTTCTGACATATTACCAATGTCTGTATTGATTAGGTCCCTAGCCATTGGTACTGACTCTTCTTTTTTTGGGGGGTGAGTTTTTCCGACTTGTCATTTTATCCAGATAAGAATATATGAACAAGAGAATAAAATACTAAAGGGTGGCAAATACTCCATAAAAAAGTATGCTAACCAAATCAGAAGACATCCAAAACTGGAGGGAGAAAAAAAGGGGAAAAAATAAATTAAAAAAAATATGTGTATATATGTGTATGTGTGTGTGTGTGTGTATATATATATATATATATATATATATATATATTTGGTGAATAGAACACAGCCAACCACTTGATATTGGGTGTATTTTGGTCTCTTAGAAGAAATTATCTCCCAAAATTTTAAAGAAAGAAAAACTTATGTATAAACAAAAATAAGGGTAAACACGATGAAGTAATGGAATATGACTGTAAAGGTGAAAACAAAATATTCTAAAAAAGGAATTGATAAGATAGGTCGGTTGGATAAAAAAAAAAAAAAAAGGGGAATGTGCTCAGCCTGGAAACTAGAACAAAGCCATGTGATAGATTGTATATTTTGATCTATTGGAAGAAATTGTATCACTAATTTTTTTAGAAAAAAGAAAAAAACCTATATGTATACAAAAAATAAGTTTAAATAAAATGAAGGGATAAAATATGACTATAACAATGAAGGTTTAAAAAGATTTTTTAAAGAAAGTTATTGTTACTATAAACTATTTATAAAATGCCAAATTGGGAAAGTGGAAAAGTTAAAAAAAAATAGGATAAGAAAAAAATAAAATTAAAAAAAGTTAACCTTGCAGCACTAAGGAATCATGGTGGAAAAGCCATGAATTCTCTGCATGCTTTCCCCTAGCTCTAGAGTTCTGCTGTTCTCCTTGATCGGTGAGCTTGGTCTTGGCTGGTTGTTCTTGCTGATCTTCTGGGGGAGGGGCCTATTGCAGTGAATCTCAATTGTCTTTGTCCAAAGCAGAATTGCACTGCCCTTGCCAGGAACCAGGCTAAGTAATCTGATCTGGTTTGCTCTCTGTGCTTTTGTTCCCTGAATGCTTTCTGTAGAGCTTTGGAGGATGGGAATGAAAATGGCACTCTGAGCTCACCTGACTTGTGACTGAGCATTTCTGTCTCTGGCACATGGCCCCATTTGGAGTCTCCAGAGCCAGCAGATTCATGCTGTGCTGCTCCTCCCAGAGCAGGAAGGTAAGCCTCCCCAGATCTGCCACTTGTGGGGTCCCTGCTTGAAGAGCAGTGATCCGACTCTGCCTTGGATCATGGTTTAAGGTAACCCTGCACTGAAAGGTCACTCTTCGACTCTGTCTCTGTAGTCCACTTCCCTGCTCCAATTCCTGGCAGCTCTGCCACACTCAGACACCCCCGATCTTTCTGTGACCCTGTGGGACCTGAGACCACTCTGTCCCCACAAGGACTCCACCCTCGCTTAGCTTCTAGAGCCATGTCCCTCAGTGGAGCAGACATCTAAAAGTTCTGATATTGTGTTCTGCTGCTCTCCCTCTTGCTGGGAGCTGCCCCCCCACCCCCACAGTCTATCTTCCTGTTGCTTCAGATTCCCTTCTCTGCAGGTCCTACCTTTCAGAAAGTGATCACTTTTCTGTTCCTAGAATTGCTGCTCTTCTCTTCCATCTCCTGTTGAGTTTGTAGTTGTTCAGAATGGTTTGATACCTATCTAGCTGAACTCCTGAGATCTGATGTCATTTCCGTCTGCTACTCCTCTGGCATCTTGCCTCTCTCCTCCTAATTAAGCACTTTCAAAAGAAAATCCAATCTCTTTCCAAGTTCTGAAACAAAAGAGCTTAATCTTAATTATAGAAACACAGGACTGGATCATATTATTTGTGGACCCAAAAGAAACTAATAGATGCTATACAAATTAAATAGGTGCATGCTAAACTTGAGAAAAAGTTTAGTGCTCCATACAGGAAGAGATAAAAGGAGCAGGTATGTCTTTGGAGAAAGTGGAGTCAGTTTTTCTGTAGATACAATGGAATTAGGAGCACGTAAAGGGGAGCAGGAAAATAGCATCCTGTTAGGAGGCAAAGGGAAAACTGATTCATGGAACCAGTGTACAAGTTTCAAAGCTTTTGCTCAATCTGTATAGAAATATAGGCTCCCTTGAAAGAAAACATAAGTGGCAACATTCTAGTCAGACTTGCAAATGTATGTTTCATGTGCCTTTTTGGGGTTAGGGCTGCTAGAAGGTCCATGTTGAATAGGTTTGGGAGGCTCTCTTTGGGCTTAATATGAAGATGTTATGATCAATTATTAATGCCTGCCATGAGCCTAGGACAGAGGCTTTGATTCTTAGGCCACTGATTATCTCCAACAGTGGTGTATTTTTTAAAAATTGGTTATAAACCAGGTAAGGATGAAAAATCTGTTTTAAGAAATCTTAGAGATCTGATTTCACCTCTACCCTTGAATTTTTCAGTGCTCAAGTTTATTTTACCTCCCTGCTGTTTGATAGATTTTAAAATAAGTACTGTTCCCACCACCACACAATTTTAAAATGTACTTTCCCTTCTTAGACTTCTATAGACTTGAACGTAGACAGCTTTATAAAATACTCACTTGACACAGCCTTCTCTTGCTTTTTTAGCTGCTCTACTAATTTGACTGTGGCTCCTCATTCACCTGGGTAATTTAAAACTCTGCATTCCCAGAGAAAAAAGGTTATAACTAGCCTCAGCACAAAATAGCAGTGAAATAGGTTATTTACCCGATGGCCTACGATGTCCATGAAGCCAAAAAATAGAGCCAGGGCCACACCTGTTGTTTTGAAGTTAAGACAGAGATTATTGTTTTAATCAGTTGGGCCACTTCCCTGAGTAATGTGCAGTGGTTAGGGACAACTTGAGGTTTTGAGAAAATGATGTTGGTATCTCAACAATATTTTTTGCTGTCATTAGAGCCAGCTGTACAGTGCCTTATAACAATTCTACCAGACATCTCAATCTGTCTTTTTCTCTGAGATTCTGCCGTCATTTTTTTTTTTTTTAATTCTGCCCATTTGCCACTGCCGGTTTCAACCATTTGATCTTTCATTTGCCTCATCGTTCCTAGTGGTCAATTTGCTTATTTTTCTTTGGGCATTAAATTTCCCCTCATAGATATTTATAGTCTAATAATTGCATATGACCACTTGACCTGACTGGATAGTTTTTTGTAATGTTTATCCAGTTGCCTATCCTAACCTGGCTTGTCATTTTCCTTCCCTAAATTGATTCCTTTATTGCCATAATTCTTAACCTTCAGTGTACAGAAAAATTCACCAGAGATGCTTATTAAAATAGAGGTTTCCAGACATTTTCTTTCAGAGTTTCTAATGTCCTAGGTCTGATGGAGAGCTCAGGAGTCTCTACTCTTAGCAGATTACACAAGTAATTCTGATGCAAGTAGACTAGAACTCCACCATTAGAGTCTGAGAAATACTGTTCTTCAATGTATAAATAATTTTGGAATAATTATATTTTACCCTTTTTTATTTGTTTGTTTAGCCCAAATAAAACCATTAAACCACCTTAGTTCAGTGTAAAAACTCGAAGTACAAAACTTTGACTGCATTCCAGCTCTGCTATCCCAATGTAGCCTACTGTCTGTAGAACCCTAAATATCAATGCCTTCTTCTATCTCAGCTAGCATTATGCAGCTGGTCTTATGACCCTATTTCATCACTGTGAATGGTTAAGCCAATTTCAGCTCTGCAGTTTTTCTTAAAATTGCTTTCTTGCTCTGTGAAATAGTGCTTTGAGATCTGATTTCAAAAACACTGCTTCTAACACATTTCAGTGTTAGTAAATAACAATATGAAAAAAGAGAATGTTTTTCCAAAAACTGTCCTCTTTGTCCTCTCAAAATGTTTGTTACCCTTATAAAAGTCCTAAAGGTGGGAAAGGTTTAATTCAGAAAGCAGGGCAGTGGTGGGTCTGGCAAGAACTGCAGATGTGTAAAGAGTATCTGAAGTAAGTTCCCCTGCTACTATGTTCTCTCAGCATGCTAGACAGGTAAAGTGAAGAAAAGTAGGTCATTAGGGAAGAATCTAAGGGACAGAATTCTAAGTCAATAATCAAAACTTAGCTTTTCCCTGCCATTTGGATTCGTCTTTTGAAAAAATTTAATGTTCTCTGTTTCTCCTTCTATTTCACAAACAGAGCAAAGAATAACTCTGGGAAGTGATATGGCTCTCTAGGAATTTGATATTTAAGGAAAGATATGAAAGATAATAATAATGACAGCAGTAAAAATAGTCATCATTAGTTTTATTAGAAAATAAATTATCAACCATGCTTGCCAGTTTTGAAACTATTTCTGCAATTGTCTTTTAAAGCTACATTTTAGTTTAAAACTATTTTTAAAACTATGTGTTAAAAAGATGAATTTTGACTATTTAAAGGGCAGCATAACATAAAGTCAAAAACTTAGGAGCTACATTTCTTGTAAGTCCCCTAGGAACAATTATGATGAGGATACCAATAGACTCTTGAATTTAAAAGGTATTGAACTCAGTATTTATTGAATGAACATGATCAACCTATTAGACAGTAAAATATTGGCAGTGTACTCATGCGCCCCAAACGTCATTTGGGACAGCATTGTTTTAGAATTGATCCTGGAAATAAAATAAGAAAGGATGCTATAAGAAATTGGGATACAACAACTAAAAATGAGTAAATGTGTGTAAATTAATTCAGTAAGGCAAATTAAAGATGCTATTAGATGGTTTTTAGGCAACGGAAATGGTAATACTTGATTGTACTGTGCGCTACTCTATCTTATCCCCCATAGCACTTATCTCAAGAAGATTATAATTATTTTTTTACAGCAAGTTCCCTGAGGGTAGGCATCATGGCTTATTCATCTGGACCTCTTAGCAACTACTGCAATGTATAGCATATAGTAGACAGTCAGTAATTCTTTACTGATAGATAAATACATCTATGGACACAATGAAAAGTGAATATAAAATAAGTTTAGGGATTAAGGTATGAAGAGAAAAAGAATAGGTTGACAATAAGAACTTTCTCAAAATCAAAAGAAATAAAGAATTCTCAAAATCCTATATTTTAGAAGCTGAGTATGTAAAGATTCTAAAATTTTTAGGAAAAGCAAAGTTTTATATGAGAAAGACTTTTTTTAATTTGATATGATTACTTTTCTTTTATATTATTGCATGATAATTTGTCTGCTGGTAGATTTTAATCTGAAAATAATTTTTCCACAGAAATATGTTATTATACCATGTGCTGTTTGGGATGTTTTGTTCCAATTCCAATCTGATTCTCATTCCTCTGTAAGTTACATTTTCTCTTTGGAAACCTTAAATTTCTTCTCCTTATTCTTAAGTTTGCACATGTCATAGTGACATGTCCCGGTGGACATCTTTGGTTGTGCTGGCCACTGTCATGAGGCCTTGAGTCCTTGAGTTCTAGAAAAACATCTCAATTGAGTTCTTCCTTGATTTTCCCACTTTATTTTCTCTATACTCTCATTCTGTGACTCCTACCATTTGAACTTTAGATGCTTAGAATATCAACTCTAGATTTTCATTTTTGGGGATCTACATTCTGAGTGATTTTTCTACTCTATTAATATTTTTGCCAATCATATTCTTTATTTTTAAAAGTTTGTTCTTTGGTGTGCCTGGGTGGCTCAGTTGGTTAAGCATCTACCTTTAGCTCAGGTCATGATCCCAGGGTGTTGAGATTGAGCCCTACAAGGAGCTCCCTGCTCAGGAAGGAGCAACTTTTCATGGTGAACACTATTCAGGAAAAAACACCCTCCTGTGTATCTCCTCTACTCTCAGTACCCTACTACAGTGCTACTTTGTTTCTGACATCAGATGTTTGGGTTTTCCACACACCAAGTAATTCTGCCACTTCAGCTAGGTGTTCTATAATCCAACTCAGTTTTGACACTGTCTACTTGGAGATAGTATCAGATCCCACAGATTAAGTGTTCAGTCCCACAAGACTCCCCTCCAACCCACTTCAGATGAAAATCACAAGTCCAGTTGTTACCTGTGTGTCTGATCCACCAGCTATACTAACCATAAATCAGAGCTTCCTATGACCCCTTCTTCAGGTTCAATTAACTTGCTAGAGCAGCTCACAGAACTCAGGAAACCAGTTTACATACTAGCTTACTGAGTTATTATAAAAGATTGTGAAGGATCCAAATGAATAGCTAGACAAAGAGTTACCTGGGATGGGGTCTAAAAGAGTCCCAAACCACAGACTCATCTTTCTGTCCCAGTGGAGCTTAAGGTTTATTACTCTCCCAGCACATGGATTAGTCCTTGTTCATCAACTTGGAAGTTCTCCAAACCCTATAGTTTAAAGATTTTTATGGAGACTTTATTATGATTTGAACTCTAGTCTCCTCCTCTCCCTGGAGGTTGGGGAAGGAGGGGTGCAAGAGATTTAGGGATGTTTCAACTCTGATTATGGCCAGTTCCTCTAGCAACCAGCTTCCATTCTTAGGTTACCCAGGGGCTTTCCAAAAGTTACCTTATTAGCATATACTTAGGTATGGCTGAAAGGGCTTGCTATAAATAGCCTAAGGCTGCTCTAGTCCCCTAGGAAATTCTAAGAGTGCCTAAAACAGACATGAAGATCAAATATGTATTTCTCACTATAAATCACAATATCATGAACTCCAGTCTGTGTTGTATGTGGGAATGGGAGAGATGGGGTTGTTGATTATTTCATACAGCAACTTTCTTTCCTTTTCTTTTCTTTTGGAAAGAAAAAGAAAAACAGCAGGTTGGGAAGTACAGAAGGAGAGGAAGAAAGAGAATCTTAAGCAGGCTCCATGCTCAGCATAGAGTCTGATGTGGGGCTTGATCTCATGACCCTGAGATCAGGACCTGAACCGAAATCAAGAGTTGGACCCTTAAGTGACTAAAGCATCCAAGTGCCCCTCATATAGAAACTTCCAATTAATCTTCTGTTCTCATCTCTATATTTCACTTCTAAGCTTGCTCATTTTTCTCCCACAACATAGTATTTGTATTTCTGAGAGCAGAGCCTCTTTGTGGTTCTCTTAGATCATGGACAGAATTCACTGGATTGTTTTCCATACATTGTTCAGCTTGTGGCTTCTCCTATCCCCGTCCTTTATTCCTGAAGCTACTTTGATTATTTTCTACAAATTTGTTTTGAACTCATAATTATTGACTTTTCTATTTTCTTCACAATTGAGAGTTTAACCTTCTCTTTCTTTTATAATAATTTACATGAACTTTCAGAATGGAGAGGATATAAACATTTGTTGTATACCCATCATCCTTAACTAGAATGACAAAGTTTCTAGATAAATATGCTTGATAAAATTTGGAAGTGCTATGTGCTGTGGACTGTTCTTTGTTGGGATATTTACAAGGTACATTAGCATATCAGTAGGGAGGAGAAATCCTGCCAGAAATAAACACGGATAGCCATGACTACCCCAGTGTTTCCCAAACTTATTATTACCATGGAATGCTTTTTGTGGGGGAAAAAAAAAAAAAAAAAAACAAACCAAAACCAAAACCAAAACAAAACAAAACAAAAACCTATTAAAACCTTGCTGAACACAACTTTCCACAAATTACAATTCAAGAAATAATATTCTAGCTAACTAAAGAGATTAGCAATAAGAAACATATAATTTAAGTAATTACAAAAAAATAATTTTAGAGCTAGAAGGATGGTAACAGAGAACACCCTATGGGGAGGTGTTATATAGAGAACATCCACCATTCTTTTAACAAATGAGAAAACTGCATTTATGAAGTATTGCTACTTGCCTAATGTAATGACTTACTTTTTTCTATCACATACGAGTCTCTCTCCTCTCTGAACAAGACCATGCTTTGATTATTTGATAGCAGTGATTCACAAGCTATAACATAGCATGAGATAGAGCCAGTTAATACCCATGCTTTGCTATGTTAGGTATAGTCACTCTCTCTACCTGATTTGGAATCCTTCACTCAAACTATCTCAGAGCCCTTGTGCTGGTTTAGAGTGAGCTTAGTTGGCAATGGGGCAGGTAGCAAGAGGTCCTATTCATGGCTTTCCTCCTAGCCTCTGCAGGGCCATCAGATAACTGTTTAGGGTGGTTTCAGAGAAGAATATTTCTATCTATCATCAGTTGCCTCATCTTCTTCCTCTTCTTCTTCCCCTCTCTATCTTCCTCCTCCATTTCTTCTCCTCCTCTTCCTTCTCTCCCCCTTTCTTCCCCACCTACCTTCCTCTCCCTTTGAATACTCCTTTCTTTCTCCTCCTTCTTTACATGGAAACCAATGGAAAAAATGTCTTCACAGTCTTTCATAGAAACTTATAAAGCAATCAAGTAAGATTTTTAAGGGAACAAAGTGCTATTTGATGGGGGATTTGCAGGCATTACATCCCTTTTTCTTGGAAGGGATGCAGAGATCTTGGCATATTTTGGTTAAGAACAATAGTCATTACCTATTAATTCGGTGTGTTTTTCTTAAGGAAAATCATTATGCGGACATATTGGGCTTTTATATAAAAGGAGATTTTCCTGAGGGCCTCCATATTTATATCATGGACATAAAAAACATGTTTAGATCCCAGTCAAGATGTTCACCTGTTTCCTAAATTTCAGTCCAATTTTCTTTCTCTGCCTTATATTGTTTTTTTGTATTTCTTAAATTCCTAGTAAATTAAAGCATCCTTTGCCCAAATTACCCAAGTAATATAATGTATTCTTTGCTTTAACTTAGGTTGAGTGTTAGGACAAGTCTACTCCTTTGATTTTCTTGGGATTCTATATTTTTCAACAATGTATAAAGAAATATCTTAATTGTGCTTTCATTATTATCTTCATTAAAAATATATATCAAGAAGACACTCTTGATCTATCTGAACATGATTGTATATGTTCCTAATCTTATATTCCTAAAGCATTATGTCCAGAGAAGTTGGACCATATATGTTTAACTGCCTTATTTATCGTCTACCCTTGTGTCATCTATATAAATATGCATTAAGATATAAGATTTGGTGTGATTGGCTCTAGAAAGAAATTGGGTGTTGGTTGGATGTTTTCTGCTTAAATAATAGGATTTCCTCTCCCCCACCCCTCACTGATTCCATTCTCCTAATCCATCCGCCACTAAAGCCATACCTTCTAATCCTGGCCCTCTTACCAAAGAACTCTGTCATCTTAGAGGTCATTGCATCCTGGTTTTGATTCCATTGTACAAAGAACAAGAATTAAAAAAAGAAAACCTGTTTCACTTACCTGACATCTATTTTTTGACATTAAAATGAAATAGGGGAGCTTGCAAATAACTTACTTTTTAAAAGTGAACATGTAAATCAATTTTTGAAAACCTAGACTTTACCTTTCTTATAGAAACAATGTTAAAATTTTGTTGTGTACTGGATAAAATTTATTTAGCATTGGTCAGTGCTTATCTTGACCATTCATTCATTTATTCATCTAACACATTTTGAAATGTCCTACTTTCTTGGTGCTGTGCTAAGTACTGGTGAAGCAGAGCTGAGTAAGAGAGATATGGCCCCTGCCCTTGTGCAATCTCAAGAGCAGCAGACACCAACCAGCTAACTGATTTCAGAATTAGTTACCTGACAACACTGTACCATGAAAGAGGAGCTCAGAATGCTGTGAATGAATGCATAGGTGCTCAGAATGCATAGCAGTGAAACTTACCTGCTCTGGGATCTCAGAGTTGCCATCCTAGGATGTTGTAACAGAAATTTAAGGAATGAATGGGGCAAGAAAATTCAGAGTTGAAAGTCTTAAGAGGGTGAGGCTCTGGCACCTGTGGGGATGTAAGACAATGACATTGGAGAGGCAGGGGTATTTTAAACGGCACCGTATGGTTGTCTGAGATTTGATAGTCTTCCATATTCATCTAAAGATTAAAAAATGATTAGAATTACTTTTTCATTGCTTGTTGCTTCCTTGGATGTGAATCCCTTCCTTTTTTAGGATACCTGAGTCCTTAGCCAACATTAAAAATGCTTGTATTCACACCGAGGTTTTCTAGAATGGTCTATGAGAAATGACAAACAGTGGTTATTTCTGTTTGGTTATTTCTGATTTGGGGCTGAGATTTGGGATCTCTGCACGTTTGGAATTTTGAAGTGCTTCTCTTGACCGTGTATTACTTTTATAATTATTTATAAAGACTATCTGCATTGATGAGAAAGGGTTGGAAAATGAACTTGGGGAATTTTCTTGGGAGACTTTTATTCCAAGATTCATAGCTTAAACTGAGAAGTAGAGAAAGAGAACAATGAATGGTATTGTTGAGGAATGTTTAGGAAGAAAATGCATGAAGGGCTGGTGGGAGTGGCAGCGGGAGAAATATACCAGAGATTAAGTGGTATGTTCCTGGCATGCACAGTTGGATAAATGGTGGTATCCATCACAGAAATGGAGAAGACTGGATAGGGTAGAGAGGGCAGAGACAGTTGAGTTCAGCTCCTCTGTTATTGACATTTCTGTTCTTGGTCATGAGATGGATAGGATTCTCGTAACCTGTCATCCCTTATCTTCCAAGTAGCTTTCATTGTTTAAGGGAGCATGACAGGTAAATTAAATGAACCCAGGAATAAATGAGGGGTGAGGAGCTAATGTAAAATACTAAAACAGCCAGCCTGAAACTTTCAAGTAGGAACATTGTGTCATGGTGTTGGCGTTTTTAAAGTGGATATTTCGATGCAGACATACATATTTTCTTCCAAGTTTGATTGCTTATGTACATAGCTATAGCTACATTGGGGGATTTATAACATAACTTTAACTAAATTTTAATCTCCTTGACAAGAATCTTATTTTTGTCATCCATATATAGTGGTGTCTTGTCCCAAAGAAAGTACTAGTCATTCTAAAAAAAAAAACTCACTTAAAAATTAGATTGAACAAATGAAAAAAATCTCTGAAGAATGATGTGGGAAAAAAAGGCAGAAGAAGAATTATTAAATTCCCTTACACTAACTACAGCCACTTGAGAAGTCCTTGAAACAGGCAGAGTGACATTCCTCTAGGGACTGAACTGTGTCGATGTTAATACTTTCTTAAGAGCAAAAGACATTCCTAGACTGACCCCACCACCAGGATTCTGTAAGTCTACTTTAACATTTAAAAATTCACTTAGAAATTTCCTTTATCTCTAAACATCCTCCCCCACCAAGATATGTGTTGGTAGTCATCCCCCAAGCATTGTCCCACGGACGTACATCCAAAGGGTCTCATGACTAAGGAAGGCATTATTAGAGGGTAATAAATGATCATTTCTCAATAATAAGTAGCCCCCTCAAGGTCCTGGAAACCTTGTCTCCAAAATTCCTTAGAGATTTATGTTATCCTTAACCCACTCCCAAGTTGAAAGTATATAATGAGCCACTTACTTCTCATGACCCCACTGCAGCTCTTTCTGCCCATGGGTCCTTCCCTGTGCTTTAATGAGATCACCTTTTTGCACCAAAGACATCTCAAGAATTCTTTCTTGGCCATCAACTTTGAACTCTAAGTTCTTTCCAACATCAAGGAATTATATCATGTGAGATAATATTGAGAAAGAGATGGGGTTCCTTATGAACTTTTAGGGGGGTTTCAGGTTGGTTCTTTACAGAGTCATGGTCTAAAAAGGACCTCAATTCTGATACCTATTTAAGTTAGGAAGTGTCTATAATTCAGGTGGAATTTCACTCAAAGAATATGGGTTCAACACCTACCACTTTAAATACTGCATTTTAACACATAAAGAGTTAGAAAAGTGTACCAAAGTTTTATTATGTTTGCACTACATTTTTGTGAAAAACACTAATATAAAATTGCTCTGGTTTCTGTGGAACATGAGCCTATATTCTCCTATATTTATGTCCAGACTGACATAAATCCACGTAGAGAGGGAAACTTTGTGATTTTACTTTTAGACCTGAAGCTGGGAAGGAGAACTTTTCTCATTTGCTCATATGACACTGTATTAGACCGTGGCATGCCTTCTGTAGATAATTCTCAGCCAAAGTTACACTCTGGAATGCTAAGGAGGGATAGAGAAGGATACCTGAGTTGTTGAAATTCATCTTATTTTGAACTGGCTGTGAAAATGTGCTGTGACTTTATTTTGGCCATCAATGATAGAGGTCTCTGACTCTTTCTGAGCAAATTTTGTTCATTCCATTTTGGTGTTGTTTATACTTAGAACTCAAGAAATGTGAAAGGACACTTTTCTTCTGTTTTTGGTTGTAGAGTAGTCTGTTACACACTCTGCAGGGACTGCAAAGGAAATCATAGAGGTTTTAAACAAGAGGAACTTCAAATGCAGTGAGAATAAGAGAAATGGAAAAGAAAGAGTTGGTATTAATAATGAGGCATATCTGGAAAGGTCCCCTACTAGTTGGCTGAGCATGATATCTGTGTCTGCATAATAAAAGAAGTTAAAATAATACAGTAGCATTAACATTTTTAAATTTAAATCTTAAAAAAAGAGGTAATTATTTTTTAATTATAAACATTATACATGCTCAAGGTAAAAAAAAATCCAACTGTTAGATGAGTTTATGGTAAAAATAAAAAATTCTGACTCTAGGTTCATATTCTAAGTAACAGGCTATAATTTCTTGTGTTTAGTTATGTTCAATGCAAATATACCTATATTCATTTATTTGGGAGTCTGCCAGAAGTATTAACAATGAAATTGAAAAAGGTCTTAAATTAAAATAATATTTACCCATTTGGTAATGAAAGAATGTTAACCTCTTTTTTGCTAATATTATCTTATAATGTAGTGGTATACTGGATCTAGATAATCTATCAGTAATACCAGAGACCCCAAGCTATGAAATGCAGGTCACATGGAATGCATCACAGGAGAGGAGTTTATAGCAATTCTAGCAATCTTGCTTATTGCATGAGTTGTCCCACTTTTCAGTCATTTAGGTATGTTGGTAGGTAAGTCAAACTGCAGTTCCTTCAATACATATAAACAGGGTTGCAGTCTCCTCAGAGTCTGAGGTCAGTTTTATACTGTAGTTAAGGAATTTTTCAGATTTTTTAAAAAAGTAATACAGTATATACATCAACATTGTATATTTTGTAACATCCACAGAGGGGCTAGGCAGTGTCATATAATCAAATACATTAATGTAGGAATAGTCAGATTCTGCTGTCAAATAAATTATGAAGAACTTCAAGTTTCAGAACCTTTCAGATTTCAGAATTGTGAACTGGTGGGATAACCCTCTTCTTTAATCTTGATAATGAAAAGAAAAGTCAAGAGAACACATCCAGAAGATATTAGCATTAGATTGAATTTTTTTTTCAGACACTGTTCTCTTATGGAGTTAAGAAATATGAACTCCAGAAATATCATTATCGAGAGTATATTAGTCAATCAGGTAAATTACTGTATGAGTATACAAAATAAAAGATAAAAATAAATGGGTTCATTCACAAGCTTGTAGTGAGTAACTGTCCTAGTTAGGACTTCAGAGAAGCACAGAGCCTTTTTTAAACAACAAAATCTAGTTCTGATGGAGTAGCTTGAGGTAGTATTTGGAAATTAAAGAAGTTCCTTCTATGAGGATTTTGACTAAGAACACTGAAGTTCTTAATAGAGAATTTTCTTAATTCATGCTTTTATGGCTTACATCAGGGGTGGCACCTGTTTAAATGAAATGTCTCCTATAAAACTGTAGCTTGCTTTTACATTTCAAGTAGTTGTTTAGATACGTGGTCTCTATTGTGTGATCCTCTGATTTGAGCATAGTTTGTCTTTCATTTCCATCCAGTTTCCATGGCTAAAACCCTCAGGTTAGGCCAGAATGTGGTAATGGAGGCAATTATGACGTTGAGCATGTGGGCCTAGCTTTTAGATTAAGGTTTTGCACCTGGGTATCATTATTCTTTCCCATATTAATTTATTATTTAAGGGCTTATTATTTGAAAGCCTTTACAGCACATAAGCAATTAAAGTACTTGCTAAGTGTCTCTCTGTTAAATGTATTTATTTTGCTTTCCTAGCTTTTTATGCCAAGATAATTAAATCCTCTTCTAATGTGTCAGTAGCAGACCGTTTTGAAATTGACAGCACTCTTTCCTCTCCTCTTTAATAAGAAAAAAACAGAGACCTACAGATAAATAATAAACTTTTAAGAAGGAAAAAGGAAAGAGTAAACCTATTGGCCAGGAGGATATGCCCCCGCCAAAAATCAGCAAATTTTACTGAATATATTTGATTTAAATATAATTCTTCTTTTTTTTTTTTTTGTCTCAACAGAGTTCACAAATGCTGTTTTGTTGACTGTATAAAAAACAACTTGCTCCTTGGAAATGAATATTCCATGTAGTAAATTTGTCCAACATAGTGTGTGAGTAACAAGACATTACACTGAGCATTGAAAATTAAGTGACCTATTGCAGAGGACACTTTTGGAAAAAGAAAATGGATTGGCTTGACCTGAGGGGAATATTCATTTGCATATGCTTTGGATGCAATGAACACTTTGGAAGTTTTGAATTTTACCATGTGGCTGTTGTAGCAGAATAGCTAGTCTCTTTTCTAAAGAGTATATTTGCATATGATAGTTTAACAGCTTTTCCTTTTGTTCCTAGAAGATTGAGTCTCAGTCCTAGGAGAAAATAAATTAAAGGTGGTTCCTTACAATTTGAGAAAAAAGTAAAATTTGAAGATAAGAGCAAACTCTGAAAAGCCGCTTTTATTTCCAAAAGCTCAGTCTAAGAAATACTGTTTTTCTCTCTGTGTGCTAGCAGAGCTGTCCCTGATTCTTGGTGGCAGATGTGTCACCAGAAGCCCTGTGAAGTTGAAATACCTCATCAAAATCTTCTACATCTATTGTTAGTCTGCCTAGAGAAATGCAGCCTTCAGCATTTTACTCCTTTGGTTCAGGTTTGGACCCTTTCTTTAAAATTCAAATTTTCTTGGTAGGTGAATGGAGGGAGCACAGAGATGAGTGCTTTCTGAACAACAGTGATTTCCTCAGTTGGGAAAAAGGCTCTGGGCTTAAAAAAAGATTAGGCAACTGCAAAGCCCACACCTTTGGAGGGTCACAGTATACATGAACATTTTTAAAGACCCTTACTTGGTGGGAGAAAATCCTTTCAATTTTTTTTTTCAGGTGTTTCTAATTTTTGACTTTGGTATCCCTCCCCACCTTTACACCCGCCAATATCTATTAGAGTCCATGGAACTAGTATCTCCTGGAATACATTTTGGGGTATTATGTAATTTCCTGGATATTATCTTGGAATTGTTTATGGATCACTGAAGAATATTCATTTCAATTTTACAAGAATGCAATTTCCTTGGGATGCTTCATATTCCTAGTTCCCATGAGACTATGGCCAGCCAGAGACCATAGAGTTCTCTGTCTCACTACAAGGTAGCAAATAGATGGAATGTGAAGCCACTGGTTTGTTTCTTGAAGAGTCTTAGGGGCAGTAATCAGGAAGCTGGCCGAGTGACAGTTTTAGCTTTGCTTAAACTTTGACAAATGGCATATAGAAAAACCTTTGCTAAGCTTTTATCAGAATCTATATTCCATTGGAGCGCTGCCAGTTCTTTGGGGTGACATTGTTCTTTACCAAACTTTGTCTCCTTCAATATTCTGAGGGATGGAGTAAGGTTTCAAAATAGCACGCAAAAGCAGAAGGACTAGATTTTAAAAATCTCTCTTGGGTTTTCTTATGTATATATTTGTGATTGTTCTTCTATTGAAGTTGATTCAGCTGTTTATTTTTCTGTTTTAATTTTTTTTTTCCTTTTAAACAATGGAAAAGAGGCTAAGTAACACTGAAGCAATTTTCAGGTTGAAATAAAAGGGACCTTGTGAAGTTCATCTATATTTTGTATTTTATTTACCAAGATACTTCTAAAAATAATACCTTCTTTTCCCAGCTGTTGCTAAAATAGGTCTTTAGTGGATGCAGAGTTCTTCTACAACAGATTAAACAATATTGCACTTCTGAATGAAATTAGGAAATTGAAGACTTGAATTGGCAACATAACAAAAGTCTGTTATCTCTGAGGAAATGGGTGCTATTGATTGTAACTAAAAGTAAAAATAGTACGCTCTGATATACTAGAGGAACAGTTTAAAAAACCATTAGGATGGTGGTGATAGTGATATAGATTTACTCATGATATAAAATAGTATAGTATAATACTTTGTATAAAATAGTATAGTATAATACTTTAGTTTTTTTAAATGAATTCCTTTCCTTTAAAAAAAAAAAGATTTTATTTATTTATTTGAGAGAGAGTGAGCATGCATGAGCAGAGGTAGGGGCAGAGGGAAAAGAAGAGGACTCCCAGCTGAGTACAGAGCCCACCACTGGCTCTTTGCAGGGTTAGATCCCAGAACCAGATGCTTAACTGACTGAGCCACGGAGGCGCCCCTAGAGTGTAATACTTTGGAAACACTTGTGATCTCTTCTTAAATATTTTGGTTGAAAACCGTCTTTGACAAGACTGTTGTTCTCCGAACAAATTATTTATTGTACTATTAAAGTATAATACACTTTGTGGCATGCTCTTGAGGAGCCTATTCCAAAAAACCTAATTATATATAGTTTTTTTTTTTTTTTTTTTCTAGCACATGCCTGAGAGTTAACTTCTATACTTCTTTAACTGGTAAAATTAGATTAAGTCATGTAGGTTAAATGACACAGAATCTAATGAACTGAATATTTAAACAGTGGTATCCTCCCCTACCCATCACTTCTAAATGAATGGATAAAGCATTTCAAGAAAAATAATGTTGATCACATAAGCAGTGTTTCCTTTAGATCCAGAATATGTTTATAGAATGCCAGGAATCTATGAAAATTTAAATGTGGTTATGTATCTAGATATTTGAAATCATTAGTCCTGTTAGAACAGATGTAAAGTCCTGTTTTGCTCACTATTTTATTCCCAGCATTGCCTGGTAGTTAGCACTTAATTAGTAAGTGTTTACAAGATGAATAGGGCAATGAGTAAATGAGTGACATATTTAAATACCTTTGATTTTTTATCGTGATATTTCACATTGCATAAACAATAAGAGTAAGCTTTCAAACTGATTGGTTCATAGTATGAGGTACCCGCTGACCTAAGACACAAGCCTGCTGTCTAATGAAGCCTTTTCCATTTGCAAAAAACCCTGCAAAACAACAACAAAACAACCCACCAAAAAAAAAAAAAAAATCCACACTGGAAACTAAAAGATAGGATTCCAACTAAAATACAGGAGTTTCTTATACTCAAACATTCATTGCTGATCTAAGATTCAAGTTTAACTAGGCATCCTCGTTTTTATTTGCTAATTATAGCAATTATGCATGGAAGGAATAATGTTGATAGTGTCCACAGTTGGTTTCTGTAGAAATCTCTGCTGGGGTCCCATTCAGATCCCCTTGAATCACTCTGTGTACCCATCTCCCAGCTTTTTGAGGTTTTGCTAGTAACAGCTAACACCTCAACTTAGTCAAGAGGTTTGCCATTGGGCACTGGAGCCTCCTGGCTCTTAGAATGAACTCTCCCTCCTGGATCAGGGCAAGTGTCAGGGTTGATCAGAAAGGAAATCCCAGCCTCGATTGTCTTCTTCCCCTTTTTGTCCCACTATTTCTCCCACTCCCTTACCGCCTTCTCCTGGGAGCTTCTGCCTTGAGGAAGCCGCTGATGGTGTGTCTGTGAGTGTTGTTTCCAGAAGAATTAGTAGAATCAGTAGACTGAGTAAATAAGATGACCCTGACCAATGCATGTGGGCACTGTCTAATCTGTTGAGGGTCCAAATACAACAGAAATAGTAGAAGGGTGAATTCTCTTTCTTCTTGAAGTTAGACAGGTTTGGATCTGCTTTTAAGAGTCCCGATCTTAGATAGTTTACCTCTTTATAGAAAGAAGGTCTGCTACCCAAACCGGGGAGTTTAGGTCTTGAAAATTTTTCCTATTAGAAAGAAATCTTTCACTTTCACTAAGCTTTAAATAATAAGTAAGTACTCTATTTACAGCAAGTGGTCCTAAAGAATAGTAGCAGAACTTCCCTAACTGTGGTTAGGACACAATGGCCTACAAAAACTCTCTTTGTCATGACAGACTCAGAATTATAGCAAAAATGGAATTGGGCTAACTTAACAGGGCTGTTGTATGGATTTTCCAATGAAGACAAGAACTGCAATGCACTAGGTGAGTTCATTTACAGAAACCTTTCTCTGTTATGATTTTTTTTTACAAACATTCACTTTAGTCTTATGTTTTTTTGAAAGATTTATGGATTATGGTTGTGTCATTTTGTTCCCAGATTAAACCTGGGTTGCTGTCTAATTCATATAGCTCAGAGAATTTTGACTTGGTACACCCTGGTGATGAACTGTATTCATTATCTATTTTTACATGCAAATTATTGTAAAATTTAGCAGCTTAAAACAACAAACATTTATTATCTCACATATTTTCTCATAGTCAGGAATCTAAGAGTTGTTTAGCAGGGTGGTTCTGGCTCAGGGTCTTTTGTGAGGTTGCAGTTAAGTTGTCAGCCAGGCCTGTAGTCTCTGAAGACTATGCCAGGCCTGAAGGATCCATTTCTAAGCAGGAATGGCTCTTGGCAGGAGGCTTCAGTTCCTTATTATGGGAGCCTCTCATAAGGCTGCCCACCATATGACTTCCCCCAAAGTGAATGATCTGAGAGAAAAAGTGAGAGAGAGCAAGAGAGCACACTGACATCCAAAATGGAAGCTGCATCTTTCATAACCTAGTCTGTAAAGTGACATACCGTTATTTCTACCACATTCTATTCATTAGAAATGAATCACTAAATTCAGATCATACTCAAGGGGAGGAGAATTAGGTTTTACTTTTTGGAGGGCTGGGCATCAAAGAATGCAAGCATACATATTTAAAACCACCACCAGCTGTGCCCCACAGTAATATTACTTGAATGGATTCTTTTCATTCAATACATGAATACACATATTATATACTAGTCTAAGAAACTGAAATGAAAAGATGAATAAGACAAAACCTCTTAATATATTCATGGTCCACGGGAAGAGTGAGTCATGTATCATCATATTACTGCAGTGGAAACACACTTTAGAGAAGAGGTTCTCTACCCTGCTATAGAATCTTGTCAAGAGTATTCTAAATATTCTGATATTTGGCTTCACCCAGATCACTGAATCAAAATCTTTGTGAGTGAGGCCCAAACATCAATATTAATGGATAAGGAAGATGTGGTCCATATACACTATGGAGTAGTATGCCTCCATCAGAAAGGACAAATACCCAACTTTTGTAGCAACATGGACAGGACTGGAAGAGATGATGCTGAGTGAAATAAGTCAAGCAGAGAGAGTCAAGTATCATATGGTTTCACTTATTTGTGGAGCATAACAAATAATATAGAGGACAAGGGGAGATGGAGAGGAGAAGGGAGTTGAGGGAAATTGGAAGGGGAGGTGAACCATGAGAGACTACAGACTCTGAAAAACAACCTGAGGGTTTTGAAGGGGCGGGGGGTGGGAGGTTGGGGGAACCAGGTGGTGGGTATTAGGGAGGGCACGGATTGCATGGAGCACTGGGTGAGGTGAAAAAACAATGAATACTGTTATGCTGAAAATAAATTTAAAAAAAAAGAAAAAAAATGGTAACTTTAAAAGAGAACAAGACAAAAAAAAAAAAATTCTGGGTAATTATAGTATGGAACCAGTCTGAAAATTCTGTTTAAAATTTAAGTTTAAAATTCACCAGACACTAATTACAATCTGACTTAGTTTCAGTTCTTCCAAAAACTGAGCTTATAATAAGGATTTTAATATAGGTAATTTATTGGGAAGTGATTCTAGAAAGCCTCGCCAAAGGATCGGGGAAGTGAGATGGGCTAGGCAAGGAAGCCAATACAGGTGCATTAGCAAACAGGTTACGACTATCATAGGAAACTCTGGAGAGAGTATACATCACTCTTTTTTTTATGATTTTATTTATTTATTTGATGGAGATTACAAGTAGGCAGAGAGGCAGGCAGAGAGAGAGGAGGATGCAGGCTTCCCGCTGAGCAGAGAGCCAGATGTGGGGCCCAATCCCGGGACTCTGGGATCATGACCTGAGCTGAAGGCAGACGCTTAACTCACTGAGCCACCCAGGCGCCCCAGTATAGATCACTCTTAAGCATCTAGCCCACCTTTCCTACACCACAGGCATAAAGGCACAAAGAGTATCTGCCATGTGTGTCAATTTTTAAATCTGTAGACTATGTTTACTGATACCTCCTTTGTGAGGTAATGAGGAAATTAACCTGTATGAAGTACTTAGCACAGTGGCTAGGACGGCATAAGACTCCAGTGTTGGAGTAGTGAATAAGACTTTGTGTGCTGCTTAGAAGTTTCAGGAGCACACACACATAAAGATGAATTAGGGCAGTTAAGTGAAGTGCTGATCTTGTATAGCTTAAGGTAGATCAGGAATTAAGTGAATTTGAGCACTCGTAAATGCCAAATAACAAGAATATAGAGTTATGTTTGGAACAGAATTTTGGCTTTAGATATAGGCAGGTCTGGGTTCAAAACCTGACACTACTGCTTTTTAGCAATTTGGACCTGGGAAGTCACTTAATCTTTCTGAGCCTCATTCGTAAAGTGGGAATAATACTAATAGCTACCCTAGAGAATTGCTATTAGAAAGATATGAAATAAAATCTGTAAAGGGTATAGCACAGTGCTTGGTATATTATTAATATTTAGTGTCCCAGAGCTCCCCATCCTGTGCTTGGAGTCTTATTAACATCAATACCACTTTCTTGCTAACTCTAAGTTCTCATTCTTGTAGAAAATGCAGCAAGTTGCAGAGTTCTATTAGCAAAGCATTTCTAGGAATTCTCAGAATAGCAACTTATATGTGCTCATTAGTAGTCTCATTTCTATTATGGCCAGGTAACCAGGGACTCCCAGACACTGACACTGACTTACCAGTAAAATCATGTTGCTGTGTCAAGTCACTAGAATTAAATTCCGCTGTCACTCCTTGGTGATGGTGGAACTGTGGCATTGCATAATAACATTTATCGAGTACTTACTGTGTTTTCATCACTCTTCTAAGTGTTTCACTAAATTTCATCTAATCATCAGAAGAAACAATGTTACTATATCCAATTTACAGATAAGAATGTTAAATCACATAGAGTTGAAACAACTTTATTGTTTGTTGGTCTCCCTCCCCTCTCTTCCCTTTCCCTCCTATTTCCTGTTTTCTGAGATTGGATCTATGATTTAGTATCTGTCATTATTTTGGGGAAAACTCTTGACTATTATTTCTTCAAATATTTTTTTCTGCCTTATTCTCTCTTTTCTTTTTGAGATTTTAATTATGTTTATATTAAATGCTTTGATATAGTCCTGCAGCTCTTGGATCCTCTGAATTTTTTTTCCTACTTTTTTCTCTGTGTATTTAAGTTTAGGTAGTTTCTATTGACTTATCTTCCAATAAATTGATTCTTTCCCCACATGGCTCCTTCAGATGTACTGATGAAATGCATTCTTCATCTTTGTGTTTTTCATTTCTAGCATTTTTTTTAATTTAAATTCAATTAGACAACATACAATACACCATTAGATTTTGATGTAATGTTCAGTGGTCTGTTAGCTGCGTACAATAGCCAGTATTCATCAAGTCATGTGTCCTCCTTTAATGCCCATCACCCAGTTACGTCATCCCCCTGCCCACCTCCCTTTCCAAAACCTGCCGTTTGTTTCCCAAAGGCAAGAGTCTCTTATTGTTTGTCTCCCTCTCTGATTTCTTCCCGTCAGTTTTCCTTCCCTTTCCCTATGATCCTCTGCACTATTCCTTATATTCCACATATGAGTGAAACCATATGATAATTGTCTTTCTCTGATTGACTTATTTCACTTAGCATAACACCCTCCAGTTCCATCCAGGTCAATGTAAGTTGTACGTATTCATCTTTTCTGAGGGCTGAGTAATATTCCCTTGTATATATGAACCACATCTTCTTTATTCATCTGTTGAAGGACATCTTGGCTCCTTCCATGGTTTGGCTTTTGTGGACATTGCTGCTATGAACATTGGGGTGCATGTGCTGCTTCTTTTCATTACATCTATATCTTTGGGATAAATACTAGTAGTGCAATTGCTGGGTTGTAAGGTAGCTCTATTTTTAACTTCTTGAAGAATGTCCATACTGTTTTCCAGAGTCGCTGTACTAGCTTGCTTTCCCACCAACAGTGTAAGAGGGTTCCCCTTTCTCCACATCATCACCAACATTTGTTGTTCTCTGTCTTGTTGATTTTAGCCATTCTAACTGGTGTTAAGGTGGTATCTCATTGTGATTTTGATTTGTAGCTCCCTGATGGCAAGGGATGTGGGGCATTTTTACATGGGTCTCTTGGCCATTTGTATGTCTTCTTTGGAGAAATGTCTGTTTATGTCTTCTGCCCATTTCTCAACTGATTATTTGTTTTTTGGTTGTTGAGTTTGATAAGTTCTTTATAGATCTTGGATACCAGCCCTTTATCTGTAATATCATTTGCAGATATTTTCTCCCATTCTGTAGGTTGCTTTTTAGTTTTGTTGACTGTATCCTTTGCCATGTGGAAGTTTTTTTATCTTGATGAAGTCCCAATAGTTCATTTTTATTTTTGCTTCCCTTGCCTTTAGAGATGTGTCTTGCCAGAAGTTGCTACAGCTGAGGTCAAAGGGTTACTACTTGTGGTCTCCCCTAGGATTTTGATGGATTCCTGTCTCACATTTAGGTCTTTCATCTCACATTTAGGTCTTTGAGTTTATCTTTGTGTATGGTGTAAGAGATTGGTCCAGTATCATTCTTCCCATGTGGGTGTCCAGTTTTACCAAGATAATTTATTGAAAAGACTATCTTTTTTTCCTTTGGATATTCTTTCCTGCTTTGTTGAAGATTGGTTGACCACAGAGTTGAACATCCATTGCTGGGCTCTCTCTTCTATTCCATTCATCTCGTGCCAGGACTATGCTGTCTTGATGATCACAGCTTTGTGATATAGCTTGAAGTCAGGAATTGTGATGCCCCCAGTTTTAGTTTTCTTATTCAACATTCCCATTTCTAGCATTTTTACTGGATTTTTTTTCTGATAGTTTCTATTTCTCTGTTAAAATTACTTATCTGATCTTGCATTTTGTTTACCTTTTCTGTTAGACCCCTTTACAAATTAATTACACTTATTTTAAATTTCTTGTCTAAGAATTCTAATATCTCTTTATATCTATATCTGATTCTGTTAATTGCTTTGTCTTTTGAGAGTGTGTTGTTTTTATTTGTGCTTTTTTGTATGCCTTATAACTTTTGTTGTTGTTGAAAGCCAAAAGTCGTATGTAACACAGTAGAAACAGGTAGTTTTTATGCTTATAAATGGGAATATCTTTTATCCCCCTTTAGTGTGGGGATGTGAGTTACTCAAGTCAGGTTTGGGATTTGTTGTTGCTATGATTACTTTTGGTGTACCACAGGCTACACATTTCTATGGCATTACCTTGTGTTTACAGTAGGGACTAGCTTGCCAGAAGCTTTTCTCAGTATTTGTTCCATTCTTAGTTTCAGGTGTGCCCTTTTGTGCTATGTCTCAGGGAAGTCCTCTCTTCATGTTCTTGCCCCTCTTCCATGTTCTTGCACCAGGGTTACTTGTTATTTAACACCTATTAGCCTGGTCCAGGGGGAGGGTAGAAGAGGGTCATTATCTGTGTTTGTGATTAAGCCTCAGTGGTGGGCAGGTACTGGGTCTCTGAGTCTCAGAGGTATGTCTCTCTTAGGATTTGTACCCCAGCCCCAGCCAGAGGTGTGGGCACAGCATATATTCCTGTCCCTTAACCTAGATGAAATGGGTTTTCATCAGGGTCCTAAGGTTAACAGTGTTTATTTTGCTTCCCATAGCAACCTAAGGTTTTGGTTCTGTAGGGTAGACTGGGAGAGGGGAAAATAATCTGGGTGACTGCTGTTGCTTCCCCCCTGATGCTTCTGCATCATGAAGAATTCTTTCTTCAGCCTCTCTCTAATCTTTTAGTTAGTTAGTGGCAAAGAATGTATAAGTGGGTATAAAATTCCCTATGTCTGGAGTTTCTAGGGGTCTATATTCGCTCCTGAGCCCATACTTGGCCTTTCCTATACTTGGCCTTTACCAACTTGTTGAGAGTTTTTGTTGAATTCTTCTCAGTGTCTGGCCGCATCTGCTTTAGGTATGACGTGTTAGTCCCCTTGCTCTTCTTGAAAGTACCTGTCTTTCCTTACATTTCCAGTTAGTTTATTGCCCAGAATTCTCAGCTCTCTGATGAGTTCAAGAAAGATTAGGTATTTTCAGATTGTCTGGTATTTTTTGTTTTGGTTTTGTAAGGGCAGGAACATGTTTTTCTCAGCTTCCTACATCCCAGACAGAAGCTGGAAGTCCCATATGTCACCCAGGTTAACTTTTTACCTTGTTAATAAGAGGTAGAACCAGGATAGGAGTCAGACAGTTGGTTCCAGGCTTCATTTTCTTGACCACAGAGCAACTGAGTTGCTTTATCTTAGTAACAATGAAGCTTCATGGGCTCTTTGTTGCTGACCAGTGATGCTTTTAGTCTATACTGTCTAGTACAGTAGACACTAGGTACACATGACTATTTAAATTTACAGTTAAGTTAATTAAAAGGAAATAAAATTAAAAATTCATTTCCTCTGTCACACTAGCCCTATTTCAGATGCTAATTAGCCACATGTTCTAGTGGCAGCCCTCTTGGACAGAACATTTTCATCATTGCAGAAAGTTCTCAGCTCGGCTGTAGATTCTGACAACATGACAGTCCCCTAACATGAGAGGAAAAACCCAGTTTCCCTACTTCTGAGCAGTGTCATACTTGCGCCCAAATGTGTAACAGAATCTTTGCTCTTAAATCTACTCACCCCTTATAAGATCAGGCCACTTGGGCACACTGTGACTTTTCTGCCCTCAAAATGATTTCTCTCTCAGGACACTATACTTGACTGAAATTTGGCTTTCTTCAGGTTTCCTGTGGTCAGTCAGACACATGGATATACATGTCTGTTTTTCATACATGCACATGAAACACATCTTTCTTGGTCTGTATTGCAACTGTGCTCTGAACTCAAGTAATTTCCCAACAGCCTTCTTAGCTCACATGCAAATCTGTGGACCCAGACAGAACATGAAGGTCTGCCACATAACCCCACCCAAGTACCAGAACTAGTGCTGTCTATCATTAGATACTGTCAGAAATTGTGTTTGTTCACTCATGCTTTCTTGGCTAAGATTTTGTTTGGGGATATTAAAACATATGTACCTCTAATTTCACCTCTGAAATTTAGAATGCAACACCAAATATACAACATCCATCAAATACTTTTATCACTACCCATTTGTTAATAATTTCAACTGATCTAAAAACTTGTGTTTAGTTTTCTTTCATTTTGTACTCATCTACTTTAAGCATTTTTCTTTTTCACAAAGCCTCCGTATTTGGAAGGGAAAATAATAATAATAATAATAATGATAATAATAGCAAATATGTGGATGGCATTCAGCATACACTAGGCACATACCCATTTATTCTTCACTGCTATCCAATAAAAGAGGTACAATTAATACTACTGCGGTTCATAATTAGAGAAACTGATGCACAGAGAGGTTAAGACCTCACTGCTAATATAGTAGAACAGGGATTTGAATGAAAATGTCTGGTTTCAGAGGCCAGGCGTTTAACCTGAATGTTAATTATCTAAAGTGACTAATTACCTACTTAACATTTCCCTATTTTTCTTCAAAATTCTCTGAATATCTTCCCTACTAGAGAAAAGTACTGGTCGTATTTTCCAATCTAGGAAAATAGATTGATTAACAAGCTTGTTAATCAATTAACAATTTTGCTCTGACCAGTTAGTTTTCACATATTGCCTAGATAATCCATTCCCTAAGTTCACCCTCTGACTCTCCTTTCTGACTGCTCTGACCCAGATGTGTGTTACTGGGTTTTCCTTTTGTTGTTTGTTTAAAGAAATCAATTCCTGCTACCTCCAACACAAGCTTTTTTTCTTAACACCTTAAATCCTCAAGCTAGGGTTTTTCAAAATAGGGTAAGTATTATTTTTTCATATAAATTAAAAGGTAAATATGTAACCATGTAATTAAAGTCATATTAGTTTTTATATCTTTGCTAGAAAACATGAATGCCATGATTGAAGGAAAATTATTAAACTGTGCCATTCATTCAGTTTTCTGTTTTGAGACCCATTATTTAATTCTTTTTTTCTACTTGCCATTATCTGTCTCTCCCAACATTTCCAGTTTTTCTATATCACACACTGGGGTTGTATCAGCCTTTAGAGATTATTTTTAATGAACATGTTTAAGTGCAATATTTACCATGTTAATATAATATATAATAATAAAGTGTCCTGATGAAGAAAAATAGCACATGTAAGCTGTATTCATATATTGCTTTTAAAATGTATAAATGTTAAGAGAATTGAGGTACTAAGCATGCTCAGTTTATATGTACTGAGTATGTACACTTGGTGACATTCCCTTCTAATACATATTAAGGCTAGATAAGTCACTGTGCTGTGTCGTTTATCTAAACACTATTTGTGACCTTAAATTTCCTATTTGTTCTCTTCTAAGCTCACCTAAGAGCCAAATTTAATATGTTTCCCCCCCTAGGACTAGTGCTTACAGAAACCCATATCCCCTGACATTTAGAAAACACTGTTGCCCACAAAAGCCATTAACATCTAAAGAGATTAAATTAAAATTCATTTAAAGGCCTCACAGGTCCCCTGAACATTCTTATTCTTATTTTAAGGCGTCAGTGTAAGTTGAACTTTTCCTAAATTCCTGATGATAATTTTTTATCTTATAATAGTTGAACTCATCTAAACTCAGTGTCTCTCCTTCTCTTCCTAATAGATGCTAAAATAACAGTCTATTGGGAAATTTGACTAATTGTACAGAGAGGCATCTTGACATATACATATTCTTATTTATCTAAATACAGCTGAGAAACTAGTTTCTCTTCTCTTGTCTTCTTATCACTTTAGGCTGAGAGGAGGTAAGACATGGAGCTAAGAACTGTAATATCCTATTAATCTACTTGCTTATATTTTATTCTGAAAATATAATTTATTCTAGACAAATTTATTCTAGACAAATCATAAAGGAAATATTTGGCATATGTAAATATATATGTATATGTATGTAAATATATACATATGCCAAATATTTCCTTTATGATTTGTCTAGGCTATGAAAATATCAGAAGAGATATAAACTACCAAAACAGGAGATCAAATTATTTATATTATTTATTATTTATTACTTATTTTGTCCTTATTAATATAGCAGTGGGCCTAAGAGCATATTTGAAGAATGTAATACATATATCAACTAAAACCAATAAGAGGTAGAAGAAGAAATTTAGATTAGACCAGATAGAGAGATCCTTCGGGTGGAATTTGTAAGGTAGTATTATATCCTAGGATCAGAATGAGAGTGTGAAATATATGCAGTAAACAATCTGGCTAGAAATGCAAAGTTTCTGCCACAAACATATAAATAGCTCTCTTGCTCTGGGGGTCAGAGGGTTGAAATGAGAAAATTGGTTTTTTGTTTTTTTGTTTTTTTCCCCTCTAAAGGTCATCTAGTTGTAATTCAAAAGACTTTAAAATGAAAATATGGACCTGCATTTAAATTCCATCTTTCTAAGTGTGTGACATTGAACAGGTTCTTTATGGTTTCAGTTACATCTGTGAAATGGGGATAAAAACAGTAGCCACTTCATATGGCTGTATGTAGAGTGCTTCACGTATAGCCTAGTACATGGCAAACACACCATAATGGTCACTACTGCAATAATAACATTATTAATAATATTAGCAATCACAATAATGGTAATACATATAATTACCAAAATCCTAGTGTGAAAAGATTGTTCCTTTTCTTTTTTAAAGTGCATCAACTTGCCTTCTTCATCCTCTAACTTTGCAGAATTCTAATCAACTGGAGTCCTCTGCAGAGCTAGGATAGTTCTACCATAATTAACCATGACTGAGTTGAATGAGGGTTCCCCTTGAGATATGTCTCCATTGGACCATCATCATCTCCTAAATGGGTACCCTGTAATACCATTTCTGGCATTGTAAAGTAGTAAATTGTCTGCCTGCGCAGATTTTTAGAAAGACATACACTACCAAAATTGACTCAAGGAGAAATAGAAACAATGAACAGACTTATAACAAGTGAAGAGATTTAATTGGTAATTAAAACAAAACAAAACAAAACCTTCCCACAAAGGAAAGCCCTGGTTCAGATGACTTCACTGCAGAAAAATATGAAGTTGGATCCGTCTTATATCATATAAGAAATAATTCTAAAATACATCAAAGACTTAGGTATAAGAGCTAAAATTATATGACGTTAGAGTAAAACACAAACATACATAAATACTTCTCAATTTGGATTAGATAATGGTTTCTTAGATATGCCAGCAAATATGCAAGCAACAAAAGAAAAAATGATCAATTAGACTTCATCAAAATTGGAAGTTTCAGGCTTCAGTGGACATTATCAAGAAGGTAAAAAGATAGCCACAGAATGGGAGAAAATATTTTCAAATCATGTATCAGATAAGGGACTTGTATCCAGAATATATGAAGACCACTTACAATTCAACAGTAAAAAGATAAATATCCCAATTAAAAAATGGTCAAAGTAACCGAGTAGACATAATTTTGATGAACATCTACAAATGACCAATAGTCACATAGAAAGATACTCAGCATTGTTAGTCTTATGGGAAATGCAAATCAAAACCATAGTGTGATATCATTTCACAGTCGCTGGGATGGTTATAATAAGAAAGATAATAACAAGTGTTGACAAAGATATGGAGAAATTGAAGCCCTTATAATATTGTTAGTAGGAGTGTAAAATGGTACACCTGCTTTGGAAAACAGTCTGGTAATTAATGAAAATGTGAAACTTAAAGATACTATATGACCCAGT
This sequence comes from Martes martes, assembly GCF_963455335.1. Classification (NCBI taxonomy): domain Eukaryota; kingdom Metazoa; phylum Chordata; class Mammalia; order Carnivora; family Mustelidae; genus Martes; species Martes martes. Next base: position 24,559,914 of record NC_137900.1, read on the forward strand.
AATTCCACTTTAGATATGGAGCCCTCCTGTTTTGCTTGTGGCGATGTAAAATGATGTAGCCACTTTGGAAAATTCTTAAATTTCTTAGCATGTTGAACTTAAGAGTTACCATATGATTCAGTAATTCCACACATAGGTATATACCGAAGTTGATAGAAAACCTATGTGTATGCAAAATCTTGTACCTGAATGTTTATGGCAACTTTGTTATAATAGTTAATAAGTGCAAAGAATCCCCAGTTGTCCAATAACTGAAGAATAGAAAAGTAAATGTGGTTTATTCATACACCGAAGTATTATTCAGTCATGAAAAGAAATGAAGTGCTGATCCTTGCTACAACTGGATGAATCTTGAAAATATTATGCTAAGTGAAAAAATCCAGGCACAAAGTCCACATATATGATTCCTTTTACATTAAATGTCCAAGAATCCACATTCACACAGAGAAACAGTAAGTAAATTTACAGTTTTCAGAGCTGGGAGTAGGGAATGAGTAAAGACTGCTAGTGCTTACAGAAGTATTTTCTGGAGTAATGAAAATGCTCTGAAATCTTGTGATAACTGCACAACTTTATAAATATACTAAAACCCACTGAACTGTAGACCTTAACAGGGTGGATTTTTTGGTATATGAATTATATTTCAACAATAACAACAGCCAAGACAAAATCACTTTAAAGACACAAACTTCTGCTGGCATAGTTTGAAGTCATCAGGTTATATCCATCTAAGTAAAAATCTGGATTCCAGTGTGTGCGTGAAGTTCTCAGTCTGACTGAGGGCAGTGAAATAGTGCACTAATAATATTCTTCTGGATGGCCGTGTGCCCTAAGTGTCCAGCACAGTTGAGGTTTATTCTTTCAGTAGGTTGTCAGAAGAGAGTACGGAGCACTGCATATTATGGTTAAGGATTTTATGTTTTTCTTTTTGTTTTTTTGAGGGGATTGAAACCGTTGAATGACAGTCATGGCATTTCTGAAATCTCTTGTTCAAAGGTATGGGCATAAAAAATGATTGAGTTTGCCCAGTAAATGTCTTTCTAAGTAATTGCTGTCTCTAACAGTTGTAGAATTTTCTTTGGAAAGTACAGCAAGGCAGGTGGGAAATCACACAGAACTTGAGGAGCTTAAATTTTGATAAGCATTTTGTAAAGGTTTTTGTTAAAATTCAACTGGTAAATTTGAAGATCTGATGGGCTTTATTAACTGATTTATGAATTGGGTAGCATCCCATCTATCAAGTACAGTGATGCTCAGAGGAATTGCACAATATGGAAGGTTTTTATAATAGGGAGGGTGAGGTGAGAAGTTATTACCAAAATAAAAGAAAAAGTTGTTTCAGGCAATGTCATCTTTCCCATAGGAGGAAGAGCAGAGAGTCTTATCACGTAGATCACCTCACCTTCCTTTGGGAGATTGAGAGGGCCCACAGGTACCTCACTGGTGCTGACCAGAAATTTCCTGCGCTTTGGAGGGGGTGGTGTTGAAACTGCAATTATGTTAAGTGTTAAGCCTCAGTTCAGTGACATTGCCTAAGTGCCTACATTTTGGGCCTGTGGTTTTCTTTTTGACAGTTTGCCACGTTATGAAATGTTGAAACATATTTGCATCTAGCTTTATCTAGAGAATTAAGAGTTTTTCTAAAGAGCTAATCAACAGAACCACCATGTACCTAATAAATGAGATTCTGGAGGGAGCACATGTAACATCTAAAATGGAACTCAGAGTCTGGGTCTGCCAACTCAGTTACTTATTTTATTTTATTTTATTAAGATTTTATTTATTTATTTGACAGAAAGATCCCAAGTAGGCAGAGAGGCAGGCAAAGAGAGAGGGAGAAGCAGGCTCCCTGCTGAGCAGAGAGCCCAATGCAGGGCTCCATCCTAGGACCCTGAGATCATGACCTGAGCCGAAGTCAGAGGCTTAACCCATTAAGCCACCCAGGCACCCCCAGTTACCTATTTTAAAATAATATCTATTAAGCCCTCTACCAAAAAGCAATTATATTATAATGGGTAATTATTTTTTCACGCATTGCAGGGGCCACTCTAAAAGGAAAAATATGCACTAGAAATATCACTTTTATTAAATGTTACATAAATCACATACTACCTAGCAGTTACAAGATGGATGGTCTTAATGGTAAATTTGATATATAGGACATCCTTAGGTGTTTGTCTGCATTGCATTTTTTGATGTTTCCAAATCCTGGATTTTATGCAATTTGAGAAGTAGTGCAGGATCTACTTATTGCTAGTTGTTTCAGTTACTTAAAAAAAACAAAAACAAAAACAAAAAACTCAAACCCTATCTTAGTTGAATTTCATTTGTAAATGCAAAACTAAGGAAAACACTAGTCTAGGATTTCAGATTGAAAATGATCTTGAAACACTAGGCTGCACATATGCTTCCTCTGCTGCCGCATGCACCGCACCAGCCGAGGCAGCTCGGGGATCCCGTTCCCAGCCTCCACCTCCTGCACGGCGGCGTAGAGCAGCGCGAAAGCGCCCGTGCGGCCCACCCCCGAGCTGCAGTGCACGATGGCGGGCATGTGCAGGGGCCGCTGGTGCAGGCAGCGCCCGTGCACCTCCTGGATGAAGTGCAGCAGGTTGCCTGGGGTGTCCGGCAGGCCCAGCTCGGGCCAAGTAGGGAAGTGGAGGTGCACGAGCGAGAGCTTGAGGCTCTGGTCCCGGAACTGCAGGCTCAGCATGCACTCCACGTGGTTCTCGTTGGCCGAACGCTGCTCAGGGCCAGGCTCATGCACCATGGGCTGGCCCCTCTCGGTGGGGAAGTAGCGCGCCACCTTTTGCTTCTCCATCTGGGCCTCAGACACCAGCATGACAATGACCAACACCTTCTGCTCATGCACCAGGAGCTAGAAGTCTGCAGCCGTACCGGGCAGCGGTGACTGGGTGATCACCAAAGGCGGGCAGTAGGGTGACAGCCCCTCCAAGCGGCTGCGTTGATGTAGTCGTCCTTACCCGAGCGCAGCACCACGCGGTTACTGTCATAGGGCATGACACCCTGGTGCTGGTTCTTCAGGGAGTAGCAGCGGGCGATGGCAATGGACCGGCCATGGGCGTCGTGTTCCTGGGTATCCTGCAGCTCTCGCCACATGGCATCCAGGGCCGCCGTATCCTCCAGCTGGCCTCGAAAGGCCTCCATTATCATGCATTAATGCATGATTTCTGGCCAGGAATCTCTATCATTTCTTGAGAAATTCAAAACAACAAAAACCAGTTTCTCTAAACAGAGCTCATTCATTTTGGCCTGCAAAAAGCCCCTGGGATAAAGTCAGGATTTTTATCCTTAAAATTAAAAAAAAAAAAATATATATATATATATATATATATATTTTACCAAAGGAAAGAAAAAAAAATATGGCTATAAAAGCATTTTAAATATCAATTCAAACTGTTGCATGTAGTGTCTTTCAGCTTATCATTTTACTGCATTTTTTTCACCAAATGATAGTTTTAGGTAATAACTTAGATTCAACTCACCTGATTTTATTAGTTCTGTGTGAAGCTGTAGAATCAGAAAACAAATCTAAGAATCCAAGGATTTGAGGAAATCAAGTCACATTCCAATGATGACTTAAGGGTTGACCAAAAAATGGGAATATTTTGGGTTTTCTCTTTGAAGAATTACCTTAAATAAATTCAATTTATGATCCTTTGAATTTTTTTTGAAAACTGTCTGAAAGCCTAAAACAAATTTTGATACCATTATCTTTCAGATGAGGTGGAAATAGCCCTCAAAATGCAGAGAAATTACTGTTCCTGACTCTCTCTATGCTATGAGAAATCAAATGTCAGTAGTTAGTTGCATTATCATATTAAATATTTTTTATTATTGTCACATTCTTTTTTTAAGATTTTATTTATTTATTTGACAGAGAGAGATATCACAAGTAGGTGGAGAGGCAGAGAGAGAGAAAGGAGGAAGCAGGCCCCTCGCAGAGCAGAAAGCCCGAAGTGGGACTTGGTCCCAGGACCCTGGGATCATGACCCAAGCCGAAGGCAGAGGCCTGAACCCACTGAGTCACCCAGGCGCCCCTTATTGTCACATTCTAAAAGACTTTAGTACACTGCAGTGAGGAACTAATAAAATAGGAAATTAGAATGGCCAAAGCAAGGAAAGTCAGAATGAGGCAAACCAAGTTGTCACAAAAATAAAATAAAATAAAATTCATAAATGGGAAAAAAAAGGCTTTGGCCATGAGTCACTTAAAGGCCTTTCTGACATATATTTGCTATTTTCTCTAAAATTGTGTTTCCCTTTTTTTAACATCTTGATTTTATTTTTTTCAGTGTTCCAGGATTCATTGTTTATGCACCACACCCAGTGCTCTATGCAATACATGCCCTCCTTAATACCCACAACCAGGCTCACCCATCCCCCCACCTCCCTCCCCTCCATAACCCTCAGTTTGTTTCTCAGAATCCAGTCTTTCATCTTTCATCTCCCCCTCTGGTTTACCCCAATCCATTTTCTCTTTCGTTCTCCTAATGTCATCCATTTTATTCCTTATGTTCCACAAGTAAGTGAAACAATACGATAATTGACTTTCTCTGCTTGACTTATTTCACTCAGCATAATCTCCTCCAGTCCTGTCCTCGTTGATGCAAAAGTTGGGTATTCATCCTTGCTGATGGCTGAGTAATATTCCATTGTATATATGGCCCACATCTTCATTATCCATTCGTCTGTTGAAGGTCATCTCAGCTCTTTCCACAGTTTGGTGATTGTGGACCTTGCTGCTATGAACATTGGGGTACATATGGCCCTTCTTTTCACTATATCTGTATCTTTGGGGTAAATACCCAGTAGTGCAATTGCAGGGTCATGGGGGTAGCTCTACTTTTAATTTTTTGAGGCATCCCCACACTGTTTTCCAAAGTGGCTACACCAACTTGCATTCCCACCAACAGTGTAAGAGGGTTCCCCTTTCTCTACATCCTCTCCAACACTTGTTGTTTCCTGTCCTATTGATTTTGGCCATTCTAACCAGTGTGAGGTGGTATCTCAATGTAGTTTTGATTTGAATCTCCCTGATGGCTAATGATGATGAACATTTTTTCACGTGTCTGTTAGCCATTTGTATGTATTCATTGGAGAAGTGTCTGTTCATGTCTTCTGCCCATTTTTAGACATGATTATCTGTTTTTTGGGAGTTGAGTCTGTGTTGTTCTTTATAGAGCTTGCATATCAGCCCTTTCTAGTGTCATGTGCAAATATCTTTTCCCATTCCGTGGATTGCCTCTTTGTTTTGCTGACTGTTTCCTTTGCTGTGCAGAAACTTTTGGTCTTGATGAAGTCCCAAAAGTTCATTTCACTTTTGTTTCCTTTGCCTTTGGAGACCTGTCTTGAAAGAAGTTGCTGTGGCCTATGTCGAAGAGGTTACTGCCTATGTTCTCCTCTACGATTTTGATAGATCTCTGCCTTATTTTGAGGTCTTTCATCCATTTTCAGTTTATCTTTGTGTATGGTATGAGAGAATCATCAAGTTTCATTTTTCTATACATAGCTGTCCAATTTTCCCAGCACGACTTATTAAAGAGACTGTCTTTTTTCCACAGGATATTTTTTCCTACTTTGTAGAAGATTATTTGACCATAGAGTTGAGGGTCCATATCTGGACTCTCTACTCTCTTTCATTGGTCTATGTGTCTGTTTTTCTGCCAGTACAATGCTGTCTTCATGACCACAGTTTTGTTGTAAAGCTTGAAATCAGGCAACGTGACGCCCCTATCTTTGTTTTTCTTTTTTGACATTTCCTTAGTGATTCGGGGTCTTTTCTGGTTCCATACAAATTTTAGGATTGTTTTTTCCAGGACTTTGAAAAATTCTGGTGGAATTTTGATCAGGATGGCATTGAAAGTATAGATTGCTCTGGGCAGCATAGACATTTTAACAATGTTTATTCTTCTGATCCATAAGCATGGAAAGCTTTTCCATCTTTTGTGTCTTCTTCAGTTCCTTTCATGAGTGTTTTGCAGTTCCTCTAGTATAGATCCTTTACCTCTTCGATTAGGCTTATTCCAAGGTATCTTATGGTTTTTGGTGCCATTGTAAATGGAATTGATTCTCTAATTGCCCTTTCTACATTTTCATTGTTACTGTAATAAGAAAGCAGCTGATTTCTGTGCATTGATTTTGTATCCTGCCACATTACTGAATTGCTGTATGAGTTCTAATAATTTGGGGGTGGAGTCTTTTGGGTTTTCCACATAAAGTATCATGTCATCTGCAAAGAGAGAGAGTTTGACTTCTTTGCCAATTTCAATACTTTTTATTTCTTTTTGTTGTCTGATTGCTGTTGCTAGGACTTCTAGTTCTATGTTGAACAATGGTGGTGAGAGTGGGCATCCTTGTCATATTCTTGGTCTCAGCTTTTCCCCATTGAGAATATTTGCTGTGGGTTTCTCATAGATGGATTTTATGAAGTTGCATATTTTGAAGAGTTTTAATCAGGAAAGGATGCTGTCTTTTGTCAAACGCTTTTTCTGCATCAATTGAGAGTACCATGTGATTGCTCTCTCTTCTCTTATTGGTTTGTTCCATCACACTGATTGATTTGTGAAAGCTGAACTATCCTTGCATGAGGATGCAAGGGTGGTACTTTAACTCTTAAGGGTAGTCCTTCGCCCGGCTAAAGGACATTCTGTCATAGGTCAGTTTGCACTCTGTATGCATTTGATAAACAATCACTATGCGTATCTGAAAAAGCGATAATATGCTAAATTCTAAATGATAGATTTTTTTTAAAAAAATGATTTTGGGGCCAACGTACATTTGTGTCTATATTCTGGAACTTACACAGCTGCTCCTCTGGAGCACAACAGCTGTTTATTAGACTAAGCTGGGGTCATGAAGGAACATTACATTCAGTTTATTTTACTGCAGAAGATATGAAGACATGTACTAGATTTCTGTTAGAGTTTCACACAAAAAATTACTATCTCTATTGTTTGTAGTGTTCACTTATGCAAAAATTGCACATTTTGAGGCAGCACTGGGTAAAATTTTGTGCTTATTGAACCCCTGCCTTCATACTAGAAGGTGAGTTAGGACCCTGGGAAGAAAGAAGTCACATACTGAATGTCTGAATTATGTTAAAACTGTGTAGATTCCAAGTTTCCAAGCCTTCTGAGAGAAAATACACAAGTACATCCACACCTTCATGTACACACATGCATGAAAGAGAAGACTACGGAGAAAAAAAGTAAACCTGCCATTGCCTCAGTTTCCGATTCGTGAAATGAGAAAGTCAGGCTAGAAGGTTCTCCAAAGTCATTTCCAGCTCTGAGTGTAGCACACATCTCAAATCCTTGACCTGTATTAGCCCTTTGTGGACTGAGAGAGGAAGAACACAGGTTGCTCTCCAGCAACACTTAAATTTAGAGCTTTAATTAGAAAAAGAATCAGAATTCTCTTTCAGATTGTTTTTTTTAATTTTACTTTTAATTTGTGCTTTTACTGTTTCCATTTTATTTTAAAAGAATGAAACCTGCAATTTGCCAAATTGCTGCATGCTTTTCCTTGCCATACAACTGCCCTAGCACGTTAACCTAAAACAATTTTCTAAGATGTATTTTTAATGAGAAACTGAGATCCCTGAAATCTGTCTTGTACACTTTTTTTTTTTTTTTTCCTTTAGACCTCTTATAGGACTCTGGAGTTTCCATAGCTCAGTGCCAAGAGCATGGCAAAGGAATCCGGCTCAGTTAGTAATTACCTTGTGTTAGTCTTACTCAAAGTTGTTTTTCTCTTAATGGGTTAGGAGAGCCATTTAAATGCTTTGACTCTAGTCATCAAAATTCCAGTGGGGAGGATAGGTGAATGTGTATGTAATGTTTAGCCTATAAAAATGGCCATACCCAGAGCTTATGCGGAGTAAATTCTTACCAGGGACTCTGAGTAGGGGCAGGACAATGTGGAAGAAAGCACGAGATAATGGATGAGTTGAGGAAAGTCTGGGAGTATCCTTCCCTCTCTAAATTAGGTTTCACGATTTTAGTGGATGTTTATTTTTGCCCCCATCATGGCATGAGGGAAGGATCTTCCCAAAGCCTCCCTGTGTGCTTCCAGAATGCTGACTCACTCCCAGACTCCGCCGTGGAGCAGGTACCTTAGCCCGCAGTTTCTCAGGCTTTCTGTGGTGAAGGGCCAGTTTGCTTCCTCTCATACTCCCCCACCCACCATGGGCTTATACTTGCATAAAATATAGTGCAAATCAATCACTGAAAACAAACAACACACAAAACAAAGTCAAACAGGGGACCTGGGTGGTTCAGTGGGTTAAGGCCTCTGCCTTCGGCTCAGGTCATGGTCCTGGCGTCCTGGGATAGAGCCCCGCATCGAGCCCCGCATCGGGCTCCCTGCTCCTCGGGGAGCCGGCTTCCTCCTCTCTCTCTCTGCCTGCCTTTCTGCCTACTTGTGATCTCTGTCTGTCAAATAAATAAATAAAATCTTAAAAAAATTAAAAAATTTAAAAAAACCAAAGACAAAATATAAGCCTCAGTTTTAATTATTAGATGCAGTTACTCTGTCAGATTGTAATGGAAGTTTCTGACCATCCTCAATTTCTATACTTGTTGTGGATGGTAACCCAGTAATTATTTCGGGAGCATTCTTATGACTTGAGCTGGTGTCATTCACCTGAATGTTGGGACTTTAGTTGAGAACACCGGGACAACAGTTCTCTGCTTTTCCTGGCCAGATCCATCTTGGGACATGTTTTTCTCTTAATGGGAAGAGAAGTGGTTTGGGAATGAGTCAACACTGAGAAAGCAGAACCTAGGGATAGTGAGTCAGAACCCAGATCTACTCCTATATTGCAGAGAAATATAAGCCAATAAATTAAAATTAAGCAAGCCAGAATTCATCTGGCTTTCTGTCATCCACAAGGGAGTCTTTTTTTTCTTTTTCTTTTTTTTTTCACAAGGGAGTCTTATGTGATACATTGATTAACTTGTATATTTCTCCATGAACTCTTGACCAGCTTTTCTTTTGCCAGTCATCTTTCCAAAACAGAGTATGCCATTCTTCTGGTTATGAAGCTGCCCTCAGTGTCACGAAGTTCAAGTTTCTGAAACTGCCATTCAAAGGCATTCACCATTGAGTCCCCTTCTACAATTTTTTGCTGCTCTCATCCTCAGGCACATACCATGCTTTAGCATGAGCAGAGATGTATTTTTATATATGTTTATATATGTTCTAGTTTCCTCAGGTTCCTTCTGGCTGGATTCCCACACCCTTTTCTGACTTTCTAGGAATAGAGCCTTGAGAACATAAGGTGTTCATTACTCTGAAACATTAGGTATCTCCATCATTCCTGCTGATTCAAGGGATAATTTTTCAAGTGTTGGCAGGAGGGAAACTTGATGCACCCAGACATTTGATAAAAGTTGCAATTAGACCCCAGAGATCTCATTTCATAGGGAATTTCATATGGTTTTACTAAACAAAACTCAGAAAGCAACATGCTTAGACAAAGTATGACTTTAAGTTAGTAAAAAAATGAATAAGCAAGAAATGAAAATGTACATCTACACCAAATCACATACAGAAATAGCAGATTTATTCATAAGAGCCAAAAATTAGAGAAAACCCAAATATTCAACTGATCAATGTATAAATACAACATGACATATCTATATAAGGGAATATGATTTGCCATAAAAAGAAAGAAGTATTGATACATGGTACAACATGGAGGTTGTATGTTGAAACGGTATGATAAGTGAAAGAAGTGAAAGAAGTGAGATACAAAAGGCCATATGATTCCATTCATATGAAATGTCCAGAATTGAAAAGTCAGTAGATAAAGTAGATTAGTGGTAACCTAGGGTGGGGGCAGGAGGAATGAGTAGACTGAAGGGTGAATGAAGCTTGTGAGGAGTTTCTTTTTAGAATAATAAAAATGGGAATGCCTGGGTGCTCAGATGGTTAGGCGTCTGCCTTTGGCTCAGGTCATGACCTTGGGGTCCTGGGATCGAGGCCCACATTGGGCTCTCTGTTTGGCAGGGAGTCTGCTTCTCCCTTTCTCTCCCCACTATTCCCCCTGCTTATGCTCTCTCACTCTCTCTGTCAAAAAAAAAATGAAAATGTTCTAAAGTTGATTGTGGTAATGAATGCACAACATTGTGAACTCAATAAAAGCCACTGAATTGTACACTTTTAATGGGTAAATTATATGGTATGTGAATTAAGTCTCAATAATGTGGTCTAAAAAATGTGTAGGAGGGTTATTCATAGTTGTCAAAACTGGGGAGCAGCCAAGATGTCCTTTAATAAGTGAATGGATAAATCAACTGTGATACATCCAGACAATGGATATTATCCAGCGCCAAAAAGGAATGAGCCATTAAGTTATGAAAAGACACAGAGGAGAAGGGAGTTGAGGGACATTGGAAGGGGAGGTGAACCATGAGAGACTATGGACTCTGAAAAACAACCTGAGGGTTTTGAAGGGGCGGGGGGTGGGAGGGTGTGGGAACCAGGTGGTGGGTATTGGGGAGGGCACAGATTGCATGGAGCACTGGGTGTGGTGAAAAAACAATGAATACTGTTACGCTGAAAATAAATAAAAAATTTAATTAAAAAAAAAAAGGGGGGGGAGGAGTCAAGATGGCGGAGAAGTAGCAGGCTGAGACGACATCGGGTAGCAGGAGATCAGCTAGATAGCTTATCTAACCATTGTGAACACCTATAAATCCAACGGGAAATCGAAGAGAAGAAGAGCAACAATCCCAGAAACAGAAAATCGATCACTTTCTGAAAGGTAGGACCTGCGGAGAAGTGAATCCAAAGCAACGGGAAGATAGACCCCGGGGGGAGGAGCCGGTACCCAGCAAGCGGCGGAGCGACGGAGCACAAAACCGGGACTTTTAAAAGTCGGCTCCACTGGGAGACATCGCTCCAGAGGCTAAACTGGGGGGAAACCCAGGCGGGGTCAGCATAACCCCAGGACCCGCGGGGTCACAGAAGGACTGGGGGTGTCTGAGTGCCGCAGAGCTCGCAGGTATTAGAGCGGGGAAGCCGGCTATAGCGACAAAGCCAAGGAGTGAGCTCTAAGCCCAGGGTTACCTTGTGCCGGTCGCAGGCTGGGTGGGCTCGGAGCGCGGCCGGAGGCCGCGGAGACAAAAGCGACCCGGCGCTTTTCTCCAGCTCCAACAATTGACTGCTTTCCTCGAGGCGCCACCGCAAGCCAGGGAGGCGGGGCTATTGGGCGCTTTGCTCTGAGAGCGCACTGAGGAGCGGAACCCCAAGCTCTCGGCTCCTCCGGGCCGAGAGATTGGGAGGCCGCCATCTTCATTCCCGTCCTCCGGAACTCTACGGAAAGCGCTCAGGGAACAAAAGCTCCCGAAAGCGAACCCGAGCGGATTACTTAGCCCGGCCCCTGGCAAGGGCGGTGCAATTCCGCCTGCGGCAAAGACACTTGAGAATCACTACAACAGGCCCCTCCCCCAGAAGATCAACAAGAAACCATCCAAAACCAACTTCAGTCACCAAGAACAGCGGAATTCCACAGCAGGAGAAAGCAAATCCTACCTGGACAAAATGACAAGGCGGAAAAACTCACCTCAAAAAAAAGAACAAGAGGCCGTACCGAAGGCTGGAGACCTAATCAATACAGACATAGGTAGCATGACAGATCTAGAGTTCAGAATGACAATTCTCAAGGTTCTAGCCGGGCTCGAAAAAGGCATAGAAGATATTAGAGAAACCCTCTCCGGAGAGATAAAAGCCCTTTCTGGAGAAATAAAAGAACTAAAATCTAACCAAGTTGAAATCAAAAAAGCTATTCATGAGGTGCAATCAAAAATGGAAGCTCTCACTGCCAGGATAAATGAGGCAGAAGAAAGAATTAGTGACATAGAAGACCAAATGACAGAGAATAAAGAAGCTGAGCAAAAGAGAGACAAACAACTACTGGAACACGAGGAGAGGATTCGAGAGATAAGTGACACCATAAGACGACACAACATTAGAATAATTGGGATTCCAGAAGAAGAAGAAAGAGAGAGGGGAACAGAAGGTATATTGGAGACAATTATTGGAGAGAATTTCCCTAATATGGCAAAGGGAACAAACATCAAAATCCAGGAGATGCTAAGAACGCCCCTCAAAATCAATAAAAATAGGTCCACACCTCGTCACCTGATAGTAAAATTTACAAGTCTTAGCGACAAAGAGAAAATCCTGAAAGCAGCCCGGGAAAAGAAGTCTGTAACATACAAGGGTAAAAACATTAGATTGGCAGCAGACCTATCCACAGAGACCTGGCAGGCCAGAAAGAACTGGCATGATATATTCAGAGCACTAAACGAGAAAAACATGCAGCCAAGAATACTATATCCGGCTAGGCTATCATTGAAAATAGAAGGAGAGATAAAGAGCTTCCAGGATAAACAAAAGCTGAAAGAATTTGCAAACACCAAACCAGCTCTACAGGAAATATTGAAAGGGGTCCTCTAAGCAAAGAGAGACCCTAAAAGTAGTAGATCAGAAAGAAACAGAAACAATATACAGTAACAATCATCTTACAGGCAATACAATGGCACTAAATTCATATCTCTCAATAGTTACCCTGAATGTTAATGGGCTAAATGCCCCAATCAAAAGACACAGGGTATCAGAATGGATAAAAAAACAAAACCCATCCATATGCTGCCTACAAGAAACTCATTTTAGACCCGAAGACACCTCCAGATTTAAAGTGAGGGGGTGGAAAACAATGTACCATGCTAATGGACATCAGAAGAAAGCTGGGGTGGCAATCCTTATATCAGATCAATTAGATTTTAAGCCAAAGACTATAATAAGAGATGAGGAAGGACACTATATCATACTCAAAGGGTCTGTCCAACAAGAAGATCTAACAATCTTAAATATCTATGCCCCTAACATGGGAGCAGCCAACTATATAAACCAATTAATAACAAAATCAAAGAAATACATCGACAGTAATACAATAATAGCAGGGGACTTTAACACTCCCCTCACTGAAATGGACAGATCATCTAAGCAAAAGATCAACAAGGAAATAAAGGCCTTAAATGACACACTGGACCAGATGGACATCACAGATATATTCAGAACATTCCATCCCAAAGCAACAGAATATACATTCTTCTCTAGTGCACATGGAACATTCTCCAGAATAGACCACATCCTGGGTCATAAATCAGGTCTCAATCAGTACCAAAAGATCGAGATCATTCCCTGCATATTTTCAGACCACAATGCTCTGAAGCTCGAACTCAATCACAAGAGGAAATTTGGAAAGAACGCAAATACATGGAGACTAAACAGCATCCTTCTAAAAAATGAATGGGTCAACCAGGAAATTAAAGAAGAATTGAAAAAATTCATGGAAACAAATGATAATGAAAACACAACAGTTCAAAATCTGTGGGACACAACAAAGGCAGTCCTGAGAGGAAAATATATAGCAGTGCAAGCCTTTCTCAAGAAACAAGAAAGGTCTCAAATACACAACCTAACCCTACACCTAAAGGAGCTGGAGAGAGAACAACAAAGAAAGCCTAAACCCAGCAGGAGAAGAGAAATCATAAAGACAAGAGCAGAAATCAATGAAATAGAAACTAAAAAAAACAATAGAACAAATCAACAAAACTAGGAGCTGGTTCTTTGAAAGAATTAATAAGATTGATAAGCCCCTGGCCAGACTTATCAAAAAGAAAAGAGAAAGGACGCAAATAAATAAAATCATGAATGAAAGAGGAGAGATCACAACCAACACCAAAGAAATACAAACAATTATAAGAACATACTACGAGCAACTCTATGGCAACAAATTTGACAATCTGGAAGAAATGGATACATTTCTAGAGATGTATAAACTACCACAACTGAACCAGGAAGAAATAGATAACCTGAACAGACCCATAACCAGTAAGGAGATTGAAACAGTCATCAAAAATCTCCAAACAAACAAAAGTCCAGGACCAGACGGCTTCCCAGGGGAATTCTACCAAACATTTAAAGAAGAATTAATTCCTATTCTCCTGAAACTGTTCCAAAAAATAGAAATGGAAGGAAAACTTCCAAACTCATTCTATGAGGCCAGCATCACCTTGATCCCAAAACCAGACAAGGATCCCACCAAAAAAGAGAATTACAGACCAATATCCTTGATGAACACAGATGCGAAAATTCTCACCAAAATACTGGCCAATAGGATCCAACAGTACATTAAAAGGATTATTCACCACGACCAAGTGGGATTTATTCCAGGGCTGCAAGGTTGGTTCAACATCCGCAAATCCATCAATGTGATACAATACATTAATAAAAGAAAGAGTAAGAACCATATGATACTCTCAATAGATGCTGAAAAAGCGTTTGACAAAGTGCAGCATCCCTTCCTGATTAAAACTCTTCAAAGTGTAGGGATAGAAGGCACATACCTCAACATTATCAAAGCCATCTATGAAAAACCCACTGCAAATATCATTCTCAATGGAGAAAAACTGAAAGCTTTTCCGCTAAGGTCAGGAACATGGCAGGGATGTCCGTTATCACCACTGCTGTTCAATATAGTACTAGAAGGCCTAGCCTCAGCAATCAGACAACAAAAAGAAATTAAAGGCATCCAAATCGGCAAAGAAGAAGTCAAACTATCACTCTTTGCAGATGATATGATACTATATGTGGAAAACCCAAAAGGCTCCACTCCAAAACTGCTAGAACTTATACAGGAATTCAGTAAAGTGTCAGGATATAAAGTCAATGCACAGAAATCAGTTGCATTTCTTTACACTAACAACAAGACAGAAGAAAGAGAAATTGAGGAGTCAGTCCCATTTACCATTGTACCCAAAACCATAAGATACCTAGGAATAAATCTAACCAAAGAGGCAAAGAATCTATACTCAGAAAACTATAAAGTACTCATGAAAGAAATTGAGGAAGACACAAAGAAATGGAAAAATATTCCATGCTCATGGATTGGAAGAACAAATATTGTGAAAATGTCTATTTTACCTAAAGCAATCTACACATTTAATGCAATCCCTATCAAAATCCCATCTATTTTTTTAAAGAAATAGAACAAATAATCCTAAAATTTATATGGAACCAGAGAAGACCTCGAATAGCCAAAGGAATATTGAAAAAGAAAGCCAAAGTCGGTGGTATTACAATTCCAGACTTCAAGCTCTATTACAAAGCTGTCATCATCAAGACAGTATGGTACTGGCACAAAAACAGACATATAGACCAATGGAACAGAATAGAGAGCCCAGAAATAGACCCTCAACTCTATGGTCAACTAATCTTCGACAAAGCAGGAAAGAATATCCAATGGAAAAAAGACAGCCTCTTCAACAAATGGTGCTGGGAAAATTGGACAGCCACATGCAGAAAAATGAAATTGGACTATTTCCTTACACCACACACGAAAATAGACTCAAAGTGGATGAAGGACCTCAATGTGCGAAAGGAATCTATCAAAATCCTTGAGGAGAATGCAGGCAGCAACCTCTTTGACCTCCACCGCAGCAACTTCTTCCTAGGAACATCGCCAAAGGCGACAGAAGCAAGGGCAAAAATGAACTATTGGGATTTCATCAAGATCAAAAGCTTTTGCACAGCAAAGGAAACAGTTAACAAAACCAAAAGACAACTGACAGAATGGGAGAAGATATTTGCAAATGACATATCAGATAAAGGGCTCGTATCCAAAATCTATAAAGAGCTTATCAAACTCAATACTCAAAGAACAAATAATCCAGTCAAGAAATGGGCAGAGGACATGAACAGACATTTCTGCAAGGAAGACATCCAGATGGCCAACAGACACATGAAAAAATGCTCCACATCACTCGGCATCAGGGAAATACAAATCAAAACCACAATGAGATACCACCTCACACCAGTCAGAATGGCTAAAATTAACAAGTCAAGAAATGACAGATGCTGGCGAGGATGCGGAGAGAGGGGAACCCTCCTACACTGTTGGTGGGAATGCAAGCTGGTGCAACCACTCTGGAAAACAGTGTGGAGGTTCCTCAAAAAACTGAAAATAGAGCTACCCTACGACCCAGCAATTGCACTCCTGGGTATATATCCTAAAGATACAAACGTGGTGCTCCGAAGGGGCACGTGCACCCGAATGTTTATAGCAGCAATGTCCACAATAGCCAAACTGTGGAAAGCGCCTAGTTGTCCATCAACAGATGAATGGATAAAGAAGA
Organism: Martes martes; assembly: GCF_963455335.1. Classification (NCBI taxonomy): domain Eukaryota; kingdom Metazoa; phylum Chordata; class Mammalia; order Carnivora; family Mustelidae; genus Martes; species Martes martes. The sequence continues at coordinate 24,576,143 of NC_137900.1, forward strand.
TGTGGTATATATACACAATGGAATACTATGCAGCCATCAAAAGACATGAAATCTTGCCATTTGCGACGACGTGGATGGAACTAGAGGGTATCATGCTTAGCGAAATAAGTCAATCGGAGAAATATAACTATCATATGATCTCTTTGATATGAGGAAGTGGAGATGCAAGGTGGGGGGGTTTGGGGGGAGGTAGGAAAAGAAAAAAATGAAAAGATGGGATTGGGAGGGAGACAAACCATAAAAGACTCTATCTCAAGAAACAGACTGAGGGTTGCGGGGGGGAAGGGGGATGGGAGAGGGTGGTGGGGAAATGGACATTGGGGAGGGTATGTGCTATGATGAGTGCTGTGAAATGTGTAAACCAGACGATTCACAGACCTGTACCCCTGGGGATAAAAATACATTATATTTTTATTAAAATAAAAAAATTAAAAAAAAAAAAAAAAAGAAAAGACACAGAGGAGCCTTAAGTGCATATCGTGAAGTGAAAGAAGCAAATCTGAAAAGGCTACACACTGTAGGATTCCAACAAGATGACATTCTGGAAAAAACTCTGAAGACAGTAAAAAGATCCGTGATTGCCAGGGATTGGGGGCAAGATGGGATAAACAGGCAGAGCATAGAGGATTTTTAGGGTAGTGAAACTACTCTGTGTGATACTACAATGGTGGATACACGTCATTATACATTTGTTCAAACCCATAGAAGGTACAATGCCAAGAGTGAAATCTAATGTAAACTATGACTTTGAGTGAGAATGCTGTATCATTGTCCATTGGTTGTCGTAAATGCCCCCTGCTGGTTCTGGATATTGAGAGTGGGGGAGGTTGTGTGTACGGTAGGGAGGCAGAGGGACACATGGGAACTCTGTACTTTATGCCCAGTTTTGCTGTGAACCTAAACTGCTCTAAAACATAAAGTCTACACAAAGAAGAGGAGGAGGAGGAAGTCCTGACTACCTCACAAGACTCATCTCAGTTGGCATGAACTATAAAATTTTCCCTAACCCTTTTCTCTTCTCCTTCCTGGCAGAAGACTCCTTTATCTGTGTTTTCATTGTGTTCTTATTCCTACTTCCTTTATAGTTCACATCACTTCACTTCATTATAGTTGTTTGCAGGTCTCCCCAAGCTATGACCTGCTCTGGGGCTGAGGCAATACCTTGTTATTTCTACTAGAAATACTACATAGTAGAGTTCAGTGAGTTCGGCGTGTGAATGAATGAGAAACATCTTACAGCTAGCTACTCTTTTCAATACAGTTTAAAAGGATTTTGCACCAGAATCTGTTCTTCAGGCCTTTTTTTATCCTGAAAGAAAGAGCTGTCCCCATGTAGCTTATCCCAGGGACAGTGAGGAGGATGGGAATGAGAGAGCATGGAAGACTGTCCTTAGAAAATGGAGGACATATGAGAATCTACACTTATCTCTATGGAGCTTCTTCAAATAGAAGCCTATTATCTTACTAGAGTTTTGGAAAATACTCTTCCTTGGAGACGATACAACCAACTGTAGTATAAAATCCAGGACCAGACTTACGTGGTGACACAGTTCAGATGGGAAGATGTCCTGGGGTTGTGAGAACATCTCGCTCTACCAAAAGCCATCTCTGCCACCTCCGGATGGCTGCCTGAGATGTTCGTGTGAAGGCTTTAGTATAAGGCTTAAGGGTTAGATGTCTGTAAACGGTGTGAGATGTATTCCTGCGAAGGATGACATTTTAAGCTTTTACTCACTTACACCTTACTGAGAGTCATATGTAATACGGTTCTTGAAAGCACGTTTTCAGAGGGCAGCGGAGAAAACCTATCAAGACATTGGTGCCAAGAATGGAAAGGAAAATGTACCTAATGGGGTGATAGAACAATAAAAAGAATGTTTCTTTTATCACAAATTTGCCACCATTGAATAGACAAAGTGGATACTCTCAGCCACATGGTTGCTTTAATTTTAGGACTAAGATGGCTTTTTAGGATATCACTTATTATTTAAAATAGAGGTGTTGAGACCATTGGGGATTTCATCGTCAGTGCTCTACGAGTTACAGCTGAGTGATCTAGGGAAGTCACTTACCCTCTCTGAGCTTCAGTTTTGTTCTTTCATAATAGAGACACACTAATACTGAGCTGCTTACATCATGGGGTGATTGTGAGGTTGCTCCCAGTAAACTTCTTGAAAAAGCAGCAAATCATTTACACTTGCTGTTAGTGTAGGAGGAGCAGTGCTGTGAACCTCCCCTACTGAACCTCAGTGGAGGTTATTTTTGGTGACATTCTATATATACCTTTCAGGTCTTGTTCCCTTAAACTTTGAAGGAACTTCTACCAGGTTCTGAGAAAAGTTTTAACTCAAGGCACATAAACGTACATAAGGATATCTAGCCAACATATGCCCTTTTAAAAGAGAAAAGCCAGTCTTCGACTATCCTCTCAAAGAGCCATTCATTTGTATCAGATAATCACAGAGATTAGACACGCAGAGTTGCCTTTCTAAGGAGCATGGTGTGTGTGAGCATTTGTGACCCACAGTACCTGTCACTTTGTTCCTCTGTTCACAAATGCGGCAGGATACCTGTCCTGTGTCCTGTGTAACTCTCAGCCTGCACAGGGCTTTCCCCTAGAACAGCACCATGAGGTCCTTAAGGACAGAGACCAGGACTTAACAGGTGTTTGTGTCTCTTGGTTTCCAAAAGTAACTATAGATTAAATGAAAATGTGGCTGAGACTGCATGTCAGGATGAGGAAGAAGCGGTGCCTTTTGGCAGGTCTGATCTTCCAGGCAGGTGACCTGTTCCTGCAGAACTGAAAGGAGACTGCTGGGCCAGGGTGAAGGCTGTCCTACCCTTTCACAGATGACCAAGCTAATAATGCTAGGCCAGGTGTGTCAAATAAAGGGCATCCCAGTTTAAGAAAGACATGAGTGTTAGGGTCCATGATCAAAGGAACAAGACTGATGCAAAGTGAAAGTCAAGCAAAGTTTTATCTCGTGCCAGGCATCAGAAACCAAACCGACCGGTAGGGGCTCTCTCTTATGAAGAGGCTGTTAGGGTCCGTGATCAAAGGAACAAGAGGCAACGACGATGACAACCCCGACAAGACCACTCCAGACGAGGCTGCTCCGGATGAGGCCGTGCTCCAGATGAGGCTGCTCCAGATGAGGAGGCCGCACGCCGACGAGGCCGCTCCCCCGAACGACTCTGCACTGGCGAGGCCACTCCAGCGAGGCCGCTGGTGGCAGGGCCACTGCTCAGTGGTGGTGACACCGCTGGCGGCAGGGCCGTGGCTTGGGGTGGCAAGGCCACTGGCGGTGGGGCTGTGGCTCTGAGCAGCGAGGCCAGGCGCAGTGGTACCATGGCTCGGGGCGGCGAGACCGCTGGTGGAAGGGCCTTGGCTCGGTGGTGGCGACGCTGTTCCCAACAACTACCCTATGATGGCTATCCTAAGGGCTCTCCCTAGGCTATTCTAACTCCTCCTACTACTCCCCCTAATCCCCCCGCCCAGCCTCACAGACTACACTTTATAGAGGTGGTTGAGCCTGGCCCACGCACAGGTGGCCAATGGGATTTCAACTCACCACAGTAAATATATGCGTGCTCCACTGATTGGATGTCTCCATCCTGCCTGACCCGCCCCTATATCCGGGGTTTGCAACTATGTTCCTCTAGCTAACCAGGCCCTTACAATGAGAAGTTAGGAGGCAGTTCAGAGGACAGCTGTCGTGAAGATAAAAGAGTTTAGAAAAGATAGAGGAAGAGTGGAGGGAAATACTGGGATTATTTTAACCTGACAAAAAGGAACCTGGAAAAACTGTCACAAGTAGTTGATTTTCAAACAACGTGGGGATGATAATATAGGGTGGAGCTTCTCAACCCCTTTTCATGGCAAGGCACTCCTAGGAAAGGACATAAAAGGCCCACAAGGGCAATCAGGCAAGGATCTTGAAGACTACATTCTCCAGGAAGGCTGTGACACTCCCCGGTCCCAACCTGCCACCAGAGGAGGGGATCAATAACTTACTTAGCAGCCTGTAACCTCTCCTGGCCTTTGGGGAGTTTATGAACTGTATGTTTGTGCTCCTCCCCAAATGCATATGATGAAACCCTAATCCTAATGTGATGGTATTAGGAGATGGGGACTTTGGGAGGTGATAGGTCATGAGGGTGGGGCCCTCATGAATGAGTTTAGTCTCCTTAGAAAAGAGACCCCAGAAACCTCTCACCACTTTTTCTGCCACGTCAGGTTGCAGGGAGAAGATGCACCTGCTTGTGAACCAGGAGGAAGGTCTCAACCAGACATTGAGTCTGCTGTGCCTTGATCTTGGAATTCCCATCCTCCAGAACTATGAAAAATACATGTGTGTCATTTAAACCACCCAGTCTATGGCATTTGTTACAGGGCTGCAGCTCACTGAGAAGGGATTTGTACACCTATTAGGGTATTAATGTATAGAACACAGTATTTTAGGTAGAGTAAGAACAACTGTGGTCAAAATTATATGAGAGACTGAAATAAAAAGAGAAAACATCTTATTCTTCAATATGAAATACACTGGATTGTTTTGTCAAAGGGTGTGTGTGTGTGTGTGTGTGTGCTTGTCTCCAAAACTTTTATGCAGTTTAACTTCACTAAGTTTAGGGATACGAGTACTACAGAGTTACCCCCAAGACCGTGTGAAGGTTTAATTATTTACATTTATTTTATATTGATTTTAGTTTTGGGATTGTTGAATAGTGCATTATTGATTTTAATTGAGTCAGCCTCTCTGACAGAAGATACTAAAGGCCGAATAAAACAAAAACTGAAATGAGCTGTGCAACATGTACAAAACTAAGTGTGAAAGAACTTTAAGATCTCTATCTGGTTTCATGTAAGGCAAACACATTTTCTTTTAAAGGTTTTATTTATTTGACAGAGAGCACACAATCAGGGGAGCTGTAGGCAGAGGGAGTGGGGTACACAGGCTCCCTGTTGAGCAAAGAGCCAGATGTGGAGCTTGATCCCAGAAACCTGAGATCACAAACTGATCTGAGGGTGGTTACATAACTGACTGAGCCACTCAGGTGTCCCAGGCAAACACATTCTATATGAAAGATGGATCTGAGGACCTATGTGATCCTCAGTGTAATGTCAGGGTACAAGCAAAAATTCCAGGTAGTCTTGCAGACTTCCAAGGCACAGACCTGGTAAGACCCAAGTCAAGGTCTCAAACATTAAAGGGGGACCCAGGTAATATATGAATTATACATGGAACAACAGAAAATTTCATAAGTTTCATGAATGATGAAAAGGAGTAGGAAAATAGGATGGCAGACCTGAAGGACCTAGGAGGGGTGGAGGGGTGTTCTGAGCTAGTGGGTGGGGGAGGGGCTGTGGACATACCTTGATCAATTGTTCCCTCCCTCACCCTCAGAAACTCTTTCTGACAGTGCTCTGTGATGTAAGCCTGGGGAGGATATTCAGCGTGTGTACAGTATAGGCTATCTTGTGATTCAGACAGTGGAGTTCAAACACTGGAATGTGCTCTCATTTCTGAATAGCGATACTAAACCATGTGTGAGCTTTGGCTCAACAGGCTTGGAGACGAATACCAACTTCACCTTCCTGCGGGGGTTAGGGTTGCTCCTTCTGTTCCTGTGCTACCTGCTGGGGATTCCATTTCCAATTTGGAAAACCAAAACCACCCAAAAGGTAAGAAATCCTTGGGGGGGGGGTGCTCAACATAGATGATTAAGGTTTCCATTTATAATTCCAAATTAATCTATTTTTAAGATTTTATTTGAGAGAAAGCAAGTGAGCACAGGTGGGGGTGGGGCACAAGGAGAGATAAGCAGGGAGTGCAATGTGGGGCTCGATTCCAAGACCCTGGAATCCTGACCTGAGCCCAGGGCAGACAACCAACTGAGCCATCCAGGCACCATAATCCCGGTTTTAAAAGGAGTTTGGTAGACTTGGAGAAACACCTAAAACGGGACTTCTTAAGAGAATAGACATTCACTCCTCTAGGGAAAAAGGCCTGGCAGGGGTAAGGGTTTAGAAAGGACTAAGATTTCTACTTAAAAGTACAGTCTATCTGGGGATGGTGGTGGTTCTTGGATAAAATCCCAAACACAGAGAATCTGTAGACCTGGACTGGGTTATTTTGAGAGGATGAGGTCTGTGTAAGAGAACAAAGTTTCCCAGCACTCAATCATATCGAGTCACATTCCCATGTCCAGAATCATTCGATCAAGCCTGCCTTCATGCTGGGATGATCAGGAGAACACTGCTAAGCCTCTGAGAAGACAGTGGGGTCTGAGCTATGACCTAGGATACAGGGTCCTACATGAGGCAGCACAGATGTGACTGTTGGGCGTCCTTTTCCATGTCCTCATTGAACAAAGGACTTCTGACTGGCAATACCAAGGGTGGGCCTCCCAGAGAAAGTCGTCCCCTGAGGTTTTCAAAGAAGTAAATATTGACAACATTTTATCACCATAAAAACTAAAAAACAACAACAACTACAACAACAACAACAAAACAACAACCAACAAGGAACACAAAGTTCTATTAAAACCGTAGAATTCTTGGATAAAGAATGTTTCCATTTCTGAGAGAAGAGTAAGACATGCGTCCCAACCCCCCCGCCCTCATTCTTTTCATTTTTCTTCTAGCTTCAGGGCAGAGCCAAGAGGAGGAGGAAAGGTGGCACTCTGGAAGGTAAGGTTCTGCCTATTCCACATGAGCTCTCCAAGGCTGATCCTTGCTGTCCTCTCCATGAGGGCCCAGTCCAGGATCTCTGAGGGTGCGAGCTGCTAGATACATTCCCTCAGAGGAGAGGCTCATGGAAATGCAGCCAGAGTACAAAACCCTTCTCAGATTCCCTGCTCTGACCACTACTGAGTATGAAGCAGTGATGGATCTGGACAATGAGTGCTGCCCAATAGGTAGCTGTGTGAGATGTCAAAGAGTCAGAACTTCTGTCTCCTGACTTTGTGAAAGCTCTGTGACATCATGGATACTCAGGAGTCTTCCCTGACCTCTCTGCTTCACAGAGGTGGACTGATCATCACATGGATAATTTACATGAAAGTACTTTATACAGGAAGCAAGATTACTAACCAGCTTCACATCATTGGCCATTTGCCCTCATCTATTGATTATTGGGGCTTTCAGACTCCCAACATCCCAAGGCTGTCCCATAAGGGGACTCCTGTATTAATACCTATGTCTCTATTCTCACTACAGCACTCATCCTCCTGTTTCCTCAGACAACAGATGGTACCAAAGAGAAGTGGAGGAGACCAGGAAGCTGATCTCTGTTTTAAGAAAGTGACCAGATTTTCCCCTCTATCCTGTTGCCTCTTAGAGCACGTTTTATGCAATTGCTGGATTTACTGCAGTCTGTCATACCCATGGGAGGGGGTTACCATACGAACAGATGTTGGGGAGAAGGCTGCTGAATACATTGTCAAGTCATAAATGAGGGGCAATGTGAAGGGACAGCAGTCTTCAGGTGGCCCCACCCTTGTCAGGCCTGCATGGCCTCCTCCCCTTGTTCTGGTCCTGACTGCAGTTTTGTACCCTCTGTCCTCTGCAGCCCCCTTGGCTGCCATCATGATACCATGCAATTTCATTAACTGTTATGTACACATCCTTCCTGTGAGGTATGTAATAGCACAACTGCTGAGATCAACCGGCTGCTGTTCCTGCAGGCTCTGGAAGATTCTACTCCCTTGGCTTCCACAGCTCCTGTGACTTCTTCATCGTTCACTCTCTCCCCTGACTTCTCAGCAGTCCCTCAAGGAGAGTTAAAACCAGCTTCGCTGCTGAACCTTCCCCACCACCTGGTTCCATCACTCACCTAACCCAGTGATCCCTGTGGCAGATTTTATTCCACCCTAACCACTGGGTGATTCATTCCCACCAGAGCCCTTTACTCCCTTGATATGCAAATTGCCAATGGACCATTTCCCAGGCCAACCCCCTGCAATTCCAGCACCTTTCCCACCACATCATGCCCATTCATGGGACTGTCGTGTCCAGACAGAGACACTGTCTCTAAATTCCATCTTCTCTATATACCCTACCCTTTCCCAAGAGGTCAGCCACTTAACGGAGTCATCCCAGACGGTGAATCCCACTGAGACCTTTGCTCATCATTACACACCACCAAACCGATCAGCTTCACCGCCACCAGACTGCAATTTGTCTGTGACTCAATCTAAACCGATTTCCATCTTCAGGAAGCCTGTTCCAGAGAGCTCACGACCAGAGAGCCCTGGTGGGTTGTCTATTTATGTCCCATCAAGCACAAGCATTGGCCCCACCAGCTTGTGAATTTTAGATCGCCCTCGGTGGCAAACTCATGCCAAAGACTTCTTCCCTTCAACCCTGGCTCCATGTGATTCCCATCAAGCCCTGCATTCTTCAGAGGCGTCTTCCAGGGGGAGACCCTGCAGCCAACCTTGTAGAGCCTGGGAACCTCTCACTTCTCAGCCCTGATGCCCTGGCACTTCCAGAGAAGCGAGTCCAAAAGAGGTGTGGCTTCCTCAGGTGGAAGGAAACAAAGGGTTCTTTTGCCAGGCAAACAGTTGCTGATAAGCGTGATTGGGCATCCTCCCTTCCTTTCTGGAGCAGCAAAGACCAGTCAAAGGAGCTGCCTATGCATCAGCAGCGCCCATATCCTACAACCTTGGAGGAGGGCCATTGGCAGCACACCCCCATCCAGCTCTTCCGGGGTCTCCAAACTCCTCCTAGGGAGTCCTTCTTCCCTGCTGCCGATGCCTCACATAACATCTCGAATGCCTCCCAGAGCAGGGATCCCCAGTAGTGCCCCATCCACTTCCTCCATCCTTGTCTGAGAACCCACCTCAACTCCTGCCTCAAACCCAGCCCCAACCCAACCCATGTGTCCAGCCCCAGGCCCACCTTCAATCCCCACTCCCAATCCTGCCATCTGGTCCTCTACCCGACATTAAGATCGGTCGAGTGTGTTTTCACAGACCTCAGAATGAATCCGAGAGACTCACGTCAACTGAAAGGCACCATCTGGAATGGGACCTGTTGCACAAGGTGCAGGAACGTGTGTGGGGTTTGCCCACTGTAGTCCAGAGATCCCACAAGGATGATTGTCCTTCAGCTCCTAACCATTCTCCCAAACCCTGTGCCGCCAAGGCCCAAGTTGTCATCTCGGTCCCTCCCAGGCCCATGCTGCTATCTCTGTCCCTCATGCACAGTTTCCTCTCAGTGAGGAGATTCGGAAAAAAACCTGGAGAGTCCCCTTGGAAAGAGGATCATCCAACACCGGTGGGGCCTGGCCCCCAGGACCTAGGAGTCTCTCGCAATGATGAGCGGTCCCGGGACTCTTCCACAGCTACCTGAGTCTCGGGGCTATCGTGGACGCTCAGGGAACTCTAAAAAGAGTGAGGTCAAATTGAGTGTCTCTAAAAGTGGGTATGTGGGGGACCCAGAAATGCCTCAGCTAGAGTGCAGTGGCCTGGCAAAGTACAAAGATGACCTGGAGAAGGATAACAATGATTTGGAGAAGGACGAAAATCTGGAGAAGGAAAAGGAGGACCTGAAGAAGGATCAGGGACGTATCCCACAGAATGGCCCAAAAGATGTTCTGTTGAGTGACCCAGTTAACTCTTCAGATAATGAAATGGGGTATGTGTCTGAGAAAAAAAAAAAAAATAGGAGGCCGTCAGTGTGAACCGCCATGGTGTCCGGGGAGACTACGGTCAGAGACAACTTGAAAATGCCCTGAATATACACTGAAGCAGAGAGTCCGGGGAAATCAATGAGGGTCAGTTGCCTGGGACTGTGCAGAATTCGTGGTACACTATGAGGCAGACATCACTACTTTCTGAGAAACCCCAGACTGAAATAAACCTGAGAAGTTGGCCACCATCAGAGGTTGAGGACTACTCCCTGAGTCCCTTCCAGGAGCTTCCCTTTGTTGAACCTAGTGCAGCACAGAAGCTGGAAGACCATGTTTAAAGATTTCGTAAGAGGGGAGGGGGACTTGGGGCCTTCCCCCTAGGGTCCATGAAATCATAGAGGTCTTTTAATTGAAGAGTCCACATTCCATTCTAGCCTTTCCTCCTCAACCAACGTGAGTTCTGGGGCAAATTGGAAACCTGGAGGTTTCAAACGGCAAACCTGGCAAGCTTGAAATCTCTCCTTGGAGACAAAGCAGGAACAGCAAGTTCACCCCCTAACCCCGTTCGTCCTCTCCCTGCCACCTTAATTTTGGGCAAGGAAGAACAGAGAATTCTGAGGCAATCACCCTCTAATATCAACCATCAGTTGTTCTGAAAACTAAGGAAGGCAGCCGTACTCTGACAGCTGTCAGTCATGACATGGTAGGAAACAGATGGCCCCCAAGGTAGCCTACAAGGCGAGGTTCGTCCAGACGTGAGCCAAAGGGTAAGAGTGAAAATTCCGGAGCTAGAAGAGGAGGGCAACAAGGCATAAAGATGAAGGATCCTGGACCAAGACATTCAGGACCAAGGAATTCCATACACATCAATCACAACCTAGCATCTTGACAACCCACAAGCCAGTTAGCTCCCAAATTATAAAGGGGAATAAGCTTCAAGTCAAAACCACCATCCCACCAAGCATACCAATTCCGCAAGATCCTAACACATGGAATCTTACAGAACCACTCTTGCTTGAGTTCATGCTTAAGCTTTAACGGGACAGGACAGGGAGCGTAGCCAGGCCCAAGCCCAATGCATTGGCCTGTGGCCTGCCACAGATTGTTTGCCTTATAAGGCCTCGTCTACGGCCATACCACCCTGAACGCGCCCGATCTCGTCTGATCTCGGAAGCTAAGCAGGGTCGGGCCTGGTTAGTACTTGGATGGGAGACTTATAAGGCCTCACGGACTCGTGCCCAGGGTGTCTCCAGTGGGGACACGAGAGCTTCCCAGGTGCTACGTGTCCATCCAGAGGACACAGGAATTACTATGGAACAAGAGCAGAGCCCTGGGTCCCCAAGCATGTCTTAAGGAAGTGCCAGAATAAGAATCCCCCACTGGCTGCAAAGACCATGAGGCCTCCGGGTTCCAAGGCACAAGAGCATCGTGAAGGGGATGCAGGACTGGGAACGTCCCACCCGAGAACAGACAGTTTCCCTACGGAACATGTGGCATGGAAGAAGAGGTTCCCTACCCAGGACGCGGCACTGAAGGTAAACCTGGGAAGAGAGCCTTCCCAGACCCTGTCACGGAAGGGTCAGCTGCCTCCTGAAAGCCTTTCTCAAGAAGGGTCAGCCTCCTTCGGAAAGAAAGCCTTTTCAGTTAAAAAAAAAAAAAAAAGAGGGTTTGGTTTCTTTTTGTTTGTTTGTTTGTTTGTTTGTTTTGCAATGGCTTGCTTACTCTTGCAATAAAAGGCAAAATGCACGAAAACTCCCAGGAGAAGCGCAGTCCCCTATCCTCTGGGGAAAGCAAAGGCCTGCTTAAAGGTAGAGCTGCATTTACTGGGATGCCCAAAGCTCAGAAAATAACGACAGCTGTTGGGAAGTTCCAAGAGGAGAGAACGGGGAGTCTGCGTGCAATTAGCCAGCACCTGCCCTCAGCAGCCCATTCCCTCCCCAACCAAGTTTGGGAAAACTCAGCAGAAAGCACAAGTGCAGGCCCAGGCACAGCCTGTCCCGGGGTATCCTTTCAACTACAGGGTTCCCGCCCTTAAGGAGTCAAATACCAGGTCCTGCCAGCAAGAAGCGGTCTTTGCTGGCCAAGGCCTTCCTGGAAGTAACAGACAGCTCAGAAACAAGGACAGACAGCCCCAGAAAGTTGGGGCACTTAAGGACCAGCTACCGCATCAGAAGCATCCCCTCTCCATGCCCCACGGGGAGCCCGCGTCCCACCCAAAGGCCACCTGCGGGCATCAGGCTGCCCAGTGGCTTCCAGCCACTCTCACGACTGCTGAAGGCACAGTGTGCAGAAATGTGTTTCGTACTATTTAGACAGAAAACTTCTCCGGAAATTCCAGTGAGAGGGTTTTGGGGGGCATTTCCTACCCCGAAATAATCCCCTTGTGAGGAATAAATATTTCTCTAATAACGGGTTGTCTGTTCTGTGTACTGTCTTGGGAGCATGGGTTTGGGGTAACTCCGTTCAGCTGTCTGTCCAGACAGAGAGTGTCTCTAAATACCATCGTCTCTCTGGACCCTACCCTTTCCCAAGAGGCCAGCCCCTTAACGGAGTCGTCCCAGATGGTGCATCCCACTGAGACCTTTGCTCATCATCACACACCACCGAGCCGCTCAGCCTCACCGCCACCGGACTGCAATTTGTCTGTGACTCAATCTAAACCGATTTCCATCTCCAGGAAGCCTGTTCCAGAGAGCTCACGCCCAGAGAGCCCCGGTGGGTTGTCTACTTATGTCCCATCAATCACAGGCATTGGCCCCTCCAGCTTGTCAATTTTAGATCTCCCTCGGTGGCAAACTCATGCCAAAGACTTCTTCCCTTCAACCCTGGCTCCATGTGATTCCCATCAAGCCCTGCATTCTTCAGAGGCGTCTTCCAGGGGGAGACCCTGCAGCCAACCTTGTAGAGCCTGGGAACCTCTCACTTCTCAGCCCTGATGCCCTGGCACTTCCAGAGAAGCGAGTCCAAAAGAGGTGTGGCTTCCTCAGGTGGAAGGAAACAAAGGGTTCTTTTGCCAGGCAAACAGTTGCTGATAAGCGTGATTGGGCATCCTCCCTTCCTTTCTGGAGCAGCAAAGACCAGTCAAAGGAGCTGCCTATGCATCAGCAGCGCCCATATCCTACAACCTTGGAGGAGGGCCATTGGCAGCACACCCCCATCCAGCTCTTCCGGGGTCTCCAAACTCCTCCTAGGGAGTCCTTCTTCCCTGCTGCCGATGCCTCACATAACATCTCGAATGCCTCCCAGAGCAGGGATCCCCAGTAGTGCCCCATCCACTTCCTCCATCCTTGTCTGAGAACCCACCTCAACTCCTGCCTCAAACCCAGCCCCAACCCAACCCATGTGTCCAGCCCCAGGCCCACCTTCAATCCCCACTCCCAATCCTGCCATCTGGTCCTCTACCCGACATTAAGATCGGTCGAGTGTGTTTTCACAGACCTCAGAATGAATCCGAGAGACTCACGTCAACTGAAAGGCACCATCTGGAATGGGACCTGTTGCACAAGGTGCAGGAACGTGTGTGGGGTTTGCCCACTGTAGTCCAGAGATCCCACAAGGATGATTGTCCTTCAGCTCCTAACCATTCTCCCAAACCCTGTGCCGCCAAGGCCCAAGTTGTCATCTCGGTCCCTCCCAGGCCCATGCTGCTATCTCTATCCCTCATGCACAGTTTCCTCTCAGTGAGGAGATTCGGAAAAAAACCTGGAGAGTCCCCTTGGAAAGAGGATCATCCAACACCGGTGGGGCCTGGCCCCCAGGACCTAGGAGTCTCTCGCAATGATGAGCGGTCCCGGGACTCTTCCACAGCTACCTGAGTCTAGGGGCTATCGTGGACGCTCAGGGAACTCTAAAAAGAGTGAGGTCAAATTGAGTGTCTCTAAAAGTGGGTATGTGGGGGACCCAGAAATGCCTCAGCTAGAGTGCAGTGGCCTGGCAAAGTACAAAGATGACCTGGAGAAGGATAACAATGATTTGGAGAAGGACGAAAATCTGGAGAAGGAAAAGGAGGACCTGAAGAAGGATCAGGGACATATCCCAGAGAATGGCCCAAAGATGTTCTGTTGAGTGACCCAGTTAACTCTTCAGACAATGAAATGGGGTATGTGTCTGAGAAAAAAAAAAAAAAATAGGAGGCCGTCAGTGTGAACCGCCATGGTGTCCGGGGAGACTACGGTCAGAGACAACTTGAAAATGCCCTGAATATACACTGAAGCAGAGAGTCCGGGGAAATCAATGAGGGTCAGTTGCCTGGGACTGTGCAGAATTCGTGGTACACTATGAGGCAGACATCACTACTTTCTGAGAAACCCCAGACCGAAATAAACCAGAGAAGTTGGCCACCATCAGAGGTTGAGGACTACTCCCTGAGTCCCTTGCAGGAGCTTCCCTTTGTTGAACCTAGTGCAGCACAGAAGCTGGAAGACCATGTTTAAAGATTTCGTAAGAGGGGAGGGGGACTTGGGGCCTTCCCCCTAGGGTCCATGAAATCATAGAGGTCTTTTAATTGAAGAGTCCACATTCCATTCTAGCCTTTCCTCCTCAACCAACGTGAGTTCTGGGGCAAATTGGAAACCTGGAGGCTTCAAACGGCAAACCTGGCAAGCTTGAAATCTCTCCTTGGAGACAAAGCAGGAACAGCAAGTTCACCCCCCAACCCCGTTCGTCCTCTCCCTGCCACCTTAATTTTGGGCAAGGAAGAACAGAGAATTCTGAGGCAATCACCCTCTAATATCAACCATCAGTTGTTCTGAAAACTAAGGAAGGCAGCCGTACTCTGACAGCTGTCAGTCATGACACGGTAGGAAACAGATGGCCCCCAAGGTAGCCTACAAGGCGAGGTTCGTCCAGACGTGAGCCAAAGGGTAAGAGTGAAAATTCCGGAGCTAGAAGAGGAGGGCAACAAGGCATAAAGATGAAGGATCCTGGACCAAGACATTCAGGACCAAGGAATTCCATACGCATCAATCACAACCTAGCATCTTGACAACCCACAAGCCAGTTAGCTCCCAAATTATAAAGGGGAATAAGCTTCAAGTCAAAACCACCATCCCACCAAGCATACCAATTCCGCAAGATCCTAACACATGGAATCTTACAGAACCACTCTTGCTTGAGTTCATGCTTAAGCTTTAACGGGACAGGACAGGGAGCGTAGCCAGGCCCAAGCCCAATGCATTGGCCTGCGGCCTGCCACAGATTGTTTGCCTTATAAGGCCTCGTCTACGGCCATACCACCCTGAACGCGCCCGATCTCGTCTGATCTCGGAAGCTAAGCAGGGTCGGGCCTGGTTAGTACTTGGATGGGAGACTTATAAGGCCTCACGGACTCGTGCCCAGGGTGTCTCCAGTGGGGACACGAGAGCTTCCCAGGTGCTACGTGTCCATCCAGAGGACACAGGAATTACTATGGAACAAGAGCAGAGCCCTGGGTCCCCAAGCATGTCTTAAGGAAGTGCCAGAATAAGAATCCCCCACTGGCTGCAAAGACCATGAGGCCTCCGGGTTCCAAGGCACAAGAGCATCGTGGAGGGGATGCAGGACTGGGAACGTCCCACCCGAGAACAGACAGTTTCCCTTCGGAACATGTGGCATGGAAGAAGAGGTTCCCTACCCAGGACGTGGCACTGAAGGTAAACCTGGGAAGAGAGCCTTCCCAGACCCTGTCACGGAAGGGTCAGCTGCCTCCTGAAAGCCTTTCTCAAGAAGGGTCAGCCTCCTTCGGAAAGAAAGCCTTTTCAGTTAAAAAAAAAAAAAAAAAAAGAGGGTTTGGTTTCTTTTTGTTTGTTTGTTTGTTTGTTTGTTTTGCAATGGCTTGCTTACTCTTGCAATAAAAGGCAAAATGCACGAAAACTCCCAGGAGAAGCGCAGTCCCCTATCCTCTGTGGAAAGCAAAGGCCTGCTTAAAGGTAGAGCTGCATTTACTGGGATGCCCAAAGCTCAGAAAATAACGACAGCTGTTGGGAAGTTCCAAGAGGAGAGAACGGGGAGTCTGCGTGCAATTAGCCAGCACCTGCCCTCAGCAGCCCATTCCCTCCCCAACCAAGTTTGGGAAAACTCAGCAGAAAGCACAAGTGCAGGCCCAGGCACAGCCTGTCCCGGGGTATCCTTTCAACTACAGGGTTCCCGCCCTTAAGGAGTCAAATACCAGGTCCTGCCAGCAAGAAGCGGCCTTTGCCGGCCAAGGCCTTCCTGGAAGTAACAGACAGCTCAGAAACAAGGACAGACAGCCCCAGAAAGTTGGGGCACTTAAGGACCAGCTACCGCATCAGAAGCATCCCCTCTCCATGCCCCACGGGGAGCCCGCGTCCCACCCGAAGGCCACCTGCGGGCATCAGGCTGCCCAGTGGCTTCCAGCCACTCTCACGACTGCTGAAGGCACAGTGTGCAGAAATGTGTTTCGTACTATTTAGACAGAAAACTTCTCCGGAAATTCCAGTGAGAGGGTTTTGGGGGGCATTTCCTACCCCGAAATAATCCCCTTGTGAGGAATAAATATTTCTCTAATAACGGGTTGTCTGTTCTGTGTACTGTCTTGGGAGCATGGGTTTGGGGTAACTCCGTTCAGCTGTCTGTCCAGACAGAGAGTGTCTCTAAATACCATCGTCTCTCTGGACCCTACCCTTTCCCAAGAGGCCAGCCCCTTAACGGAGTCGTCCCAGACGGTGCATCCCACTGAGACCTTTGCTCATCATCACACACCACCGAGCCGCTCAGCTTCACCGCCACCGGACTGCAATTTGTCTGTGACTCAATCTAAACCGATTTCCATCTCCAGGAAGCCTGTTCCAGAGAGCTCACGCCCAGAGAGCCCTGGTGGGTTGTCTACTTATGTCCCATCAATCACAGGCATTGGCCCCTCCAGCTTGTCAATTTTAGATCTCCCTCGGTGGCAAACTCATGCCAAAGACTTCTTCCCTTCAACCCTGGCTCCATGTGATTCCCATCAAGCCCTGCATTCTTCAGAGGCGTCTTCCAGGGGGAGACCCTGCAGCCAACCTTGTAGAGCCTGGGAACCTCTCACTTCTCAGCCCTGATGCCCTGGCACTTCCAGAGAAGCGAGTCCAAAAGAGGTGTGGCTTCCTCAGGTGGAAGGAAACAAAGGGTTCTTTTGCCAGGCAAACAGTTGCTGATAAGCGTGATTGGGCATCCTCCCTTCCTTTCTGGAGCAGCAAAGACCAGTCAAAGGAGCTGCCTATGCATCAGCAGCGCCCATATCCTACAACCTTGGAGGAGGGCCATTGGCAGCACACCCCCATCCAGCTCTTCCGGGGTCTCCAAACTCCTCCTAGGGAGTCCTTCTTCCCTGCTGCCGATGCCTCACATAACATCTCGAATGCCTCCCAGAGCAGGGATCCCCAGTAGTGCCCCATCCACTTCCTCCATCCTTGTCTGAGAACCCACCTCAACTCCTGCCTCAAACCCAGCCCCAACCCAACCCATGTGTCCAGCCCCAGGCCCACCTCCAATCCCCACTCCCAATCCTGCCATCTGGTCCTCTACCCGACATTAAGATCGGTCGAGTGTGTTTTCACAGACCTCAGAATGAATCCGAGAGACTCACGTCAACTGAAAGGCACCATCTGGAATGGGACCTGTTGCACAAGGTGCAGGAACGTGTGTGGGGTTTGCCCACTGTAGTCCAGAGATCCCACAAGGATGATTGTCCTTCAGCTCCTAACCATTCTCCCAAACCCTGTGCCGCCAAGGCCCAAGTTGTCATCTCGGTCCCTCCCAGGCCCATGCTGCTATCTCTATCCCTCATGCACAGTTTCCTCTCAGTGAGGAGATTCGGAAAAAAACCTGGAGAGTCCCCTTGGAAAGAGGATCATCCAACATCGGTGGGGCCTGGCCCCCAGGACCTAGGAGTCTCTCGCAATGATGAGCGGTCCCGGGACTCTTCCACAGCTACCTGAGTCTCGGGGCTATCGTGGACGCTCAGGGAACTCTAAAAAGAGTGAGGTCAAATTGAGTGTCTCTAAAAGTGGGTATGTGGGGGACCCAGAAATGCCTCAGCTAGAGTGCAGTGGCCTGGCAAAGTACAAAGATGACCTGGAGAAGGATAACAATGATTTGGAGAAGGACGAAAATCTGGAGAAGGAAAAGGAGGACCTGAAGAAGGATCAGGGACATATCCCACAGAATGGCCCAAAAGATGTTCTGTTGAGTGACCCAGTTAACTCTTCAGATAATGAAATGGGGTATGTGTCTGAGGAAAAAAAAAAAAAATAGGAGCCCGTCAGTGTGAACCGCCATGGTGTCCGGGGAGACTACGGTCAGAGACAACTTGAAAATGCCCTGAATATACACTGAAGCAGAGAGTCCGGGGAAATCAATGAGGGTCAGTTGCCTGGGACTGTGCAGAATTCGTGGTACACTATGAGGCAGACATCACTACTTTCTGAGAAACCCCAGACTGAAATAAACCAGAGAAGTTGGCCACCATCAGAGGTTGAGGACTACTCCCTGAGTCCCTTGCAGGAGCTTCCCTTTGTTGAACCTAGTGCAGCACAGAAGCTGGAAGACCATGTTTAAAGATTTTGTAAGAGGGGAGGGGGACTTGGGGCCTTCCCCCTAGGGTCCATGAAATCATAGAGGTCTTTTAGTTGAAGAGTCCACATTCCATTCTAGCCTTTCCTCCTCAACCAACGTGAGTTCTGGGGCAAATTGGAAACCTGGAGGTTTCAAACGGCAAACCTGGCAAGCTTGAAATCTCTCCTTGGAGACAAAGCAGGAACAGCAAGTTCACCCCCCAACCCCGTTCGTCCTCTCCCTGCCACCTTAATTTTGGGCAAGGAAGAACAGAGAATTCTGAGGCAATCACCCTCTAATATCAACCATCAGTTGTTCTGAAAACTAAGGAAGGCAGCCATACTCTGACAGCTGTCAGTCATGACACGGTAGGAAACAGATGGCCCCCAAGGTAGCCTACAAGGCGAGGTTCGTCCAGACGTGAGCCAAAGGGTAAGAGTGAAAATTCCGGAGCTAGAAGAGGAGGGCAACAAGGCATAAAGATGAAGGATCCTGGACCAAGACATTCAGGACCAAGGAATTCCATACGCATCAATCACAACCTAGCATCTTGACAACCCACAAGCCAGTTAGCTCCCAAATTATAAAGGGGAATAAGCTTCAAGTCAAAACCACCATCCCACCAAGCATACCAATTCCGCAAGATCCTAACACATGGAATCTTACAGAACCACTCTTGCTTGAGTTCATGCTTAAGCTTTAACGGGACAGGACAGGGAGCGTAGCCAGGCCCAAGCCCAATGCATTGGCCTGCGGCCTGCCACAGATTGTTTGCCTTATAAGGCCTCGTCTACGGCCATACCACCCTGAACGCGCCCGATCTCGTCTGATCTCGGAAGCTAAGCAGGGTCGGGCCTGGTTAGTACTTGGATGGGAGACTTATAAGGCCTCACGGACTCGTGCCCAGGGTGTCTCCAGTGGGGACACGAGAGCTTCCCAGGTGCTACGTGTCCATCCAGAGGACACAGGAATTACTATGGAACAAGAGCAGAGCCCTGGGTCCCCAAGCATGTCTTAAGGAAGTGCCAGAATAAGAATCCCCCACTGGCTGCAAAGACCATGAGGCCTCCGGGTTCCAAGGCACAAGAGCATCGTGGAGGGGATGCAGGACTGGGAACGTCCCACCCGAGAACAGACAGTTTCCCTACGGAACATGTGGCATGGAAGAAGAGGTTCCCTACCCAGGACGCGGCACTGAAGGTAAACCTGGGAAGAGAGCCTTCCCAGACCCTGTCACGGAAGGGTCAGCTGCCTCCTGAAAGCCTTTCTCAAGAAGGGTCAGCCTCCTTCGGAAAGAAAGCCTTTTCAGTTAAAAAAAAAAAAAAAAAAAAAAGAGGGTTTGGTTTCTTTTTGTTTGTTTGTTTGTTTGTTTGTTTTGCAATGGCTTGCTTACTCTTGCAATAAAAGGCAAAATGCACGAAAACTCCCAGGAGAAGCGCAGTCCCCTATCCTCTGTGGAAAGCAAAGGCCTGCTTAAAGGTAGAGCTGCATTTACTGGGATGCCCAAAGCTCAGAAAATAACGACAGCTGTTGGGAAGTTCCAAGAGGAGAGAACGGGGAGTCTGCGTGCAATTAGCCAGCACCTGCCCTCAGCAGCCCATTCCCTCCCCAACCAAGTTTGGGAAAACTCAGCAGAAAGCACAAGGGCAGGCCCAGGCACAGCCTGTCCCGGGGTATCCTTTCAACTACAGGGTTCCCGCCCTTAAGGAGTCAAATACCAGGTCCTGCCAGCAAGAAGCGGCCTTTGCCGGCCAAGGCCTTCCTGGAAGTAACAGACAGCTCAGAAACAAGGACAGACAGCCCCAGAAAGTTGGGGCACTTAAGGACCAGCTACCGCATCAGAAGCATCCCCTCTCCATGCCCCACGGGGAGCCCGCGTCCCACCCAAAGGCCACCTGCGGGCATCAGGCTGCCCAGTGGCTTCCAGCCACTCTCACGACTGCTGAAGGCACAGTGTGCAGAAATGTGTTTCGTACTATTTAGACAGAAAACTTCTCCGGAAATTCCAGTGAGAGGGTTTTGGGGGGCATTTCCTACCCCGAAATAATCCCCTTGTGAGGAATAAATATTTCTCTAATAACGGGTTGTCTGTTCTGTGTACTGTCTTGGGAGCATGGGTTTGGGGTAACTCCGTTCAGCTGTCTGTCCAGACAGAGAGTGTCTCTAAATACCATCGTCTCTCTGGACCCTACCCTTTCCCAAGAGGCCAGCCCCTTAACGGAGTCGTCCCAGACGGTGCATCCCACTGAGACCTTTGCTCATCATCACACACCACCGAGCCGCTCAGCTTCACCGCCACCGGACTGCAATTTGTCTGTGACTCAATCTAAACCGATTTCCATCTCCAGGAAGCCTGTTCCAGAGAGCTCACGCCCAGAGAGCCCTGGTGGGTTGTCTACTTATGTCCCATCAATCACAGGCATTGGCCCCTCCAGCTTGTCAATTTTAGATCTCCCTCGGTGGCAAACTCATGCCAAAGACTTCTTCCCTTCAACCCTGGCTCCATGTGATTCCCATCAAGCCCTGCATTCTTCAGAGGCGTCTTCCAGGGGGAGACCCTGCAGCCAACCTTGTAGAGCCTGGGAACCTCTCACTTCTCAGCCCTGATGCCCTGGCACTTCCAGAGAAGCGAGTCCAAAAGAGGTGTGGCTTCCTCAGGTGGAAGGAAACAAAGGGTTCTTTTGCCAGGCAAACAGTTGCTGATAAGCGTGATTGGGCATCCTCCCTTCCTTTCTGGAGCAGCAAAGACCAGTCAAAGGAGCTGCCTATGCATCAGAAGCGCCCATATCCTACAACCTTGGAGGAGGGCCATTGGCAGCACACCCCCATCCAGCTCTTCCGGGGTCTCCAAACTCCTCCTAGGGAGTCCTTCTTCCCTGCTGCCGATGCCTCACATAACATCTCGAATGCCTCCCAGAGCAGGGATCCCCAGTAGTGCCCCATCCACTTCCTCCATCCTTGTCTGAGAACCCACCTCAACTCCTGCCTCAAACCCAGCCCCAACCCAACCCATGTGTCCAGCCCCAGGCCCACCTTCAATCCCCACTCCCAATCCTGCCATCTGGTCTTCTACCCGACATTAAGATCGGTCGAGTGTGTTTTCACAGACCTCAGAATGAATCCGAGAGACTCACGTCAACTGAAAGGCACCATCTGGAATGGGACCTGTTGCACAAGGTGCAGGAACGTGTGTGGGGTTTGCCCACTGTAGTCCAGAGATCCCACAAGGATGATTGTCCTTCAGCTCCTAACCATTCTCCCAAACCCTGTGCCGCCAAGGCCCAAGTTGTCATCTCGGTCCCTCCCAGGCCCATGCTGCTATCTCTGTCCCTCATGCACAGTTTCCTCTCAGTGAGGAGATTCGGAAAAAAACCTGGAGAGTCCCCTTGGAAAGAGGATCATCCAACACCGGTGGGGCCTGGCCCCCAGGACCTAGGAGTCTCTCGCAATGATGAGCGGTCCCGGGACTCTTCCACAGCTACCTGAGTCTCGGGGCTATCGTGGACGCTCAGGGAACTCTAAAAAGAGTGAGGTCAAATTGAGTGTCTCTAAAAGTGGGTATGTGGGGGACCCAGAAATGCCTCAGCTAGAGTGCAGTGGCCTGGCAAAGTACAAAGATGACCTGGAGAAGGATAACAATGATTTGGAGAAGGACGAAAATCTGGAGAAGGAAAAGGAGGACCTGAAGAAGGATCAGGGACATATCCCACAGAATGGCCCAAAAGATGTTCTGTTGAGTGACCCAGTTAACTCTTCAGATAATGAAATGGGGTATGTGTCTGAGAAAAAAAAAAAAAAATAGGAGGCCGTCAGTGTGAACCGCCATGGTGTCCGGGGAGACTACGGTCAGAGACAACTTGAAAATGCCCTGAATATACACTGAAGCAGAGAGTCCGGGGAAATCAATGAGGGTCAGTTGCCTGGGACTGTGCAGAATTCGTGGTACACTATGAGGCAGACATCACTACTTTCTGAGAAACCCCAGACTGAAATAAACCAGAGAAGTTGGCCACCATCAGAGGTTGAGGACTACTCCCTGAGTCCCTTGCAGGAGCTTCCCTTTGTTGAACCTAGTGCAGCACAGAAGCTGGAAGACCATGTTTAAAGATTTCGTAAGAGGGGAGGGGGACTTGGGGCCTTCCCCCTAGGGTCCATGAAATCATAGAGGTCTTTTAATTGAAGAGTCCACATTCCATTCTAGCCTTTCCTCCTCAACCAACGTGAGTTCTGGGGCAAATTGGAAACCTGGAGGCTTTAAACGGCAAACCTGGCAAGCTTGAAATCTCTCCTTGGAGACAAAGCAGGAACAGCAAGTTCACCCCCCAACCCCGTTCGTCCTCTCCCTGCCACCTTAATTTTGGGCAAGGAAGAACAGAGAATTCTGAGGCAATCACCCTCTAATATCAACCATCAGTTGTTCTGAAAACTAGGGAAGGCAGCCGTACTCTGACAGCTGTCAGTCATGACACGGTAGGAAACAGATGGCCCCCAAGGTAGCCTACAAGGCGAGGTTCGTCCAGACGTGAGCCAAAGGGTAAGAGTGAAAATTCCGGAGCTAGAAGAGGAGGGCAACAAGGCATAAAGATGAAGGATCCTGGACCAAGACATTCAGGACCAAGGAATTCCATACGCATCAATCACAACCTAGCATCTTGACAACCCACAAGCCAGTTAGCTCCCAAATTATAAAGGGGAATAAGCTTCAAGTCAAAACCACCATCCCACCAAGCATACCAATTCCGCAAGATCCTAACACATGGAATCTTACAGAACCACTCTTGCTTGAGTTCATGCTTAAGCTTTAACGGGACAGGACAGGGAGCGTAGCCAGGCCCAAGCCCAATGCATTGGCCTGCGGCCTGCCACAGATTGTTTGCCTTATAAGGCCTCGTCTACGGCCATACCACCCTGAACGCGCCCGATCTCGTCTGATCTCGGAAGCTAAGCAGGGTCGGGCCTGGTTAGTACTTGGATGGGAGACTTATAAGGCCTCACGGACTCGTGCCCAGGGTGTCTCCAGTGGGGACACGAGAGCTTCCCAGGTGCTACGTGTCCATCCAGAGGACACAGGAATTACTATGGAACAAGAGCAGAGCCCTGGGTCCCAAGCATGTCTTAAGGAAGTGGCAGAATAAGAATCCCCCACTGGCTGCAAAGACCATGAGGCCTCAGGGTTCCAAGGCACAAGAGCATCGTGGAGGGGATGCAGGACTGGGAACGTCCCACCCGAGAACAGACAGTTTCCCTACGGAACATGTGGCATGGAAGAAGAGGTTCCCTACCCAGGACGCGGCACTGAAGGTAAACCTGGGAAGAGAGCCTTCCCAGACCCTGTCACGGAAGGGTCAGCTGCCTCCTGAAAGCCTTTCTCAAGAAGGGTCAGCCTCCTTCGGAAAGAAAGCCTTTTCAGTTAAAAAAAAAAAAAAAAAAAAAGAGGGTTTGGTTTCTTTTTGTTTGTTTGTTTGTTTGTTTGTTTTGCAATGGCTTGCTTACTCTTGCAATAAAAGGCAAAATGCACGAAAACTCCCAGGAGAAGCGCAGTCCCCTATCCTCTGGGGAAAGCAAAGGCCTGCTTAAAGGTAGAGCTGCATTTACTGGGATGCCCAAAGCTCAGAAAATAACGACAGCTGTTGGGAAGTTCCAAGAGGAGAGAATGGGGAGTCTGCGTGCAATTAGCCAGCACCTGCCCTCAGCAGCCCATTCCCTCCCCAACCAAGTTTGGGAAAACTCAGCAGAAAGCACAAGTGCAGGCCCAGGCACAGCCTGTCCCGGGGTATCCTTTCAACTACAGGGTTCCCGCCCTTAAGGAGTCAAATACCAGGTCCTGCCAGCAAGAAGCGGCCTTTGCCGGCCAAGGCCTTCCTGGAAGTAACAGACAGCTCAGAAACAAGGACAGACAGCCCCAGAAAGTTGGGGCACTTAAGGACCAGCTACCGCATCAGAAGCATCCCCTCTCCATGCCCCACGGGGAGCCCGCGTCCCACCCAAAGGCCACCTGCGGGCATCAGGCTGCCCAGTGGCTTCCAGCCACTCTCACGACTGCTGAAGGCACAGTGTGCAGAAATGTGTTTCGTACTATTTAGACAGAAAACTTCTCCGGAAATTCCAGTGAGAGGGTTTTGGGGGGCATTTCCTACCCCGAAATAATCCCCTTGTGAGGAATAAATATTTCTCTAATAACGGGTTGTCTGTTCTGTGTACTGTCTTGGGAGCATGGGTTTGGGGTAACTCCGTTCAGCTGTCTGTCCAGACAGAGAGTGTCTCTAAATACCATCGTCTCTCTGGACCCTACCCTTTCCCAAGAGGCCAGCCCCTTAACGGAGTCGTCCCAGACGGTGCATCCCACTGAGACCTTTGCTCATCATCACACACCACCGAGCCGCTCAGCTTCACCGCCACCGGACTGCAATTTGTCTGTGACTCAATCTAAACCGATTTCCATCTCCAGGAAGCCTGTTCCAGAGAGCTCACGCCCAGAGAGCCCTGGTGGGTTGTCTACTTATGTCCCATCAATCACAGGCATTGGCCCCTCCAGCTTGTCAATTTTAGATCTCCCTCGGTGGCAAACTCATGCCAAAGACTTCTTCCCTTCAACCCTGGCTCCATGTGATTCCCATCAAGCCCTGCATTCTTCAGAGGCGTCTTCCAGGGGGAGACCCTGCAGCCAACCTTGTAGAGCCTGGGAACCTCTCACTTCTCAGCCCTGATGCCCTGGCACTTCCAGAGAAGCGAGTCCAAAAGAGGTGTGGCTTCCTCAGGTGGAAGGAAACAAAGGGTTCTTTTGCCAGGCAAACAGTTGCTGATAAGCGTGATTGGGCATCCTCCCTTCCTTTCTGGAGCAGCAAAGACCAGTCAAAGGAGCTGCCTATGCATCAGCAGCGCCCATATCCTACAACCTTGGAGGAGGGCCATTGGCAGCACACCCCCATCCAGCTCTTCCGGGGTCTCCAAACTCCTCCTAGGGAGTCCTTCTTCCCTGCTGCCGATGCCTCACATAACATCTCGAATGCCTCCCAGAGCAGGGATCCCCAGTAGTGCCCCATCCACTTCCTCCATCCTTGTCTGAGAACCCACCTCAACTCCTGCCTCAAACCCAGCCCCAACCCAACCCATGTGTCCAGCCCCAGGCCCACCTTCAATCCCCACTCCCAATCCTGCCATCTGGTCTTCTACCCGACATTAAGATCGGTCGAGTGTGTTTTCACAGACCTCAGAATGAATCCGAGAGACTCACGTCAACTGAAAGGCACCATCTGGAATGGGACCTGTTGCACAAGGTGCAGGAACGTGTGTGGGGTTTGCCCACTGTAGTCCAGAGATCCCACAAGGATGATTGTCCTTCAGCTCCTAACCATTCTCCCAAACCCTGTGCCGCCAAGGCCCAAGTTGTCATCTCGGTCCCTCCCAGGCCCATGCTGCTATCTCTGTCCCTCATGCACAGTTTCCTCTCAGTGAGGAGATTCGGAAAAAAACCTGGAGAGTCCCCTTGGAAAGAGGATCATCCAACACCGGTGGGGCCTGGCCCCCAGGACCTAGGAGTCTCTCGCAATGATGAGCGGTCCCGGGACTCTTCCACAGCTACCTGAGTCTCGGGGCTATCGTGGACGCTCAGGGAACTCTAAAAAGAGTGAGGTCAAATTGAGTGTCTCTAAAAGTGGGTATGTGGGGGACCCAGAAATGCCTCAGCTAGAGTGCAGTGGCCTGGCAAAGTACAAAGATGACCTGGAGAAGGATAACAATGATTTGGAGAAGGACGAAAATCTGGAGAAGGAAAAGGAGGACCTGAAGAAGGATCAGGGACATATCCCACAGAATGGCCCAAAAGATGTTCTGTTGAGTGACCCAGTTAACTCTTCAGATAATGAAATGGGGTATGTGTCTGAGAAAAAAAAAAAAAAATAGGAGGCCGTCAGTGTGAACCGCCATGGTGTCCGGGGAGACTACGGTCAGAGACAACTTGAAAATGCCCTGAATATACACTGAAGCAGAGAGTCCGGGGAAATCAATGAGGGTCAGTTGCCTGGGACTGTGCAGAATTCGTGGTACACTATGAGGCAGACATCACTACTTTCTGAGAAACCCCAGACTGAAATAAACCAGAGAAGTTGGCCACCATCAGAGGTTGAGGACTACTCCCTGAGTCCCTTGCAGGAGCTTCCCTTTGTTGAACCTAGTGCAGCACAGAAGCTGGAAGACCATGTTTAAAGATTTCGTAAGAGGGGAGGGGGACTTGGGGCCTTCCCCCTAGGGTCCATGAAATCATAGAGGTCTTTTAATTGAAGAGTCCACATTCCATTCTAGCCTTTCCTCCTCAACCAACGTGAGTTCTGGGGCAAATTGGAAACCTGGAGGCTTTAAACGGCAAACCTGGCAAGCTTGAAATCTCTCCTTGGAGACAAAGCAGGAACAGCAAGTTCACCCCCCAACCCCGTTCGTCCTCTCCCTGCCACCTTAATTTTGGGCAAGGAAGAACAGAGAATTCTGAGGCAATCACCCTCTAATATCAACCATCAGTTGTTCTGAAAACTAGGGAAGGCAGCCGTACTCTGACAGCTGTCAGTCATGACACGGTAGGAAACAGATGGCCCCCAAGGTAGCCTACAAGGCGAGGTTCGTCCAGACGTGAGCCAAAGGGTAAGAGTGAAAATTCCGGAGCTAGAAGAGGAGGGCAACAAGGCATAAAGATGAAGGATCCTGGACCAAGACATTCAGGACCAAGGAATTCCATACGCATCAATCACAACCTAGCATCTTGACAACCCACAAGCCAGTTAGCTCCCAAATTATAAAGGGGAATAAGCTTCAAGTCAAAACCACCATCCCACCAAGCATACCAATTCCGCAAGATCCTAACACATGGAATCTTACAGAACCACTCTTGCTTGAGTTCATGCTTAAGCTTTAACGGGACAGGACAGGGAGCGTAGCCAGGCCCAAGCCCAATGCATTGGCCTGCGGCCTGCCACAGATTGTTTGCCTTATAAGGCCTCGTCTACGGCCATACCACCCTGAACGCGCCCGATCTCGTCTGATCTCGGAAGCTAAGCAGGGTCGGGCCTGGTTAGTACTTGGATGGGAGACTTATAAGGCCTCACGGACTCGTGCCCAGGGTGTCTCCAGTGGGGACACGAGAGCTTCCCAGGTGCTACGTGTCCATCCAGAGGACACAGGAATTACTATGGAACAAGAGCAGAGCCCTGGGTCCCAAGCATGTCTTAAGGAAGTGGCAGAATAAGAATCCCCCACTGGCTGCAAAGACCATGAGGCCTCAGGGTTCCAAGGCACAAGAGCATCGTGGAGGGGATGCAGGACTGGGAACGTCCCACCCGAGAACAGACAGTTTCCCTACGGAACATGTGGCATGGAAGAAGAGGTTCCCTACCCAGGACGCGGCACTGAAGGTAAACCTGGGAAGAGAGCCTTCCCAGACCCTGTCACGGAAGGGTCAGCTGCCTCCTGAAAGCCTTTCTCAAGAAGGGTCAGCCTCCTTCGGAAAGAAAGCCTTTTCAGTTAAAAAAAAAAAAAAAAAAAAAGAGGGTTTGGTTTCTTTTTGTTTGTTTGTTTGTTTGTTTGTTTTGCAATGGCTTGCTTACTCTTGCAATAAAAGGCAAAATGCACGAAAACTCCCAGGAGAAGCGCAGTCCCCTATCCTCTGGGGAAAGCAAAGGCCTGCTTAAAGGTAGAGCTGCATTTACTGGGATGCCCAAAGCTCAGAAAATAACGACAGCTGTTGGGAAGTTCCAAGAGGAGAGAATGGGGAGTCTGCGTGCAATTAGCCAGCACCTGCCCTCAGCAGCCCATTCCCTCCCCAACCAAGTTTGGGAAAACTCAGCAGAAAGCACAAGTGCAGGCCCAGGCACAGCCTGTCCCGGGGTATCCTTTCAACTACAGGGTTCCCGCCCTTAAGGAGTCAAATACCAGGTCCTGCCAGCAAGAAGCGGCCTTTGCCGGCCAAGGCCTTCCTGGAAGTAACAGACAGCTCAGAAACAAGGACAGACAGCCCCAGAAAGTTGGGGCACTTAAGGACCAGCTACCGCATCAGAAGCATCCCCTCTCCATGCCCCACGGGGAGCCCGCGTCCCACCCAAAGGCCACCTGCGGGCATCAGGCTGCCCAGTGGCTTCCAGCCACTCTCACGACTGCTGAAGGCACAGTGTGCAGAAATGTGTTTCGTACTATTTAGACAGAAAACTTCTCCGGAAATTCCAGTGAGAGGGTTTTGGGGGGCATTTCCTACCCCGAAATAATCCCCTTGTGAGGAATAAATATTTCTCTAATAACGGGTTGTCTGTTCTGTGTACTGTCTTGGGAGCATGGGTTTGGGGTAACTCCGTTCAGCTGTCTGTCCAGACAGAGAGTGTCTCTAAATACCATCGTCTCTCTGGACCCTACCCTTTCCCAAGAGGCCAGCCCCTTAACGGAGTCGTCCCAGACGGTGCATCCCACTGAGACCTTTGCTCATCATCACACACCACCGAGCCGCTCAGCTTCACCGCCACCGGACTGCAATTTGTCTGTGACTCAATCTAAACCGATTTCCATCTCCAGGAAGCCTGTTCCAGAGAGCTCACGCCCAGAGAGCCCTGGTGGGTTGTCTACTTATGTCCCATCAATCACAGGCATTGGCCCCTCCAGCTTGTCAATTTTAGATCTCCCTCGGTGGCAAACTCATGCCAAAGACTTCTTCCCTTCAACCCTGGCTCCATGTGATTCCCATCAAGCCCTGCATTCTTCAGAGGCGTCTTCCAGGGGGAGACCCTGCAGCCAACCTTGTAGAGCCTGGGAACCTCTCACTTCTCAGCCCTGATGCCCTGGCACTTCCAGAGAAGCGAGTCCAAAAGAGGTGTGGCTTCCTCAGGTGGAAGGAAACAAAGGGTTCTTTTGCCAGGCAAACAGTTGCTGATAAGCGTGATTGGGCATCCTCCCTTCCTTTCTGGAGCAGCAAAGACCAGTCAAAGGAGCTGCCTATGCATCAGCAGCGCCCATATCCTACAACCTTGGAGGAGGGCCATTGGCAGCACACCCCCATCCAGCTCTTCCGGGGTCTCCAAACTCCTCCTAGGGAGTCCTTCTTCCCTGCTGCCGATGCCTCACATAACATCTCGAATGCCTCCCAGAGCAGGGATCCCCAGTAGTGCCCCATCCACTTCCTCCATCCTTGTCTGAGAACCCACCTCAACTCCTGCCTCAAACCCAGCCCCAACCCAACCCATGTGTCCAGCCCCAGGCCCACCTTCAATCCCCACTCCCAATCCTGCCATCTGGTCCTCTACCCGACATTAAGATCGGTCGAGTGTGTTTTCACAGACCTCAGAATGAATCCGAGAGACTCACGTCAACTGAAAGGCACCATCTGGAATGGGACCTGTTGCACAAGGTGCAGGAACGTGTGTGGGGTTTGCCCACTGTAGTCCAGAGATCCCACAAGGATGATTGTCCTTCAGCTCCTAACCATTCTCCCAAACCCTGTGCCGCCAAGGCCCAAGTTGTCATCTCGGTCCCTCCCAGGCCCATGCTGCTATCTCTGTCCCTCATGCACAGTTTCCTCTCAGTGAGGAGATTCGGAAAAAAACCTGGAGAGTCCCCTTGGAAAGAGGATCATCCAACACCGGTGGGGCCTGGCCCCCAGGACCTAGGAGTCTCTCGCAATGATGAGCGGTCCCGGGACTCTTCCACAGCTACCTGAGTCTCGGGGCTATCGTGGACGCTCAGGGAACTCTAAAAAGAGTGAGGTCAAATTGAGTGTCTCTAAAAGTGGGTATGTGGGGGACCCAGAAATGCCTCAGCTAGAGTGCAGTGGCCTGGCAAAGTACAAAGATGACCTGGAGAAGGATAACAATGATTTGGAGAAGGACGAAAATCTGGAGAAGGAAAAGGAGGACCTGAAGAAGGATCAGGGACATATCCCAGAGAATGGCCCAAAAGATGTTCTGTTGAGTGACCCAGTTAACTCTTCAGATAATGAAATGGGGTATGTGTCTGAGAAAAAAAAAAAAAAAATAGGAGGCCGTCAGTGTGAACCGCCATGGTGTCCGGGGAGACTACGGTCAGAGACAACTTGAAAATGCCCTGAATATACACTGAAGCAGAGAGTCCGGGGAAATCAATGAGGGTCAGTTGCCTGGGACTGTGCAGAATTCGTGGTACACTATGAGGCAGACATCACTACTTTCTGAGAAACCCCAGACTGAAATAAACCAGAGAAGTTGGCCACCATCAGAGGTTGAGGACTACTCCCTGAGTCCCTTGCAGGAGCTTCCCTTTGTTGAACCTAGTGCAGCACAGAAGCTGGAAGACCATGTTTAAAGATTTCGTAAGAGGGGAGGGGGACTTGGGGCCTTCCCCCTAGGGTCCATGAAATCATAGAGGTCTTTTAATTGAAGAGTCCACATTCCATTCTAGCCTTTCCTCCTCAACCAACGTGAGTTCTGGGGCAAATTGGAAACCTGGAGGCTTTAAACGGCAAACCTGGCAAGCTTGAAATCTCTCCTTGGAGACAAAGCAGGAACAGCAAGTTCACCCCCCAACCCCGTTCGTCCTCTCCCTGCCACCTTAATTTTGGGCAAGGAAGAACAGAGAATTCTGAGGCAATCACCCTCTAATATCAACCATCAGTTGTTCTGAAAACTAGGGAAGGCAGCCGTACTCTGACAGCTGTCAGTCATGACACGGTAGGAAACAGATGGCCCCCAAGGTAGCCTACAAGGCGAGGTTCGTCCAGACGTGAGCCAAAGGGTAAGAGTGAAAATTCCGGAGCTAGAAGAGGAGGGCAACAAGGCATAAAGATGAAGGATCCTGGACCAAGACATTCAGGACCAAGGAATTCCATACGCATCAATCACAACCTAGCATCTTGACAACCCACAAGCCAGTTAGCTCCCAAATTATAAAGGGGAATAAGCTTCAAGTCAAAACCACCATCCCACCAAGCATACCAATTCCGCAAGATCCTAACACATGGAATCTTACAGAACCACTCTTGCTTGAGTTCATGCTTAAGCTTTAACGGGACAGGACAGGGAGCGTAGCCAGGCCCAAGCCCAATGCATTGGCCTGCGGCCTGCCACAGATTGTTTGCCTTATAAGGCCTCGTCTACGGCCATACCACCCTGAACGCGCCCGATCTCGTCTGATCTCGGAAGCTAAGCAGGGTCGGGCCTGGTTAGTACTTGGATGGGAGACTTATAAGGCCTCACGGACTCGTGCCCAGGGTGTCTCCAGTGGGGACACGAGAGCTTCCCAGGTGCTACGTGTCCATCCAGAGGACACAGGAATTACTATGGAACAAGAGCAGAGCCCTGGGTCCCAAGCATGTCTTAAGGAAGTGGCAGAATAAGAATCCCCCACTGGCTGCAAAGACCATGAGGCCTCAGGGTTCCAAGGCACAAGAGCATCGTGGAGGGGATGCAGGACTGGGAACGTCCCACCCGAGAACAGACAGTTTCCCTACGGAACATGTGGCATGGAAGAAGAGGTTCCCTACCCAGGACGCGGCACTGAAGGTAAACCTGGGAAGAGAGCCTTCCCAGACCCTGTCACGGAAGGGTCAGCTGCCTCCTGAAAGCCTTTCTCAAGAAGGGTCAGCCTCCTTCGGAAAGAAAGCCTTTTCAGTTAAAAAAAAAAAAAAAAAAAAGAGGGTTTGGTTTCTTTTTGTTTGTTTGTTTGTTTGTTTTGCAATGGCTTGCTTACTCTTGCAATAAAAGGCAAAATGCACGAAAACTCCCAGGAGAAGCGCAGTCCCCTATCCTCTGGGGAAAGCAAAGGCCTGCTTAAAGGTAGAGCTGCATTTACTGGGATGCCCAAAGCTCAGAAAATAACGACAGCTGTTGGGAAGTTCCAAGAGGAGAGAACGGGGAGTCTGCGTGCAATTAGCCAGCACCTGTCCTCAGCAGCCCATTCCCTCCCCAACCAAGTTTGGGAAAACTCAGCAGAAAGCACAAGTGCAGGCCCAGGCACAGCCTGTCCGGGGTATCCTTTCAACTACAGGGTTCCCGCCCTTAAGGAGTCAAATACCAGGTCCTGCCAGCAAGAAGCGGTCTTTGCCGGCCAAGGCCTTCCTGGAAGTAACAGACAGCTCAGAAACAAGGACAGACAGCCCCAGAAAGTTGGGGCACTTAAGGACCAGCTACCGCATCAGAAGCATCCCCTCTCCATGCCCCACGGGGAGCCCGCGTCCCACCCAAAGGCCACCTGCGGGCATCAGGCTGCCCAGTGGCTTCCAGCCACTCTCACGACTGCTGAAGGCACAGTGTGCAGAAATGTGTTTCGTACTATTTAGACAGAAAACTTCTCCGGAAATTCCAGTGAGAGGGTTTTGGGGGGCATTTCCTACCCCGAAATAATCCCCTTGTGAGGAATAAATATTTCTCTAATAACGGGTTGTCTGTTCTGTGTACTGTCTTGGGAGCATGGGTTTGGGGTAACTCCGTTCAGCTGTCTGTCCAGACAGAGAGTGTCTCTAAATACCATCGTCTCTCTGGACCCTACCCTTTCCCAAGAGGCCAGCCCCTTAACGGAGTCGTCCCAGACGGTGCATCCCACTGAGACCTTTGCTCATCATCACACACCACCGAGCCGCTCAGCTTCACCGCCACCGGACTGCAATTTGTCTGTGACTCAATCTAAACCGATTTCCATCTCCAGGAAGCCTGTTCCAGAGAGCTCACGCCCAGAGAGCCCTGGTGGGTTGTCTACTTATGTCCCATCAATCACAGGCATTGGCCCCTCCAGCTTGTCAATTTTAGATCTCCCTCGGTGGCAAACTCATGCCAAAGACTTCTTCCCTTCAACCCTGGCTCCATGTGATTCCCATCAAGCCCTGCATTCTTCAGAGGCGTCTTCCAGGGGGAGACCCTGCAGCCAACCTTGTAGAGCCTGGGAACCTCTCACTTCTCAGCCCTGATGCCCTGGCACTTCCAGAGAAGCGAGTCCAAAAGAGGTGTGGCTTCCTCAGGTGGAAGGAAACAAAGGGTTCTTTTGCCAGGCAAACAGTTGCTGATAAGCGTGATTGGGCATCCTCCCTTCCTTTCTGGAGCAGCAAAGACCAGTCAAAGGAGCTGCCTATGCATCAGCAGCGCCCATATCCTACAACCTTGGAGGAGGGCCATTGGCAGCACACCCCCATCCAGCTCTTCCGGGGTCTCCAAACTCCTCCTAGGGAGTCCTTCTTCCCTGCTGCCGATGCCTCACATAACATCTCGAATGCCTCCCAGAGCAGGGATCCCCAGTAGTGCCCCATCCACTTCCTCCATCCTTGTCTGAGAACCCACCTCAACTCCTGCCTCAAACCCAGCCCCAACCCAACCCATGTGTCCAGCCCCAGGCCCACCTTCAATCCCCACTCCCAATCCTGCCATCTGGTCCTCTACCCGACATTAAGATCGGTCGAGTGTGTTTTCACAGACCTCAGAATGAATCCGAGAGACTCACGTCAACTGAAAGGCACCATCTGGAATGGGACCTGTTGCACAAGGTGCAGGAACGTGTGTGGGGTTTGCCCACTGTAGTCCAGAGATCCCACAAGGATGATTGTCCTTCAGCTCCTAACCATTCTCCCAAACCCTGTGCCGCCAAGGCCCAAGTTGTCATCTCGGTCCCTCCCAGGCCCATGCTGCTATCTCTGTCCCTCATGCACAGTTTCCTCTCAGTGAGGAGATTCGGAAAAAAACCTGGAGAGTCCCCTTGGAAAGAGGATCATCCAACACCGGTGGGGCCTGGCCCCCAGGACCTAGGAGTCTCTCGCAATGATGAGCGGTCCCGGGACTCTTCCACAGCTACCTGAGTCTCGGGGCTATCGTGGACGCTCAGGGAACTCTAAAAAGAGTGAGGTCAAATTGAGTGTCTCTAAAAGTGGGTATGTGGGGGACCCAGAAATGCCTCAGCTAGAGTGCAGTGGCCTGGCAAAGTACAAAGATGACCTGGAGAAGGATAACAATGATTTGGAGAAGGACGAAAATCTGGAGAAGGAAAAGGAGGACCTGAAGAAGGATCAGGGACATATCCCAGAGAATGGCCCAAAAGATGTTCTGTTGAGTGACCCAGTTAACTCTTCAGATAATGAAATGGGGTATGTGTCTGAGAAAAAAAAAAAAAAAATAGGAGGCCGTCAGTGTGAACCGCCATGGTGTCCGGGGAGACTACGGTCAGAGACAACTTGAAAATGCCCTGAATATACACTGAAGCAGAGAGTCCGGGGAAATCAATGAGGGTCA
Source organism: Martes martes (assembly GCF_963455335.1). Lineage (NCBI taxonomy): Eukaryota > Metazoa > Chordata > Mammalia > Carnivora > Mustelidae > Martes > Martes martes. Next base: position 24,610,521 of record NC_137900.1, read on the forward strand.
GTTGCCTGGGACTGTGCAGAATTCGTGGTACACTATGAGGCAGACATCACTACTTTCTGAGAAACCCCAGACTGAAATAAACCAGAGAAGTTGGCCACCATCAGAGGTTGAGGACTACTCCCTGAGTCCCTTGCAGGAGCTTCCCTTTGTTGAACCTAGTGCAGCACAGAAGCTGGAAGACCATGTTTAAAGATTTCGTAAGAGGGGAGGGGGACTTGGGGCCTTCCCCCTAGGGTCCATGAAATCATAGAGGTCTTTTAATTGAAGAGTCCACATTCCATTCTAGCCTTTCCTCCTCAACCAACGTGAGTTCTGGGGCAAATTGGAAACCTGGAGGCTTTAAACGGCAAACCTGGCAAGCTTGAAATCTCTCCTTGGAGACAAAGCAGGAACAGCAAGTTCACCCCCCAACCCCGTTCGTCCTCTCCCTGCCACCTTAATTTTGGGCAAGGAAGAACAGAGAATTCTGAGGCAATCACCCTCTAATATCAACCATCAGTTGTTCTGAAAACTAGGGAAGGCAGCCGTACTCTGACAGCTGTCAGTCATGACACGGTAGGAAACAGATGGCCCCCAAGGTAGCCTACAAGGCGAGGTTCGTCCAGACGTGAGCCAAAGGGTAAGAGTGAAAATTCCGGAGCTAGAAGAGGAGGGCAACAAGGCATAAAGATGAAGGATCCTGGACCAAGACATTCAGGACCAAGGAATTCCATACGCATCAATCACAACCTAGCATCTTGACAACCCACAAGCCAGTTAGCTCCCAAATTATAAAGGGGAATAAGCTTCAAGTCAAAACCACCATCCCACCAAGCATACCAATTCCGCAAGATCCTAACACATGGAATCTTACAGAACCACTCTTGCTTGAGTTCATGCTTAAGCTTTAACGGGACAGGACAGGGAGCGTAGCCAGGCCCAAGCCCAATGCATTGGCCTGCGGCCTGCCACAGATTGTTTGCCTTATAAGGCCTCGTCTACGGCCATACCACCCTGAACGCGCCCGATCTCGTCTGATCTCGGAAGCTAAGCAGGGTCGGGCCTGGTTAGTACTTGGATGGGAGACTTATAAGGCCTCACGGACTCGTGCCCAGGGTGTCTCCAGTGGGGACACGAGAGCTTCCCAGGTGCTACGTGTCCATCCAGAGGACACAGGAATTACTATGGAACAAGAGCAGAGCCCTGGGTCCCAAGCATGTCTTAAGGAAGTGGCAGAATAAGAATCCCCCACTGGCTGCAAAGACCATGAGGCCTCAGGGTTCCAAGGCACAAGAGCATCGTGGAGGGGATGCAGGACTGGGAACGTCCCACCCGAGAACAGACAGTTTCCCTACGGAACATGTGGCATGGAAGAAGAGGTTCCCTACCCAGGACGCGGCACTGAAGGTAAACCTGGGAAGAGAGCCTTCCCAGACCCTGTCACGGAAGGGTCAGCTGCCTCCTGAAAGCCTTTCTCAAGAAGGGTCAGCCTCCTTCGGAAAGAAAGCCTTTTCAGTTAAAAAAAAAAAAAAAAAAAAGAGGGTTTGGTTTCTTTTTGTTTGTTTGTTTGTTTGTTTTGCAATGGCTTGCTTACTCTTGCAATAAAAGGCAAAATGCACGAAAACTCCCAGGAGAAGCGCAGTCCCCTATCCTCTGGGGAAAGCAAAGGCCTGCTTAAAGGTAGAGCTGCATTTACTGGGATGCCCAAAGCTCAGAAAATAACGACAGCTGTTGGGAAGTTCCAAGAGGAGAGAACGGGGAGTCTGCGTGCAATTAGCCAGCACCTGTCCTCAGCAGCCCATTCCCTCCCCAACCAAGTTTGGGAAAACTCAGCAGAAAGCACAAGTGCAGGCCCAGGCACAGCCTGTCCGGGGTATCCTTTCAACTACAGGGTTCCCGCCCTTAAGGAGTCAAATACCAGGTCCTGCCAGCAAGAAGCGGTCTTTGCCGGCCAAGGCCTTCCTGGAAGTAACAGACAGCTCAGAAACAAGGACAGACAGCCCCAGAAAGTTGGGGCACTTAAGGACCAGCTACCGCATCAGAAGCATCCCCTCTCCATGCCCCACGGGGAGCCCGCGTCCCACCCAAAGGCCACCTGCGGGCATCAGGCTGCCCAGTGGCTTCCAGCCACTCTCACGACTGCTGAAGGCACAGTGTGCAGAAATGTGTTTCGTACTATTTAGACAGAAAACTTCTCCGGAAATTCCAGTGAGAGGGTTTTGGGGGGCATTTCCTACCCCGAAATAATCCCCTTGTGAGGAATAAATATTTCTCTAATAACGGGTTGTCTGTTCTGTGTACTGTCTTGGGAGCATGGGTTTGGGGTAACTCCGTTCAGCTGTCTGTCCAGACAGAGAGTGTCTCTAAATACCATCGTCTCTCTGGACCCTACCCTTTCCCAAGAGGCCAGCCCCTTAACGGAGTCGTCCCAGACGGTGCATCCCACTGAGACCTTTGCTCATCATCACACACCACCGAGCCGCTCAGCTTCACCGCCACCGGACTGCAATTTGTCTGTGACTCAATCTAAACCGATTTCCATCTCCAGGAAGCCTGTTCCAGAGAGCTCACGCCCAGAGAGCCCTGGTGGGTTGTCTACTTATGTCCCATCAATCACAGGCATTGGCCCCTCCAGCTTGTCAATTTTAGATCTCCCTCGGTGGCAAACTCATGCCAAAGACTTCTTCCCTTCAACCCTGGCTCCATGTGATTCCCATCAAGCCCTGCATTCTTCAGAGGCGTCTTCCAGGGGGAGACCCTGCAGCCAACCTTGTAGAGCCTGGGAACCTCTCACTTCTCAGCCCTGATGCCCTGGCACTTCCAGAGAAGCGAGTCCAAAAGAGGTGTGGCTTCCTCAGGTGGAAGGAAACAAAGGGTTCTTTTGCCAGGCAAACAGTTGCTGATAAGCGTGATTGGGCATCCTCCCTTCCTTTCTGGAGCAGCAAAGACCAGTCAAAGGAGCTGCCTATGCATCAGCAGCGCCCATATCCTACAACCTTGGAGGAGGGCCATTGGCAGCACACCCCCATCCAGCTCTTCCGGGGTCTCCAAACTCCTCCTAGGGAGTCCTTCTTCCCTGCTGCCGATGCCTCACATAACATCTCGAATGCCTCCCAGAGCAGGGATCCCCAGTAGTGCCCCATCCACTTCCTCCATCCTTGTCTGAGAACCCACCTCAACTCCTGCCTCAAACCCAGCCCCAACCCAACCCATGTGTCCAGCCCCAGGCCCACCTTCAATCCCCACTCCCAATCCTGCCATCTGGTCCTCTACCCGACATTAAGATCGGTCGAGTGTGTTTTCACAGACCTCAGAATGAATCCGAGAGACTCACGTCAACTGAAAGGCACCATCTGGAATGGGACCTGTTGCACAAGGTGCAGGAACGTGTGTGGGGTTTGCCCACTGTAGTCCAGAGATCCCACAAGGATGATTGTCCTTCAGCTCCTAACCATTCTCCCAAACCCTGTGCCGCCAAGGCCCAAGTTGTCATCTCGGTCCCTCCCAGGCCCATGCTGCTATCTCTGTCCCTCATGCACAGTTTCCTCTCAGTGAGGAGATTCGGAAAAAAACCTGGAGAGTCCCCTTGGAAAGAGGATCATCCAACACCGGTGGGGCCTGGCCCCCAGGACCTAGGAGTCTCTCGCAATGATGAGCGGTCCCGGGACTCTTCCACAGCTACCTGAGTCTCGGGGCTATCGTGGACGCTCAGGGAACTCTAAAAAGAGTGAGGTCAAATTGAGTGTCTCTAAAAGTGGGTATGTGGGGGACCCAGAAATGCCTCAGCTAGAGTGCAGTGGCCTGGCAAAGTACAAAGATGACCTGGAGAAGGATAACAATGATTTGGAGAAGGACGAAAATCTGGAGAAGGAAAAGGAGGACCTGAAGAAGGATCAGGGACATATCCCAGAGAATGGCCCAAAAGATGTTCTGTTGAGTGACCCAGTTAACTCTTCAGATAATGAAATGGGGTATGTGTCTGAGAAAAAAAAAAAAAAAATAGGAGGCCGTCAGTGTGAACCGCCATGGTGTCCGGGGAGACTACGGTCAGAGACAACTTGAAAATGCCCTGAATATACACTGAAGCAGAGAGTCCGGGGAAATCAATGAGGGTCAGTTGCCTGGGACTGTGCAGAATTCGTGGTACACTATGAGGCAGACATCACTACTTTCTGAGAAACCCCAGACTGAAATAAACCAGAGAAGTTGGCCACCATCAGAGGTTGAGGACTACTCCCTGAGTCCCTTGCAGGAGCTTCCCTTTGTTGAACCTAGTGCAGCACAGAAGCTGGAAGACCATGTTTAAAGATTTCGTAAGAGGGGAGGGGGACTTGGGGCCTTCCCCCTAGGGTCCATGAAATCATAGAGGTCTTTTAATTGAAGAGTCCACATTCCATTCTAGCCTTTCCTCCTCAACCAACGTGAGTTCTGGGGCAAATTGGAAACCTGGAGGCTTTAAACGGCAAACCTGGCAAGCTTGAAATCTCTCCTTGGAGACAAAGCAGGAACAGCAAGTTCACCCCCCAACCCCGTTCGTCCTCTCCCTGCCACCTTAATTTTGGGCAAGGAAGAACAGAGAATTCTGAGGCAATCACCCTCTAATATCAACCATCAGTTGTTCTGAAAACTAGGGAAGGCAGCCGTACTCTGACAGCTGTCAGTCATGACACGGTAGGAAACAGATGGCCCCCAAGGTAGCCTACAAGGCGAGGTTCGTCCAGACGTGAGCCAAAGGGTAAGAGTGAAAATTCCGGAGCTAGAAGAGGAGGGCAACAAGGCATAAAGATGAAGGATCCTGGACCAAGACATTCAGGACCAAGGAATTCCATACGCATCAATCACAACCTAGCATCTTGACAACCCACAAGCCAGTTAGCTCCCAAATTATAAAGGGGAATAAGCTTCAAGTCAAAACCACCATCCCACCAAGCATACCAATTCCGCAAGATCCTAACACATGGAATCTTACAGAACCACTCTTGCTTGAGTTCATGCTTAAGCTTTAACGGGACAGGACAGGGAGCGTAGCCAGGCCCAAGCCCAATGCATTGGCCTGCGGCCTGCCACAGATTGTTTGCCTTATAAGGCCTCGTCTACGGCCATACCACCCTGAACGCGCCCGATCTCGTCTGATCTCGGAAGCTAAGCAGGGTCGGGCCTGGTTAGTACTTGGATGGGAGACTTATAAGGCCTCACGGACTCGTGCCCAGGGTGTCTCCAGTGGGGACACGAGAGCTTCCCAGGTGCTACGTGTCCATCCAGAGGACACAGGAATTACTATGGAACAAGAGCAGAGCCCTGGGTCCCAAGCATGTCTTAAGGAAGTGGCAGAATAAGAATCCCCCACTGGCTGCAAAGACCATGAGGCCTCAGGGTTCCAAGGCACAAGAGCATCGTGGAGGGGATGCAGGACTGGGAACGTCCCACCCGAGAACAGACAGTTTCCCTACGGAACATGTGGCATGGAAGAAGAGGTTCCCTACCCAGGACGCGGCACTGAAGGTAAACCTGGGAAGAGAGCCTTCCCAGACCCTGTCACGGAAGGGTCAGCTGCCTCCTGAAAGCCTTTCTCAAGAAGGGTCAGCCTCCTTCGGAAAGAAAGCCTTTTCAGTTAAAAAAAAAAAAAAAAAAAAGAGGGTTTGGTTTCTTTTTGTTTGTTTGTTTGTTTGTTTTGCAATGGCTTGCTTACTCTTGCAATAAAAGGCAAAATGCACGAAAACTCCCAGGAGAAGCGCAGTCCCCTATCCTCTGGGGAAAGCAAAGGCCTGCTTAAAGGTAGAGCTGCATTTACTGGGATGCCCAAAGCTCAGAAAATAACGACAGCTGTTGGGAAGTTCCAAGAGGAGAGAACGGGGAGTCTGCGTGCAATTAGCCAGCACCTGTCCTCAGCAGCCCATTCCCTCCCCAACCAAGTTTGGGAAAACTCAGCAGAAAGCACAAGTGCAGGCCCAGGCACAGCCTGTCCGGGGTATCCTTTCAACTACAGGGTTCCCGCCCTTAAGGAGTCAAATACCAGGTCCTGCCAGCAAGAAGCGGTCTTTGCCGGCCAAGGCCTTCCTGGAAGTAACAGACAGCTCAGAAACAAGGACAGACAGCCCCAGAAAGTTGGGGCACTTAAGGACCAGCTACCGCATCAGAAGCATCCCCTCTCCATGCCCCACGGGGAGCCCGCGTCCCACCCAAAGGCCACCTGCGGGCATCAGGCTGCCCAGTGGCTTCCAGCCACTCTCACGACTGCTGAAGGCACAGTGTGCAGAAATGTGTTTCGTACTATTTAGACAGAAAACTTCTCCGGAAATTCCAGTGAGAGGGTTTTGGGGGGCATTTCCTACCCCGAAATAATCCCCTTGTGAGGAATAAATATTTCTCTAATAACGGGTTGTCTGTTCTGTGTACTGTCTTGGGAGCATGGGTTTGGGGTAACTCCGTTCAGCTGTCTGTCCAGACAGAGAGTGTCTCTAAATACCATCGTCTCTCTGGACCCTACCCTTTCCCAAGAGGCCAGCCCCTTAACGGAGTCGTCCCAGACGGTGCATCCCACTGAGACCTTTGCTCATCATCACACACCACCGAGCCGCTCAGCTTCACCGCCACCGGACTGCAATTTGTCTGTGACTCAATCTAAACCGATTTCCATCTCCAGGAAGCCTGTTCCAGAGAGCTCACGCCCAGAGAGCCCTGGTGGGTTGTCTACTTATGTCCCATCAATCACAGGCATTGGCCCCTCCAGCTTGTCAATTTTAGATCTCCCTCGGTGGCAAACTCATGCCAAAGACTTCTTCCCTTCAACCCTGGCTCCATGTGATTCCCATCAAGCCCTGCATTCTTCAGAGGCGTCTTCCAGGGGGAGACCCTGCAGCCAACCTTGTAGAGCCTGGGAACCTCTCACTTCTCAGCCCTGATGCCCTGGCACTTCCAGAGAAGCGAGTCCAAAAGAGGTGTGGCTTCCTCAGGTGGAAGGAAACAAAGGGTTCTTTTGCCAGGCAAACAGTTGCTGATAAGCGTGATTGGGCATCCTCCCTTCCTTTCTGGAGCAGCAAAGACCAGTCAAAGGAGCTGCCTATGCATCAGCAGCGCCCATATCCTACAACCTTGGAGGAGGGCCATTGGCAGCACACCCCCATCCAGCTCTTCCGGGGTCTCCAAACTCCTCCTAGGGAGTCCTTCTTCCCTGCTGCCGATGCCTCACATAACATCTCGAATGCCTCCCAGAGCAGGGATCCCCAGTAGTGCCCCATCCACTTCCTCCATCCTTGTCTGAGAACCCACCTCAACTCCTGCCTCAAACCCAGCCCCAACCCAACCCATGTGTCCAGCCCCAGGCCCACCTTCAATCCCCACTCCCAATCCTGCCATCTGGTCCTCTACCCGACATTAAGATCGGTCGAGTGTGTTTTCACAGACCTCAGAATGAATCCGAGAGACTCACGTCAACTGAAAGGCACCATCTGGAATGGGACCTGTTGCACAAGGTGCAGGAACGTGTGTGGGGTTTGCCCACTGTAGTCCAGAGATCCCACAAGGATGATTGTCCTTCAGCTCCTAACCATTCTCCCAAACCCTGTGCCGCCAAGGCCCAAGTTGTCATCTCGGTCCCTCCCAGGCCCATGCTGCTATCTCTGTCCCTCATGCACAGTTTCCTCTCAGTGAGGAGATTCGGAAAAAAACCTGGAGAGTCCCCTTGGAAAGAGGATCATCCAACACCGGTGGGGCCTGGCCCCCAGGACCTAGGAGTCTCTCGCAATGATGAGCGGTCCCGGGACTCTTCCACAGCTACCTGAGTCTCGGGGCTATCGTGGACGCTCAGGGAACTCTAAAAAGAGTGAGGTCAAATTGAGTGTCTCTAAAAGTGGGTATGTGGGGGACCCAGAAATGCCTCAGCTAGAGTGCAGTGGCCTGGCAAAGTACAAAGATGACCTGGAGAAGGATAACAATGATTTGGAGAAGGACGAAAATCTGGAGAAGGAAAAGGAGGACCTGAAGAAGGATCAGGGACATATCCCAGAGAATGGCCCAAAAGATGTTCTGTTGAGTGACCCAGTTAACTCTTCAGATAATGAAATGGGGTATGTGTCTGAGGAAAAAAAAAAAAAAAATAGGAGGCCGTCAGTGTGAACCGCCATGGTGTCCGGGGAGACTACGGTCAGAGACAACTTGAAAATGCCCTGAATATACACTGAAGCAGAGAGTCCGGGGAAATCAATGAGGGTCAGTTGCCTGGGACTGTGCAGAATTCGTGGTACACTATGAGGCAGACATCACTACTTTCTGAGAAACCCCAGACTGAAATAAACCAGAGAAGTTGGCCACCATCAGAGGTTGAGGACTACTCCCTGAGTCCCTTGCAGGAGCTTCCCTTTGTTGAACCTAGTGCAGCACAGAAGCTGGAAGACCATGTTTAAAGATTTCGTAAGAGGGGAGGGGGACTTGGGGCCTTCCCCCTAGGGTCCATGAAATCATAGAGGTCTTTTAATTGAAGAGTCCACATTCCATTCTAGCCTTTCCTCCTCAACCAACGTGAGTTCTGGGGCAAATTGGAAACCTGGAGGCTTCAAACGGCAAACCTGGCAAGCTTGAAATCTCTCCTTGGAGACAAAGCAGGAACAGCAAGTTCACCCCCCAACCCCGTTCGTCCTCTCCCTGCCACCTTAATTTTGGGCAAGGAAGAACAGAGAATTCTGAGGCAATCACCCTCTAATATCAACCATCAGTTGTTCTGAAAACTAAGGAAGGCAGCCGTACTCTGACAGCTGTCAGTCATGACACGGTAGGAAACAGATGGCCCCCAAGGTAGCCTACAAGGCGAGGTTCGTCCAGACGTGAGCCAAAGGGTAAGAGTGAAAATTCCGGAGCTAGAAGAGGAGGGCAACAAGGCATAAAGATGAAGGATCCTGGACCAAGACATTCAGGACCAAGGAATTCCATACGCATCAATCACAACCTAGCATCTTGACAACCCACAAGCCAGTTAGCTCCCAAATTATAAAGGGGAATAAGCTTCAAGTCAAAACCACCATCCCACCAAGCATACCAATTCCGCAAGATCCTAACACATGGAATCTTACAGAACCACTCTTGCTTGAGTTCATGCTTAAGCTTTAACGGGACAGGACAGGGAGCGTAGCCAGGCCCAAGCCCAATGCATTGGCCTGCGGCCTGCCACAGATTGTTTGCCTTATAAGGCCTCGTCTACGGCCATACCACCCTGAACGCGCCCGATCTCGTCTGATCTCGGAAGCTAAGCAGGGTCGGGCCTGGTTAGTACTTGGATGGGAGACTTATAAGGCCTCACGGACTCGTGCCCAGGGTGTCTCCAGTGGGGACACGAGAGCTTCCCAGGTGCTACGTGTCCATCCAGAGGACACAGGAATTACTATGGAACAAGAGCAGAGCCCTGGGTCCCAAGCATGTCTTAAGGAAGTGGCAGAATAAGAATCCCCCACTGGCTGCAAAGACCATGAGGCCTCAGGGTTCCAAGGCACAAGAGCATCGTGGAGGGGATGCAGGACTGGGAACGTCCCACCCGAGAACAGACAGTTTCCCTACGGAACATGTGGCATGGAAGAAGAGGTTCCCTACCCAGGACGCGGCACTGAAGGTAAACCTGGGAAGAGAGCCTTCCCAGACCCTGTCACGGAAGGGTCAGCTGCCTCCTGAAAGCCTTTCTCAAGAAGGGTCAGCCTCCTTCGGAAAGAAAGCCTTTTCAGTTAAAAAAAAAAAAAAAAAAAAAGAGGGTTTGGTTTCTTTTTGTTTGTTTGTTTGTTTGTTTTGCAATGGCTTGCTTACTCTTGCAATAAAAGGCAAAATGCACGAAAACTCCCAGGAGAAGCGCAGTCCCCTATCCTCTGGGGAAAGCAAAGGCCTGCTTAAAGGTAGAGCTGCATTTACTGGGATGCCCAAAGCTCAGAAAATAACGACAGCTGTTGGGAAGTTCCAAGAGGAGAGAACGGGGAGTCTGCGTGCAATTAGCCAGCACCTGTCCTCAGCAGCCCATTCCCTCCCCAACCAAGTTTGGGAAAACTCAGCAGAAAGCACAAGTGCAGGCCCAGGCACAGCCTGTCCGGGGTATCCTTTCAACTACAGGGTTCCCGCCCTTAAGGAGTCAAATACCAGGTCCTGCCAGCAAGAAGCGGTCTTTGCCGGCCAAGGCCTTCCTGGAAGTAACAGACAGCTCAGAAACAAGGACAGACAGCCCCAGAAAGTTGGGGCACTTAAGGACCAGCTACCGCATCAGAAGCATCCCCTCTCCATGCCCCACGGGGAGCCCGCGTCCCACCCAAAGGCCACCTGCGGGCATCAGGCTGCCCAGTGGCTTCCAGCCACTCTCACGACTGCTGAAGGCACAGTGTGCAGAAATGTGTTTCGTACTATTTAGACAGAAAACTTCTCCGGAAATTCCAGTGAGAGGGTTTTGGGGGGCATTTCCTACCCCGAAATAATCCCCTTGTGAGGAATAAATATTTCTCTAATAACGGGTTGTCTGTTCTGTGTACTGTCTTGGGAGCATGGGTTTGGGGTAACTCCGTTCAGCTGTCTGTCCAGACAGAGAGTGTCTCTAAATACCATCGTCTCTCTGGACCCTACCCTTTCCCAAGAGGCCAGCCCCTTAACGGAGTCGTCCCAGACGGTGCATCCCACTGAGACCTTTGCTCATCATCACACACCACCGAGCCGCTCAGCTTCACCGCCACCGGACTGCAATTTGTCTGTGACTCAATCTAAACCGATTTCCATCTCCAGGAAGCCTGTTCCAGAGAGCTCACGCCCAGAGAGCCCTGGTGGGTTGTCTACTTATGTCCCATCAATCACAGGCATTGGCCCCTCCAGCTTGTCAATTTTAGATCTCCCTCGGTGGCAAACTCATGCCAAAGACTTCTTCCCTTCAACCCTGGCTCCATGTGATTCCCATCAAGCCCTGCATTCTTCAGAGGCGTCTTCCAGGGGGAGACCCTGCAGCCAACCTTGTAGAGCCTGGGAACCTCTCACTTCTCAGCCCTGATGCCCTGGCACTTCCAGAGAAGCGAGTCCAAAAGAGGTGTGGCTTCCTCAGGTGGAAGGAAACAAAGGGTTCTTTTGCCAGGCAAACAGTTGCTGATAAGCGTGATTGGGCATCCTCCCTTCCTTTCTGGAGCAGCAAAGACCAGTCAAAGGAGCTGCCTATGCATCAGCAGCGCCCATATCCTACATCCTTGGAGGAGGGCCATTGGCAGCACACCCCCATCCAGCTCTTCCGGGGTCTCCAAACTCCTCCTAGGGAGTCCTTCTTCCCTGCTGCCGATGCCTCACATAACATCTCGAATGCCTCCCAGAGCAGGGATCCCCAGTAGTGCCCCATCCACTTCCTCCATCCTTGTCTGAGAACCCACCTCAACTCCTGCCTCAAACCCAGCCCCAACCCAACCCATGTGTCCAGCCCCAGGCCCTCCTTCAATCCCCACTCCCAATCCTGCCATCTGGTCCTCTACCCGACATTAAGATCGGTCGAGTGTGTTTTCACAGACCTCAGAATGAATCCGAGAGACTCACGTCAACTGAAAGGCACCATCTGGAATGGGACCTGTTGCACAAGGTGCAGGAACGTGTGTGGGGTTTGCCCACTGTAGTCCAGAGATCCCACAAGGATGATTGTCCTTCAGCTCCTAACCATTCTCCCAAACCCTGTGCCGCCAAGGCCCAAGTTGTCATCTCGGTGCCTCCCAGGCCCATGCTGCTATCTCTATCCCTCATGCACAGTTTCCTCTCAGTGAGGAGATTCGGAAAAAATCCTGGAGAGTCCCCTTGGAAAGAGGATCATCCAACACCGGTGGGGCCTGGCCCCCAGGACCTAGGAGTCTCTCGCAATGATGAGCGGTCCCGGGACTCTTCCACAGCTACCTGAGTCTCGGGGCTATCGTGGACGCTCAGGGAACTCTAAAAAGAGTGAGGTCAAATTGAGTGTCTCTAAAAGTGGGTATGTGGGGGACCCAGAAATGCCTCAGCTAGAGTGCAGTGGCCTGGCAAAGTACAAAGATGACCTGGAGAAGGATAACAATGATTTGGAGAAGGACGAAAATCTGGAGAAGGAAAAGGAGGACCTGAAGAAGGATCAGGGACATATCCCAGAGAATGGCCCAAAAGATGTTCTGTTGAGTGACCCAGTTAACTCTTCAGATAATGAAATGGGGTATGTGTCTGAGAAAAAAAAAAAAAAATAGGAGGCCGTCAGTGTGAACCGCCATGGTGTCCGGGGAGACTACGGTCAGAGACAACTTGAAAATGCCCTGAATATACACTGAAGCAGAGAGTCCGGGGAAATCAATGAGGGTCAGTTGCCTGGGACTGTGCAGAATTCGTGGTACACTATGAGGCAGACATCACTACTTTCTGAGAAACCCCAGACTGAAATAAACCAGAGAAGTTGGCCACCATCAGAGGTTGAGGACTACTCCCTGAGTCCCTTGCAGGAGCTTCCCTTTGTTGAACCTAGTGCAGCACAGAAGCTGGAAGACCATGTTTAAAGATTTCGTAAGAGGGGAGGGGGACTTGGGGCCTTCCCCCTAGGGTCCATGAAATCATAGAGGTCTTTTAATTGAAGAGTCCACATTCCATTCTAGCCTTTCCTCCTCAACCAACGTGAGTTCTGGGGCAAATTGGAAACCTGGAGGCTTCAAACGGCAAACCTGGCAAGCTTGAAATCTCTCCTTGGAGACAAAGCAGGAACAGCAAGTTCACCCCCCAACCCCGTTCGTCCTCTCCCTGCCACCTTAATTTTGGGCAAGGAAGAACAGAGAATTCTGAGGCAATCACCCTCTAATATCAACCATCAGTTGTTCTGAAAACTAAGGAAGGCAGCCGTACTCTGACAGCTGTCAGTCATGACACGGTAGGAAACAGATGGCCCCCAAGGTAGCCTACAAGGCGAGGTTCGTCCAGACGTGAGCCAAAGGGTAAGAGTGAAAATTCCGGAGCTAGAAGAGGAGGGCAACAAGGCATAAAGATGAAGGATCCTGGACCAAGACATTCAGGACCAAGGAATTCCATATGCATCAATCACAACCTAGCATCTTGACAACCCACAAGCCAGTTAGCTCCCAAATTATAAAGGGGAATAAGCTTCAAGTCAAAACCACCATCCCACCAAGCATACCAATTCCGCAAGATCCTAACACATGGAATCTTACAGAACCACTCTTGCTTGAGTTCATGCTTAAGCTTTAACGGGACAGGACAGGGAGCGTAGCCAGGCCCAAGCCCAATGCATTGGCCTGCGGCCTGCCACAGATTGTTTGCCTTATAAGGCCTCGTCTACGGCCATACCACCCTGAACACGCCCGATCTCGTCTGATCTCGGAAGCTAAGCAGGGTCGGGCCTGGTTAGTACTTGGATGGGAGACTTATAAGGCCTCACGGACTCGTGCCCAGGGTGTCTCCAGTGGGGACACGAGAGCTTCCCAGGTGCTACGTGTCCATCCAGAGGACACAGGAATTACTATGGAACAAGAGCAGAGCCCTGGGTCCCCAAGCATGTCTTAAGGAAGTGCCAGAATAAGAATCCCCCACTGGCTGCAAAGACCATGAGGCCTCCGGGTTCCAAGGCACAAGAGCATCGTGGAGGGGATGCAGGACTGGGAACGTCCCACCCGAGAACAGACAGTTTCCCTACGGAACATGTGGCATGGAAGAAGAGGTTCCCTACCCAGGACGCGGCACTGAAGGTAAACCTGGGAAGAGAGCCTTCCCAGGCCCTGTCACGGAAGGGTCAGCTGCCTCCTGAAAGCCTTTCTCAAGAAGGGTCAGCCTCCTTCGGAAAGAAAGCCTTTTCAGTTAAAAAAAAAAAAAAAAAAAAAAAAAAGATGGTTTGGTTTCTTTTTGTTTGTTTGTTTGTTTGTTTGTTTGTTTTGCAATGGCTTGCTTACTCTTGCAATAAAAGGCAAAATGAACGAAAACTCCCAGGAGAAGCGCAGTCCCCTATCCTCTGTGGAAAGCAAAGGCCTGCTTAAAGGTAGAGCTGCATTTACTGGGATCCCCGAAGCTCAGAAGATAACGACAGCTGTTGGGAAGTTCCAAGAGGAGAGAACGGGGAGTCTGCGTGCAATTAGCCAGCACCTGCCCTCAGCAGCCCATTCCCTCCCCAACCAAGTTTGGGAAAACTCAGCAGAAAGCACAAGTGCAGGCCCAGGCACAGCCTGTCCCGGGGTATCCTTTCAACTACAGGGTTCCCGCCCTTAAGGAGTCAAATACCAGGTCCTGCCAGCAAGAAGCGGTCTTTGCCGGCCAAGGCCTTCCTGGAAGTAACAGACAGCTCAGAAACAAGGACAGACAGCCCCAGAAAGTTGGGGCACTTAAGGACCAGCTACCGCATCAGAAGCATCCCCTCTCCATGCCCCACGGGGAGCCCGCGTCCCACCCAAAGGCCACCTCCGGGCATCAGGCTGCCCAGTGGCTTCCAGCCACTCTCACGACTGCTGAAGGCACAGTGTGCAGAAATGTGTTTCGTACTATTTAGACAGAAAACTTCTCCGGAAATTCCAGTGAGAGGGTTTTGGGGGGCATTTCCTACCCCGAAATAATCCCCTTGTGAGGAATAAATATTTCTCTAATAACGGGTTGTCTGTTCTGTGTACTGTCTTGGGAGCATGGGTTTGGGGTAACTCCGTTCAGCTGTCTGTCCAGACAGAGAGTGTCTCTAAATACCATCGTCTCTCTGGACCCTACCCTTTCCCAAGAGGCCAGCCCCTTAACGGAGTCGTCCCAGACGGTGCATCCCACTGAGACCTTTGCTCATCATCACACACCACCGAGCCGCTCAGCCTCACCGCCACCGGACTGCAATTTGTCTGTGACTCAATCTAAACCGATTTCCATCTCCAGGAAGCCTGTTCCAGAGAGCTCACGCCCAGAGAGTTGTCTACTGGTGGGTTGTCTACTTATGTCCCATCAATCACAGGCATTGGCCCCTCCAGCTTGTCAATTTTAGATCTCCCTCGGTGGCAAACTCATGCCAAAGACTTCTTCCCTTCAACCCTGGCTCCATGTGATTCCCATCAAGCCCTGCATTCTTCAGAGGCGTCTTCCAGGGGGAGACCCTGCAGCCAACCTTGTAGAGCCTGGGAACCTCTCACTTCTCAGCCCTGATGCCCTGGCACTTCCAGAGAAGCGAGTCCAAAAGAGGTGTGGCTTCCTCAGGTGGAAGGAAACAAAGGGTTCTTTTGCCAGGCAAACAGTTGCTGATAAGCGTGATTGGGCATCCTCCCTTCCTTTCTGGAGCAGCAAAGACCAGTCAAAGGAGCTGCCTATGCATCAGCAGCGCCCATATCCTACAACCTTGGAGGAGGGCCATTGGCAGCACACCCCCATCCAGCTCTTCCGGGGTCTCCAAACTCCTCCTAGGGAGTCCTTCTTCCCTGCTGCCGATGCCTCACATAACATCTCGAATGCCTCCCAGAGCAGGGATCCCCAGTAGTGCCCCATCCACTTCCTCCATCCTTGTCTGAGAACCCACCTCAACTCCTGCCTCAAACCCAGCCCCAACCCAACCCATGTGTCCAGCCCCAGGCCCACCTTCAATCCCCACTCCCAATCCTGCCATCTGGTCCTCTACCCGACATTAAGATCGGTCGAGTGTGTTTTCACAGACCTCAGAATGAATCCGAGAGACTCACGTCAACTGAAAGGCACCATCTGGAATGGGACCTGTTGCACAAGGTGCAGGAACGTGTGTGGGGTTTGCCCACTGTAGTCCAGAGATCCCACAAGGATGATTGTCCTTCAGCTCCTAACCATTCTCCCAAACCCTGTGCCGCCAAGGCCCAAGTTGTCATCTCGGTGCCTCCCAGGCCCATGCTGCTATCTCTATCCCTCATGCACAGTTTCCTCTCAGTGAGGAGATTCGGAAAAAAACCTGGAGAGTCCCCTTGGAAAGAGGATCATCCAACACCGGTGGGGCCTGGCCCCCAGGACCTAGGAGTCTCTCGCAATGATGAGCGGTCCGGGGACTCTTCCACAGCTACCTGAGTCTCGGGGCTATCGTGGACGCTCAGGGAACTCTAAAAAGAGTGAGGTCAAATTGAGTGTCTCTAAAAGTGGGTATGTGGGGGACCCAGAAATGCCTCAGCTAGAGTGCAGTGGCCTGGCAAAGTACAAAGATGACCTGGAGAAGGATAACAATGATTTGGAGAAGGACGAAAATCTGGAGAAGGAAAAGGAGGACCTGAAGAAGGATCAGGGACATATCCCAGAGAATGGCCCAAAAGATGTTCTGTTGAGTGACCCAGTTAACTCTTCAGATAATGAAATGGGGTATGTGTCTGAGGAAAAAAAAAAAAAAATAGGAGGCCGTCAGTGTGAACCGCCATGGTGTCCGGGGAGACTACGGTCAGAGACAACTTGAAAATGCCCTGAATATACACTGAAGCAGAGAGTCCGGGGAAATCAATGAGGGTCAGTTGCCTGGGACTGTGCAGAATTCGTGGTACACTATGAGGCAGACATCACTACTTTCTGAGAAACCCCAGACCGAAATAAACCAGAGAAGTTGGCCACCATCAGAGGTTGAGGACTACTCTCTGAGTCCCTTGCAGGAGCTTCCTTTGTTGAACCTAGTGCAGCACAGAAGCTGGAAGACCATGTTTAAAGATTTCGTAAGAGGGGAGGGGGACTTGGGGCCTTCCCCCTAGGGTCCATGAAATCATAGAGGTCTTTTAATTGAAGAGTCCACATTCCATTCTAGCCTTTCCTCCTCAACCAACGTGAGTTCTGGGGCAAATTGGAAACCTGGAGGCTTCAAACGGCAAACCTGGCAAGCTTGAAATCTCTCCTTGGAGACAAAGCAGGAACAGCAAGTTCACCCCCCAACCCCGTTCGTCCTCTCCCTGCCACCTTAATTTTGGGCAAGGAAGAACAGAGAATTCTGAGGCAATCACCCTCTAATATCAACCATCAGTTGTTCTGAAAACTAAGGAAGGCAGCCGTACTCTGACAGCTGTCAGTCATGACACGGTAGGAAACAGATGGCCCCCAAGGTAGCCTACAAGGCGAGGTTCGTCCAGACGTGAGCCAAAGGGTAAGAGTGAAAATTCCGGAGCTAGAAGAGGAGGGCAACAAGGCATAAAGATGAAGGATCCTGGACCAAGACATTCAGGACCAAGGAATTCCATACGCATCAATCACAACCTAGCATCTTGACAACCCAAAAGCCAGTTAGCTCCCAAATTATAAAGGGGAATAAGCTTCAAGTCAAAACCACCATCCCACCAAGCATACCAATTCCGCAAGATCCTAACACATGGAATCTTACAGAACCACTCTTGCTTGAGTTCATGCTTAAGCTTTAACGGGACAGGACAGGGAGCGTAGCCAGGCCCAAGCCCAATGCATTGGCCTGCGGCCTGCCACAGATTGTTTGCCTTATAAGGCCTCGTCTATGGCCATACCACCCTGAACGCGCCCGATCTCGTCTGATCTCGGAAGCTAAGCAGGGTCGGGCCTGGTTAGTACTTGGATGGGAGACTTATAAGGCCTCACGGACTCGTGCCCAGGGTGTCTCCAGTGGGGACACGAGAGCTTCCCAGGTGCTACGTGTCCATCCAGAGGACACAGGAATTACTATGGAACAAGAGCAGAGCCCTGGGTCCCCAAGCATGTCTTAAGGAAGTGCCAGAATAAGAATCCCCCACTGGCTGCAAAGACCATGAGGCCTCCGGGTTCCAAGGCACAAGAGCATCGTGGAGGGGATGCAGGACTGGGAACGTCCCACCCGAGAACAGACAGTTTCCCTACGGAACATGTGGCATGGAAGAAGAGGTTCCCTACCCAGGACGCGGCACTGAAGGTAAACCTGGGAAGAGAGCCTTCCCAGACCCTGTCACGGAAGGGTCAGCTGCCTCCTGAAAGCCTTTCTCAAAAAGGGTCAGCCTCCTTCGGAAAGTAAGCCTTTTCAGTTAAAAAAAAAAAAAAAAAAAAAAAAGAGGGTTTGGTTTCTTTTTGTTTGTTTGTTTGTTTGTTTTGCAATGGCTTGCTTACTCTTGCAATAAAAGGCAAAATGCACGAAAACTCCCAGGAGAAGCGCAGTCCCCTATCCTCTGGGGAAAGCAAAGGCCTGCTTAAAGGTAGAGCTGCATTTACTGGGATGCCCAAAGCTCAGAAAATAACGACAGCTGTTGGGAAGTTCCAAGAGGAGAGAACGGGGAGTCTGCGTGCAATTAGCCAGCACCTGCCCTCAGCAGCCCATTCCCTCCCCAACCAAGTTTGAGAAAACTCAGCAGAAAGCACAAGTGCAGGCCCAGGCACAGCCTGTCCCGGGGTATCCTTTCAACTACAGGGTTCCCGCCCTTAAGGAGTCAAATACCAGGTCCTGCCAGCAAGAAGCGGCCTTTGCCGGCCAAGGCCTTCCTGGAAGTAACAGACAGCTCAGAAACAAGGACAGACAACCCCAGAAAGTTGGGGCACTTAAGGACCAGCTACCGCATCAGAAGCATCCCCTCTCCATGCCCCACGGGGAGCCCGCGTCCCACCCAAAGGCCACCTGCGGGCATCAGGCTGCCCAGTGGCTTCCAGCCACTCTCACGACTGCTGAAGGCACAGTGTGCAGAAATGTGTTTCGTACTATTTAGACAGAAAACTTCTCCGGAAATTCCAGTGAGAGGGTTTTGGGGGGCATTTCCTACCCCGAAATAATCCCCTTGTGAGGAATAAATATTTCTCTAATAACGGGTTGTCTGTTCTGTGTACTGTCTTGGGAGCATGGGTTTGGGGTAACTCCGTTCAGCTGTCTGTCCAGACAGAGAGTGTCTCTAAATACCATCGTCTCTCTGGACCCTACCCTTTCCCAAGAGGCCAGCCCCTTAACGGAGTCGTCCCAGACGGTGCATCCCACTGAGACCTTTGCTCATCATCACACACCACCGAGCCGCTCAGCTTCACCGCCACCGGACTGCAATTTGTCTGTGACTCAATCTAAACCGATTTCCATCTCCAGGAAGCCTGTTCCAGAGAGCTCACGCCCAGAGAGCCCTGGTGGGTTGTCTACTTATGTCCCATCAATCACAGGCATTGGCCCCTCCAGCTTGTCAATTTTAGATCTCCCTCGGTGGCAAACTCATGCCAAAGACTTCTTCCCTTCAACCCTGGCTCCATGTGATTCCCATCAAGCCCTGCATTCTTCAGAGGCGTCTTCCAGGGGGAGACCCTGCAGCCAACCTTGTAGAGCCTGGGAACCTCTCACTTCTCAGCCCTGATGCCCTGGCACTTCCAGAGAAGCGAGTCCAAAAGAGGTGTGGCTTCCTCAGGTGGAAGGAAACAAAGGGTTCTTTTGCCAGGCAAACAGTTGCTGATAAGCGTGATTGGGCATCCTCCCTTCCTTTCTGGAGCAGCAAAGACCAGTCAAAGGAGCTGCCTATGCATCAGCAGCGCCCATATCCTACAACCTTGGAGGAGGGCCATTGGCAGCACACCCCCATCCAGCTCTTCCGGGGTCTCCAAACTCCTCCTAGGGAGTCCTTCTTCCCTGCTGCCGATGCCTCACATAACATCTCGAATGCCTCCCAGAGCAGGGATCCCCAGTAGTGCCCCATCCACTTCCTCCATCCTTGTCTGAGAACCCACCTCAACTCCTGCCTCAAACCCAGCCCCAACCCAACCCATGTGTCCAGCCCCAGGCCCACCTTCAATCCCCACTCCCAATCCTGCCATCTGGTCCTCTACCCGACATTAAGATCGGTCGAGTGTGTTTTCACAGACCTCAGAATGAATCCGAGAGACTCACGTCAACTGAAAGGCACCATCTGGAATGGGACCTGTTGCACAAGGTGCAGGAACGTGTGTGGGGTTTGCCCACTGTAGTCCAGAGATCCCACAAGGATGATTGTCCTTCAGCTCCTAACCATTCTCCCAAACCCTGTGCCGCCAAGGCCCAAGTTGTCATCTCGGTCCCTCCCAGGCCCATGCTGCTATCTCTGTCCCTCATGCACAGTTTCCTCTCAGTGAGGAGATTCGGAAAAAAACCTGGAGAGTCCCCTTGGAAAGAGGATCATCCAACACCGGTGGGGCCTGGCCCCCAGGACCTAGGAGTCTCTCGCAATGATGAGCGGTCCGGGGACTCTTCCACAGCTACCTGAGTCTCGGGGCTATCGTGGACGCTCAGGGAACTCTAAAAAGAGTGAGGTCAAATTGAGTGTCTCTAAAAGTGGGTATGTGGGGGACCCAGAAATGCCTCAGCTAGAGTGCAGTGGCCTGGCAAAGTACAAAGATGACCTGGAGAAGGATAACAATGATTTGGAGAAGGACGAAAATCTGGAGAAGGAAAAGGAGGACCTGAAGAAGGATCAGGGACATATCCCAGAGAATGGCCCAAAAGATGTTCTGTTGAGTGACCCAGTTAACTCTTCAGATAATGAAATGGGGTATGTGTCTGAGAAAAAAAAAAAAAAAAAGGAACCCGTCAGTGTGAACCGCCATGGTGTCCGGGGAGACTACGGTCAGAGACAACTTGAAAATGCCCTGAATATACACTGAAGCAGAGAGTCCGGGGAAATCAATGAGGGTCAGTTGCCTGGGACTGTGCAGAATTCGTGGTACACTATGAGGCAGACATCACTACTTTCTGAGAAACCCCAGACTGAAATAAACCTGAGAAGTTGGCCACCATCAGAGGTTGAGGACTACTCCCTGAGTCCCTTCCAGGAGCTTCCCTTTGTTGAACCTAGTGCAGCACAGAAGCTGGAAGACCATGTTTAAAGATTTCGTAAGAGGGGAGGGGGACTTGGGGCCTTCCCCCTAGGGTCCATGAAATCATAGAGGTCTTTTAATTGAAGAGTCCACATTCCATTCTAGCCTTTCCTCCTCAACCAACGTGAGTTCTGGGGCAAATTGGAAACCTGGAGGCTTCAAACGGCAAACCTGGCAAGCTTGAAATCTCTCCTTGGAGACAAAGCAGGAACAGCAAGTTCACCCCCCAACCCCGTTCGTCCTCTCCCTGCCACCTTAATTTTGGGCAAGGAAGAACAGAGAATTCTGAGGCAATCACCCTCTAATATCAACCATCAGTTGTTCTGAAAACTAAGGAAGGCAGCCGTACTCTGACAGCTGTCAGTCATGACACGGTAGGAAACAGATGGCCCCCAAGGTAGCCTACAAGGCGAGGTTCGTCCAGACGTGAGCCAAAGGGTAAGAGTGAAAATTCCGGAGCTAGAAGAGGAGGGCAACAAGGCATAAAGATGAAGGATCCTGGACCAAGACATTCAGGACCAAGGAATTCCATACACATCAATCACAACCTAGCATCTTGACAACCCACAAGCCAGTTAGCTCCCAAATTATAAAGGGGAATAAGCTTCAAGTCAAAACCACCATCCCACCAAGCATACCAATTCCGCAAGATCCTAACACATGGAATCTTACAGAACCACTCTTGCTTGAGTTCATGCTTAAGCTTTAACGGGACAGGACAGGGAGCGTAGCCAGGCCCAAGCCCAATGCATTGGCCTGCGGCCTGCCACAGATTGTTTGCCTTATAAGGCCTCGTCTACGGCCATACCACCCTGAACGCGCCCGATCTCGTCTGATCTCGGAAGCTAAGCAGGGTCGGGCCTGGTTAGTACTTGGATGGGAGACTTATAAGGCCTCACGGACTCGTGCCCAGGGTGTCTCCAGTGGGGACACGAGAGCTTCCCAGGTGCTACGTGTCCATCCAGAGGACACAGGAATTACTATGGAACAAGAGCAGAGCCCTGGGTCCCCAAGCATGTCTTAAGGAAGTGCCAGAATAAGAATCCCCCACTGGCTGCAAAGACCATGAGGCCTCCGGGTTCCAAGGCACAAGAGCATCGTGGAGGGGATGCAGGACTGGGAACGTCCCACCCGAGAACAGACAGTTTCCCTACGGAACATGTGGCATGGAAGAAGAGGTTCCCTACCCAGGACGCGGCACTGAAGGTAAACCTGGGAAGAGAGCCTTCCCAGACCCTGTCACGGAAGGGTCAGCTGCCTCCTGAAAGCCTTTCTCAAGAAGGGTCAGCCTCCTTCGGAAAGAAAGCCTTTTCAGTTAAAAAAAAAAAAAAAAAGAGGGTTTGGTTTCTTTTTGTTTGTTTGTTTGTTTGTTTTGCAATGGCTTGCTTACTCTTGCAATAAAAGGCAAAATGCACGAAAACTCCCAGGAGAAGCGCAGTCCCCTATCCTCTGTGGAAAGCAAAGGCCTGCTTAAAGGTAGAGCTGCATTTACTGGGATGCCCAAAGCTCAGAAAATAACGACAGCTGTTGGGAAGTTCCAAGAGGAGAGAACGGGGAGTCTGCGTGCAATTAGCCAGCACCTGTCCTCAGCAGCCCATTCCCTCCCCAACCAAGTTTGGGAAAACTCAGCAGAAAGCACAAGTGCAGGCCCAGGCACAGCCTGTCCGGGGTATCCTTTCAACTACAGGGTTCCCGCCCTTAAGGAGTCAAATACCAGGTCCTGCCAGCAAGAAGCGGTCTTTGCCGGCCAAGGCCTTCCTGGAAGTAACAGACAGCTCAGAAACAAGGACAGACAGCCCCAGAAAGTTGGGGCACTTAAGGACCAGCTACCGCATCAGAAGCATCCCCTCTCCATGCCCCACGGGGAGCCCGCGTCCCACCCAAAGGCCACCTGCGGGCATCAGGCTGCCCAGTGGCTTCCAGCCACTCTCACGACTGCTGAAGGCACAGTGTGCAGAAATGTGTTTCGTACTATTTAGACAGAAAACTTCTCCGGAAATTCCAGTGAGAGGGTTTTGGGGGGCATTTCCTACCCCGAAATAATCCCCTTGTGAGGAATAAATATTTCTCTAATAACGGGTTGTCTGTTCTGTGTACTGTCTTGGGAGCATGGGTTTGGGGTAACTCCGTTCAGCTGTCTGTCCAGACAGAGAGTGTCTCTAAATACCATCGTCTCTCTGGACCCTACCCTTTCCCAAGAGGCCAGCCCCTTAACGGAGTCGTCCCAGACGGTGCATCCCACTGAGACCTTTGCTCATCATCACACACCACCGAGCCGCTCAGCCTCACCGCCACCGGACTGCAATTTGTCTGTGACTCAATCTAAACCGATTTCCATCTCCAGGAAGCCTGTTCCAGAGAGCTCACGCCCAGAGAGCCCTGGTGGGTTGTCTACTTATGTCCCATCAATCACAGGCATTGGCCCCTCCAGCTTGTCAAATTTCGATCTCCCTCGGTGGCAAACTCATGCCAAAGACTTCTTCCCTTCAACCCTGGCTGCATGTGATTCCCATCAAGCCCTGCATTCTTCAGAGGCGTCTTCCAGGGGGAGACCCTGCAGCCAACCTTGTAGAGCCTGGGAACCTCTCACTTCTCAGCCCTGATGCCCTGGCACTTCCAGAGAAGCGAGTCCAAAAGAGGTGTGGCTTCCTCAGGTGGAAGGAAACAAAGGGTTCTTTTGCCAGGCAAACAGTTGCTGATAAGCGTGATTGGGCATCCTCCCTTCCTTTCTGGAGCAGCAAAGACCAGTCAAAGGAGCTGCCTATGCATCAGCAGCGCCCATATCCTACAACCTTGGAGGAGGGCCATTGGCAGCACACCCCCATCCAGCTCTTCCGGGGTCTCCAAACTCCTCCTAGGGAGTCCTTCTTCCCTGCTGCCGATGCCTCACATAACATCTCGAATGCCTCCCAGAGCAGGGATCCCCAGTAGTGCCCCATCCACTTCCTCCATCCTTGTCTGAGAACCCACCTCAACTCCTGCCTCAAACCC
The DNA here is from genome assembly GCF_963455335.1 of Martes martes. Taxonomy (NCBI): domain Eukaryota; kingdom Metazoa; phylum Chordata; class Mammalia; order Carnivora; family Mustelidae; genus Martes; species Martes martes. The sequence continues at coordinate 24,634,194 of NC_137900.1, forward strand.
AGCCCCAACCCAACCCATGTGTCCAGCCCCAGGCCCACCTTCAATCCCCACTCCCAATCCTGCCATCTGGTCCTCTACCCGACATTAAGATCGGTCGAGTGTGTTTTCACAGACCTCAGAATGAATCCGAGAGACTCACGTCAACTGAAAGGCACCATCTGGAATGGGACCTGTTGCACAAGGTGCAGGAACGTGTGTGGGGTTTGCCCACTGTAGTCCAGAGATCCCACAAGGATGATTGTCCTTCAGCTCCTAACCATTCTCCCAAACCCTGTGCCGCCAAGGCCCAAGTTGTCATCTCGGTGCCTCCCAGGCCCATGCTGCTATCTCTGTCCCTCATGCACAGTTTCCTCTCAGTGAGGAGATTCGGAAAAAAACCTGGAGAGTCCCCTTGGAAAGAGGATCATCCAACACCGGTGGGGCCTGGCCCCCAGGACCTAGGAGTCTCTCGCAATGATGAGCGGTCCCGGGACTCTTCCACAGCTACCTGAGTCTCGGGGCTATCGTGGACGCTCAGGGAACTCTAAAAAGAGTGAGGTCAAATTGAGTGTCTCTAAAAGTGGGTATGTGGGGGACCCAGAAATGCCTCAGCTAGAGTGCAGTGGCCTGGCAAAGTACAAAGATGACCTGGAGAAGGATAACAATGATTTGGAGAAGGACGAAAATCTGGAGAAGGAAAAGGAGGACCTGAAGAAGGATCAGGGACATATCCCAGAGAATGGCCCAAAAGATTTTCTGTTGAGTGACCCAGTTAACTCTTCAGATAATGAAATGGGGTATGTGTCTGAGAAAAAAAAAAAAAAAATAGGAACCCGTCAGTGTGAACCGCCATGGTGTCCGGGGAGACTACGGTCAGAGACAACTTGAAAATGCCCTGAATATACACTGAAGCAGAGAGTCCGGGGAAATCAATGAGGGTCAGTTGCCTGGGACTGTGCAGAATTCGTGGTACACTATGAGGCAGACATCACTACTTTCTGAGAAACCCCAGACTGAAATAAACCTGAGAAGTTGGCCACCATCAGAGGTTGAGGACTACTCCCTGAGTCCCTTCCAGGAGCTTCCCTTTGTTGAACCTAGTGCAGCACAGAAGCTGGAAGACCATGTTTAAAGATTTCGTAAGAGGGGAGGGGGACTTGGGGCCTTCCCCCTAGGGTCCATGAAATCATAGAGGTCTTTTAATTGAAGAGTCCACATTCCATTCTAGCCTTTCCTCCTCAACCAACGTGAGTTCTGGGGCAAATTGGAAACCTGGAGGCTTCAAACGGCAAACCTGGCAAGCTTGAAATCTCTCCTTGGAGACAAAGCAGGAACAGCAAGTTCACCCCCCAACCCCGTTCGTCCTCTCCCTGCCACCTTAATTTTGGGCAAGGAAGAAGAGAGAATTCTGAGGCAATCACCCTCTAATATCAACCATCAGTTGTTCTGAAAACTAAGGAAGGCAGCCGTACTCTGACAGCTGTCAGTCATGACACGGTAGGAAACAGATGGCCCCCAAGGTAGCCTACAAGGCGAGGTTCGTCCAGACGTGAGCCAAAGGGTAAGAGTGAAAATTCCGGAGCTAGAAGAGGAGGGCAACAAGGCATAAAGATGAAGGATCCTGGACCAAGACATTCAGGACCAAGGAATTCCATACACATCAATCACAACCTAGCATCTTGACAACCCACAAGCCAGTTAGCTCCCAAATTATAAAGGGGAATAAGCTTCAAGTCAAAACCACCATCCCACCAAGCATACCAATTCCGCAAGATCCTAACACATGGAATCTTACAGAACCACTCTTGCTTGAGTTCATGCTTAAGCTTTAACGGGACAGGACAGGGAGCGTAGCCAGGCCCAAGCCCAATGCATTGGCCTGCGGCCTGCCACAGATTGTTTGCCTTATAAGGCCTCGTCTACGGCCATACCACCCTGAACGCGCCCGATCTCGTCTGATCTCGGAAGCTAAGCAGGGTCGGGCCTGGTTAGTACTTGGATGGGAGACTTATAAGGCCTCACGGACTCGTGCCCAGGGTGTCTCCAGTGGGGACACGAGAGCTTCCCAGGTGCTACGTGTCCATCCAGAGGACACAGGAATTACTATGGAACAAGAGCAGAGCCCTGGGTCCCCAAGCATGTCTTAAGGAAGTGCCAGAATAAGAATCCCCCACTGGCTGCAAAGACCATGAGGCCTCCGGGTTCCAAGGCACAAGAGCATCGTGGAGGGGATGCAGGACTGGGAACGTCCCACCCGAGAACAGACAGTTTCCCTACGGAACATGTGGCATGGAAGAAGAGGTTCCCTACCCAGGACGCGGCACTGAAGGTAAACCTGGGAAGAGAGCCTTCCCAGACCCTGTCACGGAAGGGTCAGCTGCCTCCTGAAAGCCTTTCTCAAGAAGGGTCAGCCTCCTTCGGAAAGAAAGCCTTTTCAGTTAAAAAAAAAAAAAAAAGAGGGTTTGGTTTCTTTTTGTTTGTTTGTTTGTTTGTTTTGCAATGGCTTGCTTACTCTTGCAATAAAAGGCAAAATGCACGAAAACTCCCAGGAGAAGCGCACTCCCCTATCCTCTGTGGAAAGCAAAGGCCTGCTTAAAGGTAGAGCTGCATTTACTGGGATGCCCAAAGCTCAGAAAATAACGACAGCTGTTGGGAAGTTCCAAGAGGAGAGAACGGGGAGTCTGCGTGCAATTAGCCAGCACCTGTCCTCAGCAGCCCATTCCCTCCCCAACCAAGTTTGGGAAAACTCAGCAGAAAGCACAAGTGCAGGCCCAGGCACAGCCTGTCCGGGGTATCCTTTCAACTACAGGGTTCCCGCCCTTAAGGAGTCAAATACCAGGTCCTGCCAGCAAGAAGCGGTCTTTGCCGGCCAAGGCCTTCCTGGAAGTAACAGACAGCTCAGAAACAAGGACAGACAGCCCCAGAAAGTTGGGGCACTTAAGGACCAGCTACCGCATCAGAAGCATCCCCTCTCCATGCCCCACGGGGAGCCCGCGTCCCACCCAAAGGCCACCTGCGGGCATCAGGCTGCCCAGTGGCTTCCAGCCGCTCTCACGACTGCTGAAGGCACAGTGTGCAGAAATGTGTTTCGTACTATTTAGACAGAAAACTTCTCCGGAAATTCCAGTGAGAGGGTTTTGGGGGGCATTTCCTACCCCGAAATAATCCCCTTGTGAGGAATAAATATTTCTCTAATAACGGGTTGTCTGTTCTGTGTACTGTCTTGGGAGCATGGGTTTGGGGTAACTCCGTTCAGCTGTCTGTCCAGACAGAGAGTGTCTCTAAATACCATCGTCTCTCTGGACCCTACCCTTTCCCAAGAGGCCAGCCCCTTAACGGAGTCGTCCCAGACGGTGCATCCCACTGAGACCTTTGCTCATCATCACACACCACCGAGCCGCTCAGCTTCACCGCCACCGGACTGCAATTTGTCTGTGACTCAATCTAAACCGATTTCCATCTCCAGGAAGCCTGTTCCAGAGAGCTCACGCCCAGAGAGCCCTGGTGGGTTGTCTACTTATGTCCCATCAATCACAGGCATTGGCCCCTCCAGCTTGTCAATTTTAGATCTCCCTCGGTGGCAAACTCATGCCAAAGACTTCTTCCCTTCAACCCTGGCTGCATGTGATTCCCATCAAGCCCTGCATTCTTCAGAGGCGTCTTCCAGGGGGAGACCCTGCAGCCAACCTTGTAGAGCCTGGGAACCTCTCACTTCTCAGCCCTGATGCCCTGGCACTTCCAGAGAAGCGAGTCCAAAAGAGGTGTGGCTTCCTCAGGTGGAAGGAAACAAAGGGTTCTTTTGCCAGGCAAACAGTTGCTGATAAGCGTGATTGGGCATCCTCCCTTCCTTTCTGGAGCAGCAAAGACCAGTCAAAGGAGCTGCCTATGCATCAGCAGCGCCCATATCCTACAACCTTGGAGGAGGGCCATTGGCAGCACACCCCCATCCAGCTCTTCCGGGGTCTCCAAACTCCTCCTAGGGAGTCCTTCTTCCCTGCTGCCGATGCCTCACATAACATCTCGAATGCCTCCCAGAGCAGGGATCCCCAGTAGTGCCCCATCCACTTCCTCCATCCTTGTCTGAGAACCCACCTCAACTCCTGCCTCAAACCCAGCCCCAACCCAACCCATGTGTCCAGCCCCAGGCCCACCTTCAATCCCCACTCCCAATCCTGCCATCTGGTCCTCTACCCGACATTAAGATCGGTCGAGTGTGTTTTCACAGACCTCAGAATGAATCCGAGAGACTCACGTCAACTGAAAGGCACCATCTGGAATGGGACCTGTTGCACAAGGTGCAGGAACGTGTGTGGGGTTTGCCCACTGTAGTCCAGAGATCCCACAAGGATGATTGTCCTTCAGCTCCTAACCATTCTCCCAAACCCTGTGCCGCCAAGGCCCAAGTTGTCATCTCGGTGCCTCCCAGGCCCATGCTGCTATCTCTGTCCCTCATGCACAGTTTCCTCTCAGTGAGGAGATTCGGAAAAAAACCTGGAGAGTCCCCTTGGAAAGAGGATCATCCAACACCGGTGGGGCCTGGCCCCCAGGACCTAGGAGTCTCTCGCAATGATGAGCGGTCCCGGGACTCTTCCACAGCTACCTGAGTCTCGGGGCTATCGTGGACGCTCAGGGAACTCTAAAAAGAGTGAGGTCAAATTGAGTGTCTCTAAAAGTGGGTATGTGGGGGACCCAGAAATGCCTCAGCTAGAGTGCAGTGGCCTGGCAAAGTACAAAGATGACCTGGAGAAGGATAACAATGATTTGGAGAAGGACGAAAATCTGGAGAAGGAAAAGGAGGACCTGAAGAAGGATCAGGGACATATCCCACAGAATGGCCCAAAAGATGTTCTGTTGAGTGACCCAGTTAACTCTTCAGATAATGAAATGGGGTATGTGTCTGAGAAAAAAAAAAAAAATAGGAGCCCGTCAGTGTGAACCGCCATGGTGTCCGGGGAGACTACGGTCAGAGACAACTTGAAAATGCCCTGAATATACACTGAAGCAGAGAGTCCGGGGAAATCAATGAGGGTCAGTTGCCTGGGACTGTGCAGAATTCGTGGTACACTATGAGGCAGACATCACTACTTTCTGAGAAACCCCAGACTGAAATAAACCAGAGAAGTTGGCCACCATCAGAGGTTGAGGACTACTCCCTGAGTCCCTTCCAGGAGCTTCCCTTTGTTGAACCTAGTGCAGCACAGAAGCTGGAAGACCATGTTTAAAGATTTCGTAAGAGGGGAGGGGGACTTGGGGCCTTCCCCCTAGGGTCCATGAAATCATAGAGGTCTTTTAATTGAAGAGTCCACATTCCATTCTAGCCTTTCCTCCTCAACCAACGTGAGTTCTGGGGCAAATTGGAAACCTGGAGGCTTCAAACGGCAAACCTGGCAAGCTTGAAATCTCTCCTTGGAGACAAAGCAGGAACAGCAAGTTCACCCCCCAACCCCGTTCGTCCTCTCCCTGCCACCTTAATTTTGGGCAAGGAAGAAGAGAGAATTCTGAGGCAATCACCCTCTAATATCAACCATCAGTTGTTCTGAAAACTAAGGAAGGCAGCCGTACTCTGACAGCTGTCAGTCATGACACGGTAGGAAACAGATGGCCCCCAAGGTAGCCTACAAGGCGAGGTTCGTCCAGACGTGAGCCAAAGGGTAAGAGTGAAAATTCCGGAGCTAGAAGAGGAGGGCAACAAGGCATAAAGATGAAGGATCCTGGACCAAGACATTCAGGACCAAGGAATTCCATACACATCAATCACAACCTAGCATCTTGACAACCCACAAGCCAGTTAGCTCCCAAATTATAAAGGGGAATAAGCTTCAAGTCAAAACCACCATCCCACCAAGCATACCAATTCCGCAAGATCCTAACACATGGAATCTTACAGAACCACTCTTGCTTGAGTTCATGCTTAAGCTTTAACGGGACAGGACAGGGAGCGTAGCCAGGCCCAAGCCCAATGCATTGGCCTGCGGCCTGCCACAGATCGTTTGCCTTATAAGGCCTCGTCTACGGCCATACCACCCTGAACGCGCCCGATCTCGTCTGATCTCGGAAGCTAAGCAGGGTCGGGCCTGGTTAGTACTTGGATGGGAGACTTATAAGGCCTCACGGACTCGTGCCCAGGGTGTCTCCAGTGGGGACACGAGAGCTTCCCAGGTGCTACGTGTCCATCCAGAGGACACAGGAATTACTATGGAACAAGAGCAGAGCCCTGGGTCCCCAAGCATGTCTTAAGGAAGTGCCAGAATAAGAATCCCCCACTGGCTGCAAAGACCATGAGGCCTCCGGGTTCCAAGGCACAAGAGCATCGTGGAGGGGATGCAGGACTGGGAACGTCCCACCCGAGAACAGACAGTTTCCCTACGGAACATGTGGCATGGAAGAAGAGGTTCCCTACCCAGGACGCGGCACTGAAGGTAAACCTGGGAAGAGAGCCTTCCCAGACCCTGTCACGGAAGGGTCAGCTGCCTCCTGAAAGCCTTTCTCAAGAAGGGTCAGCCTCCTTCGGAAAGAAAGCCTTTTCAGTTAAAAAAAAAAAAAAAGAGGGTTTGGTTTCTTTTTGTTTGTTTGTTTGTTTGTTTGTTTTGCAATGGCTTGCTTTCTCTTGCAATAAAAGGGAAAATGCACGAAAACTCCCAGGAGAAGCGCAGTCCCCTATCCTCTGGGGAAAGCAAAGGCCTGCTTAAAGGTAGAGCTGCATTTACTGGGATGCCCAAAGCTCAGAAAATAACGACAGCTGTTGGGAAGTTCCAAGAGGAGAGAACGGGGAGTCTGCGTGCAATTAGCCAGCACCTGCCCTCAGCAGCCCATTCCCTCCCCAACCAAGTTTGGGAAAACTCAGCAGAAAGCACAAGTGCAGGCCCAGGCACAGCCTGTCCCGGGGTATCCTTTCAACTACAGGGTTCCCGCCCTTAAGGAGTCAAATACCAGGTCCTGCCAGCAAGAAGCGGCCTTTGCCGGCCAAGGCCTTCCTGGAAGTAACAGACAGCTCAGAAACAAGGACAGACAGCCCCAGAAAGTTGGGGCACTTAAGGACCAGCTACCGCATCAGAAGCATCCCCTCTCCATGCCCCACGGGGAGCCCGCGTCCCACCCAAAGGCCACCTGCGGGCATCAGGCTGCCCAGTGGCTTCCAGCCACTCTCACGACTGCTGAAGGCACCGTGTGCAGAAATGTGTTTCGTACTATTTAGACAGAAAACTTCTCCGGAAATTCCAGTGAGAGGGTTTTGGGGGGCATTTCCTACCCCGAAATAATCCCCTTGTGAGGAATAAATATTTCTCTAATAACGGGTTGTCTGTTCTGTGTACTGTCTTGGGAGCATGGGTTTGGGGTAACTCCGTTCAGCTGTCTGTCCAGACAGAGAGTGTCTCTAAATACCATCGTCTCTCTGGACCCTACCCTTTCCCAAGAGGCCAGCCCCTTAACGGAGTCGTCCCAGACGGTGCATCCCACTGAGACCTTTGCTCATCATCACACACCACCGAGCCGCTCAGCCTCACCGCCACCGGACTGCAATTTGTCTGTGACTCAATCTAAACCGATTTCCATCTCCAGGAAGCCTGTTCCAGAGAGCTCACGCCCAGAGAGCCCTGGTGGGTTGTCTACTTATGTCCCATCAATCACAGGCATTGGCCCCTCCAGCTTGTCAATTTTAGATCTCCCTCGGTGGCAAACTCATGCCAAAGACTTCTTCCCTTCAACCCTGGCTGCATGTGATTCCCATCAAGCCCTGCATTCTTCAGAGGCGTCTTCCAGGGGGAGACCCTGCAGCCAACCTTGTAGAGCCTGGGAACCTCTCACTTCTCAGCCCTGATGCCCTGGCACTTCCAGAGAAGCGAGTCCAAAAGAGGTGTGGCTTCCTCAGGTGGAAGGAAACAAAGGGTTCTTTTGCCAGGCAAACAGTTGCTGATAAGCGTGATTGGGCATCCTCCCTTCCTTTCTGGAGCAGCAAAGACCAGTCAAAGGAGCTGCCTATGCATCAGCAGCGCCCATATCCTACAACCTTGGAGGAGGGCCATTGGCAGCACACCCCCATCCAGCTCTTCCGGGGTCTCCAAACTCCTCCTAGGGAGTCCTTCTTCCCTGCTGCCGATGCCTCACATAACATCTCGAATGCCTCCCAGAGCAGGGATCCCCAGTAGTGCCCCATCCACTTCCTCCATCCTTGTCTGAGAACCCACCTCAACTCCTGCCTCAAACCCAGCCCCAACCCAACCCATGTGTCCAGCCCCAGGCCCACCTTCAATCCCCACTCCCAATCCTGCCATCTGGTCCTCTACCCGACATTAAGATCGGTCGAGTGTGTTTTCACAGACCTCAGAATGAATCCGAGAGACTCACGTCAACTGAAAGGCACCATCTGGAATGGGACCTGTTGCACAAGGTGCAGGAACGTGTGTGGGGTTTGCCCACTGTAGTCCAGAGATCCCACAAGGATGATTGTCCTTCAGCTCCTAACCATTCTCCCAAACCCTGTGCCGCCAAGGCCCAAGTTGTCATCTCGGTGCCTCCCAGGCCCATGCTGCTATCTCTGTCCCTCATGCACAGTTTCCTCTCAGTGAGGAGATTCGGAAAAAAACCTGGAGAGTCCCCTTGGAAAGAGGATCATCCAACACCGGTGGGGCCTGGCCCCCAGGACCTAGGAGTCTCTCGCAATGATGAGCGGTCCTGGGACTCTTCCACAGCTACCTGAGTCTCGGGGCTATCGTGGACGCTCAGGGAACTCTAAAAAGAGTGAGGTCAAATTGAGTGTCTCTAAAAGTGGGTATGTGGGGGACCCAGAAATGCCTCAGCTAGAGTGCAGTGGCCTGGCAAAGTACAAAGATGACCTGGAGAAGGATAACAATGATTTGGAGAAGGACGAAAATCTGGAGAAGGAAAAGGAGGACCTGAAGAAGGATCAGGGACATATCCCACAGAATGGCCCAAAAGATGTTCTGTTGAGTGACCCAGTTAACTCTTCAGATAATGAAATGGGGTATGTGTCTGAGAAAAAAAAAAAAAATAGGAGCCCGTCAGTGTGAACCGCCATGGTGTCCGGGGAGACTACGGTCAGAGACAACTTGAAAATGCCCTGAATATACACTGAAGCAGAGAGTCCGGGGAAATCAATGAGGGTCAGTTGCCTGGGACTGTGCAGAATTCGTGGTACACTATGAGGCAGACATCACTACTTTCTGAGAAACCCCAGACTGAAATAAACCTGAGAAGTTGGCCACCATCAGAGGTTGAGGACTACTCCCTGAGTCCCTTCCAGGAGCTTCCCTTTGTTGAACCTAGTGCAGCACAGAAGCTGGAAGACCATGTTTAAAGATTTCGTAAGAGGGGAGGGGGACTTGGGGCCTTCCCCCTAGGGTCCATGAAATCATAGAGGTCTTTTAATTGAAGAGTCCACATTCCATTCTAGCCTTTCCTCCTCAACCAACGTGAGTTCTGGGGCAAATTGGAAACCTGGAGGCTTCAAACGGCAAACCTGGCAAGCTTGAAATCTCTCCTTGGAGACAAAGCAGGAACAGCAAGTTCACCCCCCAACCCCGTTCGTCCTCTCCCTGCCACCTTAATTTTGGGCAAGGAAGAACAGAGAATTCTGAGGCAATCACCCTCTAATATCAACCATCAGTTGTTCTGAAAACTAAGGAAGGCAGCCGTACTCTGACAGCTGTCAGTCATGACACGGTAGGAAACAGATGGCCCCCAAGGTAGCCTACAAGGCGAGGTTCGTCCAGACGTGAGCCAAAGGGTAAGAGTGAAAATTCCGGAGCTAGAAGAGGAGGGCAACAAGGCATAAAGATGAAGGATCCTGGACCAAGACATTCAGGACCAAGGAATTCCATACACATCAATCACAACCTAGCATCTTGACAACCCACAAGCCAGTTAGCTCCCAAATTATAAAGGGGAATAAGCTTCAAGTCAAAACCACCATCCCACCAAGCATACCAATTCCGCAAGATCCTAACACATGGAATCTTACAGAACCACTCTTGCTTGAGTTCATGCTTAAGCTTTAACGGGACAGGACAGGGAGCGTAGCCAGGCCCAAGCCCAATGCATTGGCCTGCGGCCTGCCACAGATTGTTTGCCTTATAAGGCCTCGTCTACGGCCATACCACCCTGAACGCGCCCGATCTCGTCTGATCTCGGAAGCTAAGCAGGGTCGGGCCTGGTTAGTACTTGGATGGGAGACTTATAAGGCCTCACGGACTCGTGCCCAGGGTGTCTCCAGTGGGGACACGAGAGCTTCCCAGGTGCTACGTGTCCATCCAGAGGACACAGGAATTACTATGGAACAAGAGCAGAGCCCTGGGTCCCCAAGCATGTCTTAAGGAAGTGCCAGAATAAGAATCCCCCACTGGCTGCAAAGACCATGAGGCCTCCGGGTTCCAAGGCACAAGAGCATCGTGGAGGGGATGCAGGACTGGGAACGTCCCACCCGAGAACAGACAGTTTCCCTACGGAACATGTGGCATGGAAGAAGAGGTTCCCTACCCAGGACGCGGCACTGAAGGTAAACCTGGGAAGAGAGCCTTCCCAGACCCTGTCACGGAAGGGTCAGCTGCCTCCTGAAAGCCTTTCTCAAGAAGGGTCAGCCTCCTTCGGAAAGAAAGCCTTTTCAGTTAAAAAAAAAAAAAAAAAAAAAAAGAGGGTTTGGTTTCTTTTTGTTTGTTTGTTTGTTTGTTTGTTTTGCAATGGCTTGCTTACTCTTGCAATAAAAGGCAAAATGCACGAAAACTCCCAGGAGAAGCGCAGTCCCCTATCCTCTGGGGAAAGCAAAGCCCTGCTTAAAGGTAGAGCTGCATTTACTGGGATGCCCAAAGCTCAGAAAATAACGACAGCTGTTGGGAAGTTCCAAGAGGAGAGAACGGGGAGTCTGCGTGCAATTAGCCAGCACCTGCCCTCAGCAGCCCATTCCCTCCCCAACCAAGTTTGGGAAAACTCAGCAGAAAGCACAAGTGCAGGCCCAGGCACAGCCTGTCCGGGGTATCCTTTCAACTACAGGGTTCCCGCCCTTAAGGAGTCAAATACCAGGTCCTGCCAGCAAGAAGCGGTCTTTGCCAGCCAAGGCCTTCCTGGAAGTAACAGACAGCTCAGAAACAAGGACAGACAGCCCCAGAAAGTTGGGGCACTTAAGGACCAGCTACCGCATCAGAAGCATCCCCTCTCCATGCCCCACGGGGAGCCCGCGTCCCACCCAAAGGCCACCTGCGGGCATCAGGCTGCCCAGTGGCTTCCAGCCACTCTCACGACTGCTGAAGGCACAGTGTGCAGAAATGTGTTTCGTACTATTTAGACAGAAAACTTCTCCGGAAATTCCAGTGAGAGGGTTTTGGGGGGCATTTCCTACCCCGAAATAATCCCCTTGTGAGGAATAAATATTTCTCTAATAACGGGTTGTCTGTTCTGTGTACTGTCTTGGGAGCATGGGTTTGGGGTAACTCCGTTCAGCTGTCTGTCCAGACAGAGAGTGTCTCTAAATACCATCGTCTCTCTGGACCCTACCCTTTCCCAAGAGGCCAGCCCCTTAACGGAGTCGTCCCAGACGGTGCATCCCACTGAGACCTTTGCTCATCATCACACACCACCGAGCCGCTCAGCCTCACCGCCACCGGACTGCAATTTGTCTGTGACTCAATCTAAACCGATTTCCATCTCCAGGAAGCCTGTTCCAGAGAGCTCACGCCCAGAGAGCCCTGGTGGGTTGTCTACTTATGTCCCATCAATCACAGGCATTGGCCCCTCCAGCTTGTCAATTTTAGATCTCCCTCGGTGGCAAACTCATGCCAAAGACTTCTTCCCTTCAACCCTGGCTCCATGTGATTCCCATCAAGCCCTGCATTCTTCAGAGGCGTCTTCCAGGGGGAGACCCTGCAGCCAACCTTGTAGAGCCTGGGAACCTCTCACTTCTCAGCCCTGATGCCCTGGCACTTCCAGAGAAGCGAGTCCAAAAGAGGTGTGGCTTCCTCAGGTGGAAGGAAACAAAGGGTTCTTTTGCCAGGCAAACAGTTGCTGATAAGCGTGATTGGGCATCCTCCCTTCCTTTCTGGAGCAGCAAAGACCAGTCAAAGGAGCTGCCTATGCATCAGCAGCGCCCATATCCTACAACCTTGGAGGAGGGCCATTGGCAGCACACCCCCATCCAGCTCTTCCGGGGTCTCCAAACTCCTCCTAGGGAGTCCTTCTTCCCTGCTGCCGATGCCTCACATAACATCTCGAATGCCTCCCAGAGCAGGGATCCCCAGTAGTGCCCCATCCACTTCCTCCATCCTTGTCTGAGAACCCACCTCAACTCCTGCCTCAAACCCAGCCCCAACCCAACCCATGTGTCCAGCCCCAGGCCCACCTTCAATCCCCACTCCCAATCCTGCCATCTGGTCCTCTACCCGACATTAAGATCGGTCGAGTGTGTTTTCACAGACCTCAGAATGAATCCGAGAGACTCACGTCAACTGAAAGGCACCATCTGGAATGGGACCTGTTGCACAAGGTGCAGGAACGTGTGTGGGGTTTGCCCACTGTAGTCCAGAGATCCCACAAGGATGATTGTCCTTCAGCTCCTAACCATTCTCCCAAACCCTGTGCCGCCAAGGCCCAAGTTGTCATCTCGGTGCCTCCCAGGCCCATGCTGCTATCTCTGTCCCTCATGCACAGTTTCCTCTCAGTGAGGAGATTCGGAAAAAAACCTGGAGAGTCCCCTTGGAAAGAGGATCATCCAACACCGGTGGGGCCTGGCCCCCAGGACCTAGGAGTCTCTCGCAATGATGAGCGGTCCCGGGACTCTTCCACAGCTACCTGAGTCTCGGGGCTATCGTGGACGCTCAGGGAACTCTAAAAAGAGTGAGGTCAAATTGAGTGTCTCTAAAAGTGGGTATGTGGGGGACCCAGAAATGCCTCAGCTAGAGTGCAGTGGCCTGGCAAAGTACAAAGATGACCTGGAGAAGGATAACAATGATTTGGAGAAGGACGAAAATCTGGAGAAGGAAAAGGAGGGCCTGAAGAAGGATCAGGGACATATCCCACAGAATGGCCCAAAAGATGTTCTGTTGAGTGACCCAGTTAACTCTTCAGATAATGAAATGGGGTATGTGTCTGAGAAAAAAAAAAAAAAAATAGGAGCCCGTCAGTGTGAACCGCCATGGTGTCCGGGGAGACTACGGTCAGAGACAACTTGAAAATGCCCTGAATATACATTGAAGCAGAGAGTCCGGGGAAATCAATGAGGGTCAGTTGCCTGGGACTGTGCAGAATTCGTGGTACACTATGAGGCAGACATCACTACTTTCTGAGAAACCCCAGACTGAAATAAACCTGAGAAGTTGGCCACCATCAGAGGTTGAGGACTACTCCCTGAGTCCCTTCCAGGAGCTTCCCTTTGTTGAACCTAGTGCAGCACAGAAGCTGGAAGACCATGTTTAAAGATTTCGTAAGAGGGGAGGGGGACTTGGGGCCTTCCCCCTAGGGTCCATGAAATCATAGAGGTCTTTTAATTGAAGAGTCCACATTCCATTCTAGCCTTTCCTCCTCAACCAACGTGAGTTCTGGGGCAAATTGGAAACCTGGAGGCTTCAAACGGCAAACCTGGCAAGCTTGAAATCTCTCCTTGGAGACAAAGCAGGAACAGCAAGTTCACCCCCCAACCCCGTTCGTCCTCTCCCTGCCACCTTAATTTTGGGCAAGGAAGAAGAGAGAATTCTGAGGCAATCACCCTCTAATATCAACCATCAGTTGTTCTGAAAACTAAGGAAGGCAGCCGTACTCTGACAGCTGTCAGTCATGACACGGTAGGAAACAGATGGCCCCCAAGGTAGCCTACAAGGCGAGGTTCGTCCAGACGTGAGCCAAAGGGTAAGAGTGAAAATTCCGGAGCTAGAAGAGGAGGGCAACAAGGCATAAAGATGAAGGATCCTGGACCAAGACATTCAGGACCAAGGAATTCCATACACATCAATCACAACCTAGCATCTTGACAACCCACAAGCCAGTTAGCTCCCAAATTATAAAGGGGAATAAGCTTCAAGTCAAAACCACCATCCCACCAAGCATACCAATTCCGCAAGATCCTAACACATGGAATCTTACAGAACCACTCTTGCTTGAGTTCATGCTTAAGCTTTAACGGGACAGGACAGGGAGCGTAGCCAGGCCCAAGCCCAATGCATTGGCCTGCGGCCTGCCACAGATTGTTTGCCTTATAAGGCCTCGTCTACGGCCATACCACCCTGAACGCGCCCGATCTCGTCTGATCTCGGAAGCTAAGCAGGGTCGGGCCTGGTTAGTACTTGGATGGGAGACTTATAAGGCCTCACGGACTCGTGCCCAGGGTGTCTCCAGTGGGGACACGAGAGCTTCCCAGGTGCTACGTGTCCATCCAGAGGACACAGGAATTACTATGGAACAAGAGCAGAGCCCTGGGTCCCCAAGCATGTCTTAAGGAAGTGCCAGAATAAGAATCCCCCACTGGCTGCAAAGACCATGAGGCCTCCGGGTTCCAAGGCACAAGAGCATCGTGGAGGGGATGCAGGACTGGGAACGTCCCACCCGAGAACAGACAGTTTCCCTACGGAACATGTGGCATGGAAGAAGAGGTTCCCTACCCAGGACGCGGCACTGAAGGTAAACCTGGGAAGAGAGCCTTCCCAGACCCTGTCACGGAAGGGTCAGCTGCCTCCTGAAAGCCTTTCTCAAGAAGGGTCAGCCTCCTTCGGAAAGAAAGCCTTTTCAGTTAAAAAAAAAAAAAAAAGAGGGTTTGGTTTCTTTTTGTTTGTTTGTTTGTTTGTTTGTTTTGCAATGGCTTGCTTACTCTTGCAATAAAAGGCAAAATGCACGAAAACTCCCAGGAGAAGCGCAGTCCCCTATCCTCTGGGGAAAGCAAAGGCCTGCTTAAAGGTAGAGCTGCATTTACTGGGATGCCCAAAGCTCAGAAAATAACGACAGCTGTTGGGAAGTTCCAAGAGGAGAGAACGGGGAGTCTGCGTGCAATTAGCCAGCACCTGTCCTCAGCAGCCCATTCCCTCCCCAACCAAGTTTGGGAAAACTCAGCAGAAAGCACAAGTGCAGGCCCAGGCACAGCCTGTCCCGGGGTATCCTTTCAACTACAGGGTTCCCGCCCTTAAGGAGTCAAATACCAGGTCCTGCCAGCAAGAAGCGGCCTTTGCCGGCCAAGGCCTTCCTGGAAGTAACAGACAGCTCAGAAACAAGGACAGACAGCCCCAGAAAGTTGGGGCACTTAAGGACCAGCTACCGCATCAGAAGCATCCCCTCTCCATGCCCCATGGGGAGCCCGCGTCCCACCCAAAGGCCACCTGCGGGCATCAGGCTGCCCAGTGGCTTCCAGCCACTCTCACGACTGCTGAAGGCACAGTGTGCAGAAATGTGTTTCGTACTATTTAGACAGAAAACTTCTCCAGAAATTCCAGTGAGAGGGTTTTGGGGGGCATTTCCTACCCCGAAATAATCCCCTTGTGAGGAATAAATATTTCTCTAATAACGGGTTGTCTGTTCTGTGTACTGTCTTGGGAGCATGGGTTTGGGGTAACTCCGTTCAGCTGTCTGTCCAGACAGAGAGTGTCTCTAAATACCATCGTCTCTCTGGACCCTACCCTTTCCCAAGAGGCCAGCCCCTTAACGGAGTCGTCCCAGACGGTGCATCCCACTGAGACCTTTGCTCATCATCACACACCACCGAGCCGCTCAGCTTCACCGCCACCGGACTGCAATTTGTCTGTGACTCAATCTAAACCGATTTCCGGCTCCAGGAAGCCTTTTCCAGAGAGCTCACGCCCAGAGAGCCCTGGTGGGTTGTCTACTTATGTCCCATCAATCACAGGCATTGGCCCCTCCAGCTTGTCAATTTTAGATCTCCCTCGGTGGCAAACTCATGCCAAAGACTTCTTCCCTTCAACCCTGGCTGCATGTGATTCCCATCAAGCCCTGCATTCTTCAGAGGCGTCTTCCAGGGGGAGACCCTGCAGCCAACCTTGTAGAGCCTGGGAACCTCTCACTTCTCAGCCCTGATGCCCTGGCACTTCCAGAGAAGCGAGTCCAAAAGAGGTGTGGCTTCCTCAGGTGGAAGGAAACAAAGGGTTCTTTTGCCAGGCAAACAGTTGCTGATAAGCGTGATTGGGCATCCTCCCTTCCTTTCTGGAGCAGCAAAGACCAGTCAAAGGAGCTGCCTATGCATCAGCAGCGCCCATATCCTACAACCTTGGAGGAGGGCCATTGGCAGCACACCCCCATCCAGCTCTTCCGGGGTCTCCAAACTCCTCCTAGGGAGTCCTTCTTCCCTGCTGCCGATGCCTCACATAACATCTCGAATGTCTCCCAGAGCAGGGATCCCCAGTAGTGCCCCATCCACTTCCTCCATCCTTGTCTGAGAACCCACCTCAACTCCTGCCTCAAACCCAGCCCCAACCCAACCCATGTGTCCAGCCCCAGGCCCACCTTCAATCCCCACTCCCAATCCTGCCATCTGGTCCTCTACCCGACATTAAGATCGGTCGAGTGTGTTTTCACAGACCTCAGAATGAATCCGAGAGACTCACGTCAACTGAAAGGCACCATCTGGAATGGGACCTGTTGCACAAGGTGCAGGAACGTGTGTGGGGTTTGCCCACTGTAGTCCAGAGATCCCACAAGGATGATTGTCCTTCAGCTCCTAACCATTCTCCCAAACCCTGTGCCGCCAAGGCCCAAGTTGTCATCTCGGTGCCTCCCAGGCCCATGCTGCTATCTCTGTCCCTCATGCACAGTTTCCTCTCAGTGAGGAGATTCGGAAAAAAACCTGGAGAGTCCCCTTGGAAAGAGGATCATCCAACACCGGTGGGGCCTGGCCCCCAGGACCTAGGAGTCTCTCGCAATGATGAGCGGTCCCGGGACTCTTCCACAGCTACCTGAGTCTCGGGGCTATCGTGGACGCTCAGGGAACTCTAAAAAGAGTGAGGTCAAATTGAGTGTCTCTAAAAGTGGGTATGTGGGGGACCCAGAAATGCCTCAGCTAGAGTGCAGTGGCCTGGCAAAGTACAAAGATGACCTGGAGAAGGATAACAATGATTTGGAGAAGGACGAAAATCTGGAGAAGGAAAAGGAGGACCTGAAGAAGGATCAGGGACATATCCCACAGAATGGCCCAAAAGATGTTCTGTTGAGTGACCCAGTTAACTCTTCAGATAATGAAATGGGGTATGTGTCTGAGGAAAAATAAAAAAAATAGGAGCCCGTCAGTGTGAACCGCCATGGTGTCCGGGGAGACTACGGTCAGAGACAACTTGAAAATGCCCTGAATATACACTGAAGCAGAGAGTCCGGGGAAATCAATGAGGGTCAGTTGCCTGGGACTGTGCAGAATTCGTGGTACACTATGAGGCAGACATCACTACTTTCTGAGAAACCCCAGACTGAAATAAACCAGAGAAGTTGGCCACCATCAGAGGTTGAGGACTACTCCCTGAGTCCCTTCCAGGAGCTTCCCTTTGTTGAACCTAGTGCAGCACAGAAGCTGGAAGACCATGTTTAAAGATTTCGTAAGAGGGGAGGGGGACTTGGGGCCTTCCCCCTAGGGTCCATGAAATCATAGAGGTCTTTTAATTGAAGAGTCCACATTCCATTCTAGCCTTTCCTCCTCAACCAACGTGAGTTCTGGGGCAAATTGGAAACCTGGAGGCTTCAAACGGCAAACCTGGCAAGCTTGAAATCTCTCCTTGGAGACAAAGCAGGAACAGCAAGTTCACCCCCCAACCCCGTTCGTCCTCTCCCTGCCACCTTAATTTTGGGCAAGGAAGAACAGAGAATTCTGAGGCAATCACCCTCTAATATCAACCATCAGTTGTTCTGAAAACTAAGGAAGGCAGCCGTACTCTGACAGCTGTCAGTCATGACACGGTAGGAAACAGATGGCCCCCAAGGTAGCCTACAAGGCGAGGTTCGTCCAGACGTGAGCCAAAGGGTAAGAGTGAAAATTCCGGAGCTAGAAGAGGAGGGCAACAAGGCATAAAGATGAAGGATCCTGGACCAAGACATTCAGGACCAAGGAATTCCATACGCATCAATCACAACCTAGCATCTTGACAACCCAAAAGCCAGTTAGCTCCCAAATTATAAAGGGGAATAAGCTTCAAGTCAAAACCACCATCCCACCAAGCATACCAATTCCGCAAGATCCTAACACATGGAATCTTACAGAACCACTCTTGCTTGAGTTCATGCTTAAGCTTTAACGGGACAGGACAGGGAGCGTAGCCAGGCCCAAGCCCAATGCATTGGCCTGCGGCCTGCCACAGATTGTTTGCCTTATAAGGCCTCGTCTATGGCCATACCACCCTGAACGCGCCCGATCTCGTCTGATCTCGGAAGCTAAGCAGGGTCGGGCCTGGTTAGTACTTGGATGGGAGACTTATAAGGCCTCACGGACTCGTGCCCAGGGTGTCTCCAGTGGGGACACGAGAGCTTCCCAGGTGCTACGTGTCCATCCAGAGGACACAGGAATTACTATGGAACAAGAGCAGAGCCCTGGGTCCCCAAGCATGTCTTAAGGAAGTGCCAGAATAAGAATCCCCCACTGGCTGCAAAGACCATGAGGCCTCCGGGTTCCAAGGCACAAGAGCATCGTGGAGGGGATGCAGGACTGGGAACGTCCCACCCGAGAACAGACAGTTTCCCTACGGAACATGTGGCATGGAAGAAGAGGTTCCCTACCCAGGACGCGGCACTGAAGGTAAACCTGGGAAGAGAGCCTTCCCAGACCCTGTCACGGAAGGGTCAGCTGCCTCCTGAAAGCCTTTCTCAAAAAGGGTCAGCCTCCTTCGGAAAGTAAGCCTTTTCAGTTAAAAAAAAAAAAAAAAAAAAAAGAGGGTTTGGTTTCTTTTTGTTTGTTTGTTTGTTTGTTTTGCAATGGCTTGCTTACTCTTGCAATAAAAGGCAAAATGCACGAAAACTCCCAGGAGAAGCGCAGTCCCCTATCCTCTGGGGAAAGCAAAGGCCTGCTTAAAGGTAGAGCTGCATTTACTGGGATGCCCAAAGCTCAGAAAATAACGACAGCTGTTGGGAAGTTCCAAGAGGAGAGAACGGGGAGTCTGCGTGCAATTAGCCAGCACCTGCCCTCAGCAGCCCATTCCCTCCCCAACCAAGTTTGAGAAAACTCAGCAGAAAGCACAAGTGCAGGCCCAGGCACAGCCTGTCCCGGGGTATCCTTTCAACTACAGGGTTCCCGCCCTTAAGGAGTCAAATACCAGGTCCTGCCAGCAAGAAGCGGCCTTTGCCGGCCAAGGCCTTCCTGGAAGTAACAGACAGCTCAGAAACAAGGACAGACAACCCCAGAAAGTTGGGGCACTTAAGGACCAGCTACCGCATCAGAAGCATCCCCTCTCCATGCCCCACGGGGAGCCCGCGTCCCACCCAAAGGCCACCTGCGGGCATCAGGCTGCCCAGTGGCTTCCAGCCACTCTCACGACTGCTGAAGGCACAGTGTGCAGAAATGTGTTTCGTACTATTTAGACAGAAAACTTCTCCGGAAATTCCAGTGAGAGGGTTTTGGGGGGCATTTCCTACCCCGAAATAATCCCCTTGTGAGGAATAAATATTTCTCTAATAACGGGTTGTCTGTTCTGTGTACTGTCTTGGGAGCATGGGTTTGGGGTAACTCCGTTCAGCTGTCTGTCCAGACAGAGAGTGTCTCTAAATACCATCGTCTCTCTGGACCCTACCCTTTCCCAAGAGGCCAGCCCCTTAACGGAGTCGTCCCAGACGGTGCATCCCACTGAGACCTTTGCTCATCATCACACACCACCGAGCCGCTCAGCTTCACCGCCACCGGACTGCAATTTGTCTGTGACTCAATCTAAACCGATTTCCATCTCCAGGAAGCCTGTTCCAGAGAGCTCACGCCCAGAGAGCCCTGGTGGGTTGTCTACTTATGTCCCATCAATCACAGGCATTGGCCCCTCCAGCTTGTCAATTTTAGATCTCCCTCGGTGGCAAACTCATGCCAAAGACTTCTTCCCTTCAACCCTGGCTGCATGTGATTCCCATCAAGCCCTGCATTCTTCAGAGGCGTCTTCCAGGGGGAGACCCTGCAGCCAACCTTGTAGAGCCTGGGAACCTCTCACTTCTCAGCCCTGATGCCCTGGCACTTCCAGAGAAGCGAGTCCAAAAGAGGTGTGGCTTCCTCAGGTGGAAGGAAACAAAGGGTTCTTTTGCCAGGCAAACAGTTGCTGATAAGCGTGATTGGGCATCCTCCCTTCCTTTCTGGAGCAGCAAAGACCAGTCAAAGGAGCTGCCTATGCATCAGCAGCGCCCATATCCTACAACCTTGGAGGAGGGCCATTGGCAGCACACCCCCATCCAGCTCTTCCGGGGTCTCCAAACTCCTCCTAGGGAGTCCTTCTTCCCTGCTGCCGATGCCTCACATAACATCTCGAATGCCTCCCAGAGCAGGGATCCCCAGTAGTGCCCCATCCACTTCCTCCATCCTTGTCTGAGAACCCACCTCAACTCCTGCCTCAAACCCAGCCCCAACCCAACCCATGTGTCCAGCCCCAGGCCCACCTTCAATCCCCACTCCCAATCCTGCCATCTGGTCCTCTACCCGACATTAAGATCGGTCGAGTGTGTTTTCACAGACCTCAGAATGAATCCGAGAGACTCACGTCAACTGAAAGGCACCATCTGGAATGGGACCTGTTGCACAAGGTGCAGGAACGTGTGTGGGGTTTGCCCACTGTAGTCCAGAGATCCCACAAGGATGATTGTCCTTCAGCTCCTAACCATTCTCCCAAACCCTGTGCCGCCAAGGCCCAAGTTGTCATCTCGGTCCCTCCCAGGCCCATGCTGCTATCTCTGTCCCTCATGCACAGTTTCCTCTCAGTGAGGAGATTCGGAAAAAAACCTGGAGAGTCCCCTTGGAAAGAGGATCATCCAACACCGGTGGGGCCTGGCCCCCAGGACCTAGGAGTCTCTCGCAATGATGAGCGGTCCGGGGACTCTTCCACAGCTACCTGAGTCTCGGGGCTATCGTGGACGCTCAGGGAACTCTAAAAAGAGTGAGGTCAAATTGAGTGTCTCTAAAAGTGGGTATGTGGGGGACCCAGAAATGCCTCAGCTAGAGTGCAGTGGCCTGGCAAAGTACAAAGATGACCTGGAGAAGGATAACAATGATTTGGAGAAGGACGAAAATCTGGAGAAGGAAAAGGAGGACCTGAAGAAGGATCAGGGACATATCCCAGAGAATGGCCCAAAAGATGTTCTGTTGAGTGACCCAGTTAACTCTTCAGATAATGAAATGGGGTATGTGTCTGAGAAAAAAAAAAAAAAATAGGAACCCGTCAGTGTGAACCGCCATGGTGTCCGGGGAGACTACGGTCAGAGACAACTTGAAAATGCCCTGAATATACACTGAAGCAGAGAGTCCGGGGAAATCAATGAGGGTCAGTTGCCTGGGACTGTGCAGAATTCGTGGTACACTATGAGGCAGACATCACTACTTTCTGAGAAACCCCAGACTGAAATAAACCTGAGAAGTTGGCCACCATCAGAGGTTGAGGACTACTCCCTGAGTCCCTTCCAGGAGCTTCCCTTTGTTGAACCTAGTGCAGCACAGAAGCTGGAAGACCATGTTTAAAGATTTCGTAAGAGGGGAGGGGGACTTGGGGCCTTCCCCCTAGGGTCCATGAAATCATAGAGGTCTTTTAATTGAAGAGTCCACATTCCATTCTAGCCTTTCCTCCTCAACCAACGTGAGTTCTGGGGCAAATTGGAAACCTGGAGGCTTCAAACGGCAAACCTGGCAAGCTTGAAATCTCTCCTTGGAGACAAAGCAGGAACAGCAAGTTCACCCCCCAACCCCGTTCGTCCTCTCCCTGCCACCTTAATTTTGGGCAAGGAAGAACAGAGAATTCTGAGGCAATCACCCTCTAATATCAACCATCAGTTGTTCTGAAAACTAAGGAAGGCAGCCGTACTCTGACAGCTGTCAGTCATGACACGGTAGGAAACAGATGGCCCCCAAGGTAGCCTACAAGGCGAGGTTCGTCCAGACGTGAGCCAAAGGGTAAGAGTGAAAATTCCGGAGCTAGAAGAGGAGGGCAACAAGGCATAAAGATGAAGGATCCTGGACCAAGACATTCAGGACCAAGGAATTCCATACACATCAATCACAACCTAGCATCTTGACAACCCACAAGCCAGTTAGCTCCCAAATTATAAAGGGGAATAAGCTTCAAGTCAAAACCACCATCCCACCAAGCATACCAATTCCGCAAGATCCTAACACATGGAATCTTACAGAACCACTCTTGCTTGAGTTCATGCTTAAGCTTTAACGGGACAGGACAGGGAGCGTAGCCAGGCCCAAGCCCAATGCATTGGCCTGCGGCCTGCCACAGATTGTTTGCCTTATAAGGCCTCGTCTACGGCCATACCACCCTGAACGCGCCCGATCTCGTCTGATCTCGGAAGCTAAGCAGGGTCGGGCCTGGTTAGTACTTGGATGGGAGACTTATAAGGCCTCACGGACTCGTGCCCAGGGTGTCTCCAGTGGGGACACGAGAGCTTCCCAGGTGCTACGTGTCCATCCAGAGGACACAGGAATTACTATGGAACAAGAGCAGAGCCCTGGGTCCCCAAGCATGTCTTAAGGAAGTGCCAGAATAAGAATCCCCCACTGGCTGCAAAGACCATGAGGCCTCCGGGTTCCAAGGCACAAGAGCATCGTGGAGGGGATGCAGGACTGGGAACGTCCCACCCGAGAACAGACAGTTTCCCTACGGAACATGTGGCATGGAAGAAGAGGTTCCCTACCCAGGACGCGGCACTGAAGGTAAACCTGGGAAGAGAGCCTTCCCAGACCCTGTCACGGAAGGGTCAGCTGCCTCCTGAAAGCCTTTCTCAAGAAGGGTCAGCCTCCTTCGGAAAGAAAGCCTTTTCAGTTAAAAAAAAAAAAAAAAGAGGGTTTGGTTTCTTTTTGTTTGTTTGTTTGTTTGTTTTGCAATGGCTTGCTTACTCTTGCAATAAAAGGCAAAATGCACGAAAACTCCCAGGAGAAGCGCAGTCCCCTATCCTCTGTGGAAAGCAAAGGCCTGCTTAAAGGTAGAGCTGCATTTACTGGGATGCCCAAAGCTCAGAAAATAACGACAGCTGTTGGGAAGTTCCAAGAGGAGAGAACGGGGAGTCTGCGTGCAATTAGCCAGCACCTGTCCTCAGCAGCCCATTCCCTCCCCAACCAAGTTTGGGAAAACTCAGCAGAAAGCACAAGTGCAGGCCCAGGCACAGCCTGTCCGGGGTATCCTTTCAACTACAGGGTTCCCGCCCTTAAGGAGTCAAATACCAGGTCCTGCCAGCAAGAAGCGGTCTTTGCCGGCCAAGGCCTTCCTGGAAGTAACAGACAGCTCAGAAACAAGGACAGACAGCCCCAGAAAGTTGGGGCACTTAAGGACCAGCTACCGC
Source organism: Martes martes (assembly GCF_963455335.1). Classification (NCBI taxonomy): domain Eukaryota; kingdom Metazoa; phylum Chordata; class Mammalia; order Carnivora; family Mustelidae; genus Martes; species Martes martes. Next base: position 24,657,609 of record NC_137900.1, read on the forward strand.
ATCAGAAGCATCCCCTCTCCATGCCCCACGGGGAGCCCGCGTCCCACCCAAAGGCCACCTGCGGGCATCAGGCTGCCCAGTGGCTTCCAGCCACTCTCACGACTGCTGAAGGCACAGTGTGCAGAAATGTGTTTCGTACTATTTAGACAGAAAACTTCTCCGGAAATTCCAGTGAGAGGGTTTTGGGGGGCATTTCCTACCCCGAAATAATCCCCTTGTGAGGAATAAATATTTCTCTAATAACGGGTTGTCTGTTCTGTGTACTGTCTTGGGAGCATGGGTTTGGGGTAACTCCGTTCAGCTGTCTGTCCAGACAGAGAGTGTCTCTAAATACCATCGTCTCTCTGGACCCTACCCTTTCCCAAGAGGCCAGCCCCTTAACGGAGTCGTCCCAGACGGTGCATCCCACTGAGACCTTTGCTCATCATCACACACCACCGAGCCGCTCAGCCTCACCGCCACCGGACTGCAATTTGTCTGTGACTCAATCTAAACCGATTTCCATCTCCAGGAAGCCTGTTCCAGAGAGCTCACGCCCAGAGAGCCCTGGTGGGTTGTCTACTTATGTCCCATCAATCACAGGCATTGGCCCCTCCAGCTTGTCAAATTTAGATCTCCCTCGGTGGCAAACTCATGCCAAAGACTTCTTCCCTTCAACCCTGGCTGCATGTGATTCCCATCAAGCCCTGCATTCTTCAGAGGCGTCTTCCAGGGGGAGACCCTGCAGCCAACCTTGTAGAGCCTGGGAACCTCTCACTTCTCAGCCCTGATGCCCTGGCACTTCCAGAGAAGCGAGTCCAAAAGAGGTGTGGCTTCCTCAGGTGGAAGGAAACAAAGGGTTCTTTTGCCAGGCAAACAGTTGCTGATAAGCGTGATTGGGCATCCTCCCTTCCTTTCTGGAGCAGCAAAGACCAGTCAAAGGAGCTGCCTATGCATCAGCAGCGCCCATATCCTACAACCTTGGAGGAGGGCCATTGGCAGCACACCCCCATCCAGCTCTTCCGGGGTCTCCAAACTCCTCCTAGGGAGTCCTTCTTCCCTGCTGCCGATGCCTCACATAACATCTCGAATGCCTCCCAGAGCAGGGATCCCCAGTAGTGCCCCATCCACTTCCTCCATCCTTGTCTGAGAACCCACCTCAACTCCTGCCTCAAACCCAGCCCCAACCCAACCCATGTGTCCAGCCCCAGGCCCACCTTCAATCCCCACTCCCAATCCTGCCATCTGGTCCTCTACCCGACATTAAGATCGGTCGAGTGTGTTTTCACAGACCTCAGAATGAATCCGAGAGACTCACGTCAACTGAAAGGCACCATCTGGAATGGGACCTGTTGCACAAGGTGCAGGAACGTGTGTGGGGTTTGCCCACTGTAGTCCAGAGATCCCACAAGGATGATTGTCCTTCAGCTCCTAACCATTCTCCCAAACCCTGTGCCGCCAAGGCCCAAGTTGTCATCTCGGTGCCTCCCAGGCCCATGCTGCTATCTCTGTCCCTCATGCACAGTTTCCTCTCAGTGAGGAGATTCGGAAAAAAACCTGGAGAGTCCCCTTGGAAAGAGGATCATCCAACACCGGTGGGGCCTGGCCCCCAGGACCTAGGAGTCTCTCGCAATGATGTGCGGTCCCGGGACTCTTCCACAGCTACCTGAGTCTCGGGGCTATCGTGGACGCTCAGGGAACTCTAAAAAGAGTGAGGTCAAATTGAGTGTCTCTAAAAGTGGGTATGTGGGGGACCCAGAAATGCCTCAGCTAGAGTGCAGTGGCCTGGCAAAGTACAAAGATGACCTGGAGAAGGATAACAATGATTTGGAGAAGGACGAAAATCTGGAGAAGGAAAAGGAGGACCTGAAGAAGGATCAGGGACATATCCCAGAGAATGGCCCAAAAGATTTTCTGTTGAGTGACCCAGTTAACTCTTCAGATAATGAAATGGGGTATGTGTCTGAGAAAAAAAAAAAAAAAATAGGAACCCGTCAGTGTGAACCGCCATGGTGTCCGGGGAGACTACGGTCAGAGACAACTTGAAAATGCCCTGAATATACACTGAAGCAGAGAGTCCGGGGAAATCAATGAGGGTCAGTTGCCTGGGACTGTGCAGAATTCGTGGTACACTATGAGGCAGACATCACTACTTTCTGAGAAACCCCAGACTGAAATAAACCTGAGAAGTTGGCCACCATCAGAGGTTGAGGACTACTCCCTGAGTCCCTTCCAGGAGCTTCCCTTTGTTGAACCTAGTGCAGCACAGAAGCTGGAAGACCATGTTTAAAGATTTCGTAAGAGGGGAGGGGGACTTGGGGCCTTCCCCCTAGGGTCCATGAAATCATAGAGGTCTTTTAATTGAAGAGTCCACATTCCATTCTAGCCTTTCCTCCTCAACCAACGTGAGTTCTGGGGCAAATTGGAAACCTGGAGGCTTCAAACGGCAAACCTGGCAAGCTTGAAATCTCTCCTTGGAGACAAAGCAGGAACAGCAAGTTCACCCCCCAACCCCGTTCGTCCTCTCCCTGCCACCTTAATTTTGGGCAAGGAAGAAGAGAGAATTCTGAGGCAATCACCCTCTAATATCAACCATCAGTTGTTCTGAAAACTAAGGAAGGCAGCCGTACTCTGACAGCTGTCAGTCATGACACGGTAGGAAACAGATGGCCCCCAAGGTAGCCTACAAGGCGAGGTTCGTCCAGACGTGAGCCAAAGGGTAAGAGTGAAAATTCCGGAGCTAGAAGAGGAGGGCAACAAGGCATAAAGATGAAGGATCCTGGACCAAGACATTCAGGACCAAGGAATTCCATACACATCAATCACAACCTAGCATCTTGACAACCCACAAGCCAGTTAGCTCCCAAATTATAAAGGGGAATAAGCTTCAAGTCAAAACCACCATCCCACCAAGCATACCAATTCCGCAAGATCCTAACACATGGAATCTTACAGAACCACTCTTGCTTGAGTTCATGCTTAAGCTTTAACGGGACAGGACAGGGAGCGTAGCCAGGCCCAAGCCCAATGCATTGGCCTGCGGCCTGCCACAGATTGTTTGCCTTATAAGGCCTCGTCTACGGCCATACCACCCTGAACGCGCCCGATCTCGTCTGATCTCGGAAGCTAAGCAGGGTCGGGCCTGGTTAGTACTTGGATGGGAGACTTATAAGGCCTCACGGACTCGTGCCCAGGGTGTCTCCAGTGGGGACACGAGAGCTTCCCAGGTGCTACGTGTCCATCCAGAGGACACAGGAATTACTATGGAACAAGAGCAGAGCCCTGGGTCCCCAAGCATGTCTTAAGGAAGTGCCAGAATAAGAATCCCCCACTGGCTGCAAAGACCATGAGGCCTCCGGGTTCCAAGGCACAAGAGCATCGTGGAGGGGATGCAGGACTGGGAACGTCCCACCCGAGAACAGACAGTTTCCCTACGGAACATGTGGCATGGAAGAAGAGGTTCCCTACCCAGGACGCGGCACTGAAGGTAAACCTGGGAAGAGAGCCTTCCCAGACCCTGTCACGGAAGGGTCAGCTGCCTCCTGAAAGCCTTTCTCAAGAAGGGTCAGCCTCCTTCGGAAAGAAAGCCTTTTCAGTTAAAAAAAAAAAAAAAAGAGGGTTTGGTTTCTTTTTGTTTGTTTGTTTGTTTGTTTGTTTTGCAATGGCTTGCTTACTCTTGCAATAAAAGGCAAAATGCACGAAAACTCCCAGGAGAAGCGCAGTCCCCTATCCTCTGGGGAAAGCAAAGGCCTGCTTAAAGGTAGAGCTGCATTTACTGGGATGCCCAAAGCTCAGAAAATAACGACAGCTGTTGGGAAGTTCCAAGAGGAGAGAACGGGGAGTCTGCGTGCAATTAGCCAGCACCTGTCCTCAGCAGCCCATTCCCTCCCCAACCAAGTTTGGGAAAACTCAGCAGAAAGCACAAGTGCAGGCCCAGGCACAGCCTGTCCCGGGGTATCCTTTCAACTACAGGGTTCCCGCCCTTAAGGAGTCAAATACCAGGTCCTGCCAGCAAGAAGCGGCCTTTGCCGGCCAAGGCCTTCCTGGAAGTAACAGACAGCTCAGAAACAAGGACAGACAGCCCCAGAAAGTTGGGGCACTTAAGGACCAGCTACCGCATCAGAAGCATCCCCTCTCCATGCCCCATGGGGAGCCCGCGTCCCACCCAAAGGCCACCTGCGGGCATCAGGCTGCCCAGTGGCTTCCAGCCACTCTCACGACTGCTGAAGGCACAGTGTGCAGAAATGTGTTTCGTACTATTTAGACAGAAAACTTCTCCGGAAATTCCAGTGAGAGGGTTTTGGGGGGCATTTCCTACCCCGAAATAATCCCCTTGTGAGGAATAAATATTTCTCTAATAACGGGTTGTCTGTTCTGTGTACTGTCTTGGGAGCATGGGTTTGGGGTAACTCCGTTCAGCTGTCTGTCCAGACAGAGAGTGTCTCTAAATACCATCGTCTCTCTGGACCCTACCCTTTCCCAAGAGGCCAGCCCCTTAACGGAGTCGTCCCAGACGGTGCATCCCACTGAGACCTTTGCTCATCATCACACACCACCGAGCCGCTCAGCTTCACCGCCACCGGACTGCAATTTGTCTGTGACTCAATCTAAACCGATTTCCGGCTCCAGGAAGCCTTTTCCAGAGAGCTCACGCCCAGAGAGCCCTGGTGGGTTGTCTACTTATGTCCCATCAATCACAGGCATTGGCCCCTCCAGCTTGTCAATTTTAGATCTCCCTCGGTGGCAAACTCATGCCAAAGACTTCTTCCCTTCAACCCTGGCTGCATGTGATTCCCATCAAGCCCTGCATTCTTCAGAGGCGTCTTCCAGGGGGAGACCCTGCAGCCAACCTTGTAGAGCCTGGGAACCTCTCACTTCTCAGCCCTGATGCCCTGGCACTTCCAGAGAAGCGAGTCCAAAAGAGGTGTGGCTTCCTCAGGTGGAAGGAAACAAAGGGTTCTTTTGCCAGGCAAACAGTTGCTGATAAGCGTGATTGGGCATCCTCCCTTCCTTTCTGGAGCAGCAAAGACCAGTCAAAGGAGCTGCCTATGCATCAGCAGCGCCCATATCCTACAACCTTGGAGGAGGGCCATTGGCAGCACACCCCCATCCAGCTCTTCCGGGGTCTCCAAACTCCTCCTAGGGAGTCCTTCTTCCCTGCTGCCGATGCCTCACATAACATCTCGAATGTCTCCCAGAGCAGGGATCCCCAGTAGTGCCCCATCCACTTCCTCCATCCTTGTCTGAGAACCCACCTCAACTCCTGCCTCAAACCCAGCCCCAACCCAACCCATGTGTCCAGCCCCAGGCCCACCTTCAATCCCCACTCCCAATCCTGCCATCTGGTCCTCTACCCGACATTAAGATCGGTCGAGTGTGTTTTCACAGACCTCAGAATGAATCCGAGAGACTCACGTCAACTGAAAGGCACCATCTGGAATGGGACCTGTTGCACAAGGTGCAGGAACGTGTGTGGGGTTTGCCCACTGTAGTCCAGAGATCCCACAAGGATGATTGTCCTTCAGCTCCTAACCATTCTCCCAAACCCTGTGCCGCCAAGGCCCAAGTTGTCATCTCGGTGCCTCCCAGGCCCATGCTGCTATCTCTGTCCCTCATGCACAGTTTCCTCTCAGTGAGGAGATTCGGAAAAAAACCTGGAGAGTCCCCTTGGAAAGAGGATCATCCAACACCGGTGGGGCCTGGCCCCCAGGACCTAGGAGTCTCTCGCAATGATGAGCGGTCCCGGGACTCTTCCACAGCTACCTGAGTCTCGGGGCTATCGTGGACGCTCAGGGAACTCTAAAAAGAGTGAGGTCAAATTGAGTGTCTCTAAAAGTGGGTATGTGGGGGACCCAGAAATGCCTCAGCTAGAGTGCAGTGGCCTGGCAAAGTACAAAGATGACCTGGAGAAGGATAACAATGATTTGGAGAAGGACGAAAATCTGGAGAAGGAAAAGGAGGACCTGAAGAAGGATCAGGGACATATCCCACAGAATGGCCCAAAAGATGTTCTGTTGAGTGACCCAGTTAACTCTTCAGATAATGAAATGGGGTATGTGTCTGAGGAAAAATAAAAAAAATAGGAGCCCGTCAGTGTGAACCGCCATGGTGTCCGGGGAGACTACGGTCAGAGACAACTTGAAAATGCCCTGAATATACACTGAAGCAGAGAGTCCGGGGAAATCAATGAGGGTCAGTTGCCTGGGACTGTGCAGAATTCGTGGTACACTATGAGGCAGACATCACTACTTTCTGAGAAACCCCAGACTGAAATAAACCTGAGAAGTTGGCCACCATCAGAGGTTGAGGACTACTCCCTGAGTCCCTTCCAGGAGCTTCCCTTTGTTGAACCTAGTGCAGCACAGAAGCTGGAAGACCATGTTTAAAGATTTCGTAAGAGGGGAGGGGGACTTGGGGCCTTCCCCCTAGGGTCCATGAAATCATAGAGGTCTTTTAATTGAAGAGTCCACATTCCATTCTAGCCTTTCCTCCTCAACCAACGTGAGTTCTGGGGCAAATTGGAAACCTGGAGGCTTCAAACGGCAAACCTGGCAAGCTTGAAATCTCTCCTTGGAGACAAAGCAGGAACAGCAAGTTCACCCCCCAACCCCGTTCGTCCTCTCCCTGCCACCTTAATTTTGGGCAAGGAAGAACAGAGAATTCTGAGGCAATCACCCTCTAATATCAACCATCAGTTGTTCTGAAAACTAAGGAAGGCAGCCGTACTCTGACAGCTGTCAGTCATGACACGGTAGGAAACAGATGGCCCCCAAGGTAGCCTACAAGGCGAGGTTCGTCCAGACGTGAGCCAAAGGGTAAGAGTGAAAATTCCGGAGCTAGAAGAGGAGGGCAACAAGGCATAAAGATGAAGGATCCTGGACCAAGACATTCAGGACCAAGGAATTCCATACACATCAATCACAACCTAGCATCTTGACAACCCACAAGCCAGTTAGCTCCCAAATTATAAAGGGGAATAAGCTTCAAGTCAAAACCACCATCCCACCAAGCATACCAATTCCGCAAGATCCTAACACATGGAATCTTACAGAACCACTCTTGCTTGAGTTCATGCTTAAGCTTTAACGGGACAGGACAGGGAGCGTAGCCAGGCCCAAGCCCAATGCATTGGCCTGCGGCCTGCCACAGATTGTTTGCCTTATAAGGCCTCGTCTACGGCCATACCACCCTGAACGCGCCCGATCTCGTCTGATCTCGGAAGCTAAGCAGGGTCGGGCCTGGTTAGTACTTGGATGGGAGACTTATAAGGCCTCACGGACTCGTGCCCAGGGTGTCTCCAGTGGGGACACGAGAGCTTCCCAGGTGCTACGTGTCCATCCAGAGGACACAGGAATTACTATGGAACAAGAGCAGAGCCCTGGGTCCCCAAGCATGTCTTAAGGAAGTGCCAGAATAAGAATCCCCCACTGGCTGCAAAGACCATGAGGCCTCCGGGTTCCAAGGCACAAGAGCATCGTGGAGGGGATGCAGGACTGGGAACGTCCCACCCGAGAACAGACAGTTTCCCTACGGAACATGTGGCATGGAAGAAGAGGTTCCCTACCCAGGACGCGGCACTGAAGGTAAACCTGGGAAGAGAGCCTTCCCAGACCCTGTCACGGAAGGGTCAGCTGCCTCCTGAAAGCCTTTCTCAAGAAGGGTCAGCCTCCTTCGGAAAGAAAGCCTTTTCAGTTAAAAAAAAAAAAAAAAAGAGGGTTTGGTTTCTTTTTGTTTGTTTGTTTGTTTGTTTTGCAATGGCTTGCTTACTCTTGCAATAAAAGGCAAAATGCACGAAAACTCCCAGGAGAAGCGCAGTCCCCTATCCTCTGTGGAAAGCAAAGGCCTGCTTAAAGGTAGAGCTGCATTTACTGGGATGCCCAAAGCTCAGAAAATAACGACAGCTGTTGGGAAGTTCCAAGAGGAGAGAACGGGGAGTCTGCGTGCAATTAGCCAGCACCTGTCCTCAGCAGCCCATTCCCTCCCCAACCAAGTTTGGGAAAACTCAGCAGAAAGCACAAGTGCAGGCCCAGGCACAGCCTGTCCGGGGTATCCTTTCAACTACAGGGTTCCCGCCCTTAAGGAGTCAAATACCAGGTCCTGCCAGCAAGAAGCGGTCTTTGCCGGCCAAGGCCTTCCTGGAAGTAACAGACAGCTCAGAAACAAGGACAGACAGCCCCAGAAAGTTGGGGCACTTAAGGACCAGCTACCGCATCAGAAGCATCCCCTCTCCATGCCCCACGGGGAGCCCGCGTCCCACCCAAAGGCCACCTGCGGGCATCAGGCTGCCCAGTGGCTTCCAGCCGCTCTCACGACTGCTGAAGGCACAGTGTGCAGAAATGTGTTTCGTACTATTTAGACAGAAAACTTCTCCGGAAATTCCAGTGAGAGGGTTTTGGGGGGCATTTCCTACCCCGAAATAATCCCCTTGTGAGGAATAAATATTTCTCTAATAACGGGTTGTCTGTTCTGTGTACTGTCTTGGGAGCATGGGTTTGGGGTAACTCCGTTCAGCTGTCTGTCCAGACAGAGAGTGTCTCTAAATACCATCGTCTCTCTGGACCCTACCCTTTCCCAAGAGGCCAGCCCCTTAACGGAGTCGTCCCAGACGGTGCATCCCACTGAGACCTTTGCTCATCATCACACACCACCGAGCCGCTCAGCTTCACCGCCACCGGACTGCAATTTGTCTGTGACTCAATCTAAACCGATTTCCATCTCCAGGAAGCCTGTTCCAGAGAGCTCACGCCCAGAGAGCCCTGGTGGGTTGTCTACTTATGTCCCATCAATCACAGGCATTGGCCCCTCCAGCTTGTCAATTTTAGATCTCCCTCGGTGGCAAACTCATGCCAAAGACTTCTTCCCTTCAACCCTGGCTCCATGTGATTCCCATCAAGCCCTGCATTCTTCAGAGGCGTCTTCCAGGGGGAGACCCTGCAGCCAACCTTGTAGAGCCTGGGAACCTCTCACTTCTCAGCCCTGATGCCCTGGCACTTCCAGAGAAGCGAGTCCAAAAGAGGTGTGGCTTCCTCAGGTGGAAGGAAACAAAGGGTTCTTTTGCCAGGCAAACAGTTGCTGATAAGCGTGATTGGGCATCCTCCCTTCCTTTCTGGAGCAGCAAAGACCAGTCAAAGGAGCTGCCTATGCATCAGCAGCGCCCATATCCTACAACCTTGGAGGAGGGCCATTGGCAGCACACCCCCATCCAGCTCTTCCGGGGTCTCCAAACTCCTCCTAGGGAGTCCTTCTTCCCTGCTGCCGATGCCTCACATAACATCTCGAATGCCTCCCAGAGCAGGGATCCCCAGTAGTGCCCCATCCACTTCCTCCATCCTTGTCTGAGAACCCACCTCAACTCCTGCCTCAAACCCAGCCCCAACCCAACCCATGTGTCCAGCCCCAGGCCCACCTTCAATCCCCACTCCCAATCCTGCCATCTGGTCCTCTACCCGACATTAAGATCGGTCGAGTGTGTTTTCACAGACCTCAGAATGAATCCGAGAGACTCACGTCAACTGAAAGGCACCATCTGGAATGGGACCTGTTGCACAAGGTGCAGGAACGTGTGTGGGGTTTGCCCACTGTAGTCCAGAGATCCCACAAGGATGATTGTCCTTCAGCTCCTAACCATTCTCCCAAACCCTGTGCCGCCAAGGCCCAAGTTGTCATCTCGGTGCCTCCCAGGCCCATGCTGCTATCTCTGTCCCTCATGCACAGTTTCCTCTCAGTGAGGAGATTCGGAAAAAAACCTGGAGAGTCCCCTTGGAAAGAGGATCATCCAACACCGGTGGGGCCTGGCCCCCAGGACCTAGGAGTCTCTCGCAATGATGAGCGGTCCCGGGACTCTTCCACAGCTACCTGAGTCTCGGGGCTATCGTGGACGCTCAGGGAACTCTAAAAAGAGTGAGGTCAAATTGAGTGTCTCTAAAAGTGGGTATGTGGGGGACCCAGAAATGCCTCAGCTAGAGTGCAGTGGCCTGGCAAAGTACAAAGATGACCTGGAGAAGGATAACAATGATTTGGAGAAGGACGAAAATCTGGAGAAGGAAAAGGAGGACCTGAAGAAGGATCAGGGACATATCCCACAGAATGGCCCAAAAGATGTTCTGTTGAGTGACCCAGTTAACTCTTCAGATAATGAAATGGGGTATGTGTCTGAGAAAAAAAAAAAAAATAGGAGCCCGTCAGTGTGAACCGCCATGGTGTCCGGGGAGACTACGGTCAGAGACAACTTGAAAATGCCCTGAATATACACTGAAGCAGAGAGTCCGGGGAAATCAATGAGGGTCAGTTGCCTGGGACTGTGCAGAATTCGTGGTACACTATGAGGCAGACATCACTACTTTCTGAGAAACCCCAGACTGAAATAAACCAGAGAAGTTGGCCACCATCAGAGGTTGAGGACTACTCCCTGAGTCCCTTCCAGGAGCTTCCCTTTGTTGAACCTAGTGCAGCACAGAAGCTGGAAGACCATGTTTAAAGATTTCGTAAGAGGGGAGGGGGACTTGGGGCCTTCCCCCTAGGGTCCATGAAATCATAGAGGTCTTTTAATTGAAGAGTCCACATTCCATTCTAGCCTTTCCTCCTCAACCAACGTGAGTTCTGGGGCAAATTGGAAACCTGGAGGCTTCAAACGGCAAACCTGGCAAGCTTGAAATCTCTCCTTGGAGACAAAGCAGGAACAGCAAGTTCACCCCCCAACCCCGTTCGTCCTCTCCCTGCCACCTTAATTTTGGGCAAGGAAGAAGAGAGAATTCTGAGGCAATCACCCTCTAATATCAACCATCAGTTGTTCTGAAAACTAAGGAAGGCAGCCGTACTCTGACAGCTGTCAGTCATGACACGGTAGGAAACAGATGGCCCCCAAGGTAGCCTACAAGGCGAGGTTCGTCCAGACGTGAGCCAAAGGGTAAGAGTGAAAATTCCGGAGCTAGAAGAGGAGGGCAACAAGGCATAAAGATGAAGGATCCTGGACCAAGACATTCAGGACCAAGGAATTCCATACACATCAATCACAACCTAGCATCTTGACAACCCACAAGCCAGTTAGCTCCCAAATTATAAAGGGGAATAAGCTTCAAGTCAAAACCACCATCCCACCAAGCATACCAATTCCGCAAGATCCTAACACATGGAATCTTACAGAACCACTCTTGCTTGAGTTCATGCTTAAGCTTTAACGGGACAGGACAGGGAGCGTAGCCAGGCCCAAGCCCAATGCATTGGCCTGCGGCCTGCCACAGATTGTTTGCCTTATAAGGCCTCGTCTACGGCCATACCACCCTGAACGCGCCCGATCTCGTCTGATCTCGGAAGCTAAGCAGGGTCGGGCCTGGTTAGTACTTGGATGGGAGACTTATAAGGCCTCACGGACTCGTGCCCAGGGTGTCTCCAGTGGGGACACGAGAGCTTCCCAGGTGCTACGTGTCCATCCAGAGGACACAGGAATTACTATGGAACAAGAGCAGAGCCCTGGGTCCCCAAGCATGTCTTAAGGAAGTGCCAGAATAAGAATCCCCCACTGGCTGCAAAGACCATGAGGCCTCCGGGTTCCAAGGCACAAGAGCATCGTGGAGGGGATGCAGGACTGGGAACGTCCCACCCGAGAACAGACAGTTTCCCTACGGAACATGTGGCATGGAAGAAGAGGTTCCCTACCCAGGACGCGGCACTGAAGGTAAACCTGGGAAGAGAGCCTTCCCAGACCCTGTCACGGAAGGGTCAGCTGCCTCCTGAAAGCCTTTCTCAAGAAGGGTCAGCCTCCTTCGGAAAGAAAGCCTTTTCAGTTAAAAAAAAAAAAAAAAAAGAGGGTTTGGTTTCTTTTTGTTTGTTTGTTTGTTTGTTTGTTTGTTTTGCAATGGCTTGCTTACTCTTGCAATAAAAGGCAAAATGCACGAAAACTCCCAGGAGAAGCGCAGTCCCCTATCCTCTGTGGAAAGCAAAGGCCTGCTTAAAGGTAGAGCTGCATTTACTGGGATGCCCAAAGCTCAGAAAATAACCACAGCTGTTGGGAAGTTCCAAGAGGAGAGAACGGGGAGTCTGCGTGCAATTAGCCAGCACCTGCCCTCAGCAGCCCATTCCCTCCCCAACCAAGTTTGGGAAAACTCAGCAGAAAGCACAAGTGCAGGCCCAGGCACAGCCTGTCCCGGGGTATCCTTTCAACTACAGGGTTCCCGCCCTTAAGGAGTCAAATACCAGGTCCTGCCAGCAAGAAGCGGCCTTTGCCGGCCAAGGCCTTCCTGGAAGTAACAGACAGCTCAGAAACAAGGACAGACAGCCCCAGAAAGTTGGGGCACTTAAGGACCAGCTACCGCATCCGAAGCATCCCCTCTCCATGCCCCACGGGGAGCCCGCGTCCCACCCAAAGGCCACCTGCGGGCATCAGGCTGCCCAGTGGCTTCCAGCCACTCTCACGACTGCTGAAGGCACAGTGTGCAGAAATGTGTTTCGTACTATTTAGACAGAAAACTTCTCCGGAAATTCCAGTGAGAGGGTTTTGGGGGGCATTTCCTACCCCGAAATAATCCCCTTGTGAGGAATAAATATTTCTCTAATAACGGGTTGTCTGTTCTGTGTACTGTCTTGGGAGCATGGGTTTGGGGTAACTCCGTTCAGCTGTCTGTCCAGACAGAGAGTGTCTCTAAATACCATCGTCTCTCTGGACCCTACCCTTTCCCAAGAGGCCAGCCCCTTAACGGAGTCGTCCCAGACGGTGCATCCCACTGAGACCTTTGCTCATCATCACACACCACCGAGCCGCTCAGCTTCACCGCCACCGGACTGCAATTTGTCTGTGACTCAATCTAAACCGATTTCCATCTCAAGGAAGCCTGTTCCAGAGAGCTCACGCCCAGAGAGCCCTGGTGGGTTGTCTACTTATGTCCCATCAATCACAGGCATTGGCCCCTCCAGCTTGTCAATTTTAGATCTCCCTCGGTGGCAAACTCATGCCAAAGACTTCTTCCCTTCAACCCTGGCTGCATGTGATTCCCATCAAGCCCTGCATTCTTCAGAGGCGTCTTCCAGGGGGAGACCCTGCAGCCAACCTTGTAGAGCCTGGGAACCTCTCACTTCTCAGCCCTGATGCCCTGGCACTTCCAGAGAAGCGAGTCCAAAAGAGGTGTGGCTTCCTCAGGTGGAAGGAAACAAAGGGTTCTTTTGCCAGGCAAACAGTTGCTGATAAGCGTGATTGGGCATCCTCCCTTCCTTTCTGGAGCAGCAAAGACCAGTCAAAGGAGCTGCCTATGCATCAGCAGCGCCCATATCCTACAACCTTGGAGGAGGGCCATTGGCAGCACACCCCCATCCAGCTCTTCCGGGGTCTCCAAACTCCTCCTAGGGAGTCCTTCTTCCCTGCTGCCGATGCCTCACATAACATCTCGAATGCCTCCCAGAGCAGGGATCCCCAGTAGTGCCCCATCCACTTCCTCCATCCTTGTCTGAGAACCCACCTCAACTCCTGCCTCAAACCCAGCCCCAACCCAACCCATGTGTCCAGCCCCAGGCCCACCTTCAATCCCCACTCCCAATCCTGCCATCTGGTCCTCTACCCGACATTAAGATCGGTCGAGTGTGTTTTCACAGACCTCAGAATGAATCCGAGAGACTCACGTCAACTGAAAGGCACCATCTGGAATGGGACCTGTTGCACAAGGTGCAGGAACGTGTGTGGGGTTTGCCCACTGTAGTCCAGAGATCCCACAAGGATGATTGTCCTTCAGCTCCTAACCATTCTCCCAAACCCTGTGCCGCCAAGGCCCAAGTTGTCATCTCGGTGCCTCCCAGGCCCATGCTGCTATCTCTGTCCCTCATGCACAGTTTCCTCTCAGTGAGGAGATTCGGAAAAAAACCTGGAGAGTCCCCTTGGAAAGAGGATCATCCAACACCGGTGGGGCCTGGCCCCCAGGACCTAGGAGTCTCTCGCAATGATGAGCGGTCCTGGGACTCTTCCACAGCTACCTGAGTCTCGGGGCTATCGTGGACGCTCAGGGAACTCTAAAAAGAGTGAGGTCAAATTGAGTGTCTCTAAAAGTGGGTATGTGGGGGACCCAGAAATGCCTCAGCTAGAGTGCAGTGGCCTGGCAAAGTACAAAGATGACCTGGAGAAGGATAACAATGATTTGGAGAAGGACGAAAATCTGGAGAAGGAAAAGGAGGACCTGAAGAAGGATCAGGGACATATCCCACAGAATGGCCCAAAAGATGTTCTGTTGAGTGACCCAGTTAACTCTTCAGATAATGAAATGGGGTATGTGTCTGAGAAAAAAAAAAAAAATAGGAGCCCGTCAGTGTGAACCGCCATGGTGTCCGGGGAGACTACGGTCAGAGACAACTTGAAAATGCCCTGAATATACACTGAAGCAGAGAGTCCGGGGAAATCAATGAGGGTCAGTTGCCTGGGACTGTGCAGAATTCGTGGTACACTATGAGGCAGACATCACTACTTTCTGAGAAACCCCAGACTGAAATAAACCTGAGAAGTTGGCCACCATCAGAGGTTGAGGACTACTCCCTGAGTCCCTTCCAGGAGCTTCCCTTTGTTGAACCTAGTGCAGCACAGAAGCTGGAAGACCATGTTTAAAGATTTCGTAAGAGGGGAGGGGGACTTGGGGCCTTCCCCCTAGGGTCCATGAAATCATAGAGGTCTTTTAATTGAAGAGTCCACATTCCATTCTAGCCTTTCCTCCTCAACCAACGTGAGTTCTGGGGCAAATTGGAAACCTGGAGGCTTCAAACGGCAAACCTGGCAAGCTTGAAATCTCTCCTTGGAGACAAAGCAGGAACAGCAAGTTCACCCCCCAACCCCGTTCGTCCTCTCCCTGCCACCTTAATTTTGGGCAAGGAAGAACAGAGAATTCTGAGGCAATCACCCTCTAATATCAACCATCAGTTGTTCTGAAAACTAAGGAAGGCAGCCGTACTCTGACAGCTGTCAGTCATGACACGGTAGGAAACAGATGGCCCCCAAGGTAGCCTACAAGGCGAGGTTCGTCCAGACGTGAGCCAAAGGGTAAGAGTGAAAATTCCGGAGCTAGAAGAGGAGGGCAACAAGGCATAAAGATGAAGGATCCTGGACCAAGACATTCAGGACCAAGGAATTCCATACACATCAATCACAACCTAGCATCTTGACAACCCACAAGCCAGTTAGCTCCCAAATTATAAAGGGGAATAAGCTTCAAGTCAAAACCACCATCCCACCAAGCATACCAATTCCGCAAGATCCTAACACATGGAATCTTACAGAACCACTCTTGCTTGAGTTCATGCTTAAGCTTTAACGGGACAGGACAGGGAGCGTAGCCAGGCCCAAGCCCAATGCATTGGCCTGCGGCCTGCCACAGATTGTTTGCCTTATAAGGCCTCGTCTACGGCCATACCACCCTGAACGCGCCCGATCTCGTCTGATCTCGGAAGCTAAGCAGGGTCGGGCCTGGTTAGTACTTGGATGGGAGACTTATAAGGCCTCACGGACTCGTGCCCAGGGTGTCTCCAGTGGGGACACGAGAGCTTCCCAGGTGCTACGTGTCCATCCAGAGGACACAGGAATTACTATGGAACAAGAGCAGAGCCCTGGGTCCCCAAGCATGTCTTAAGGAAGTGCCAGAATAAGAATCCCCCACTGGCTGCAAAGACCATGAGGCCTCCGGGTTCCAAGGCACAAGAGCATCGTGGAGGGGATGCAGGACTGGGAACGTCCCACCCGAGAACAGACAGTTTCCCTACGGAACATGTGGCATGGAAGAAGAGGTTCCCTACCCAGGACGCGGCACTGAAGGTAAACCTGGGAAGAGAGCCTTCCCAGACCCTGTCACGGAAGGGTCAGCTGCCTCCTGAAAGCCTTTCTCAAGAAGGGTCAGCCTCCTTCGGAAAGAAAGCCTTTTCAGTTAAAAAAAAAAAAAAAAAAAAAAAGAGGGTTTGGTTTCTTTTTGTTTGTTTGTTTGTTTGTTTGTTTTGCAATGGCTTGCTTACTCTTGCAATAAAAGGCAAAATGCACGAAAACTCCCAGGAGAAGCGCAGTCCCCTATCCTCTGGGGAAAGCAAAGCCCTGCTTAAAGGTAGAGCTGCATTTACTGGGATGCCCAAAGCTCAGAAAATA
Organism: Martes martes; assembly: GCF_963455335.1. Classification (NCBI taxonomy): domain Eukaryota; kingdom Metazoa; phylum Chordata; class Mammalia; order Carnivora; family Mustelidae; genus Martes; species Martes martes. The sequence goes on from NC_137900.1 coordinate 24,673,684, forward strand.
ACGACAGCTGTTGGGAAGTTCCAAGAGGAGAGAACGGGGAGTCTGCGTGCAATTAGCCAGCACCTGCCCTCAGCAGCCCATTCCCTCCCCAACCAAGTTTGGGAAAACTCAGCAGAAAGCACAAGTGCAGGCCCAGGCACAGCCTGTCCGGGGTATCCTTTCAACTACAGGGTTCCCGCCCTTAAGGAGTCAAATACCAGGTCCTGCCAGCAAGAAGCGGTCTTTGCCAGCCAAGGCCTTCCTGGAAGTAACAGACAGCTCAGAAACAAGGACAGACAGCCCCAGAAAGTTGGGGCACTTAAGGACCAGCTACCGCATCAGAAGCATCCCCTCTCCATGCCCCACGGGGAGCCCGCGTCCCACCCAAAGGCCACCTGCGGGCATCAGGCTGCCCAGTGGCTTCCAGCCACTCTCACGACTGCTGAAGGCACAGTGTGCAGAAATGTGTTTCGTACTATTTAGACAGAAAACTTCTCCGGAAATTCCAGTGAGAGGGTTTTGGGGGGCATTTCCTACCCCGAAATAATCCCCTTGTGAGGAATAAATATTTCTCTAATAACGGGTTGTCTGTTCTGTGTACTGTCTTGGGAGCATGGGTTTGGGGTAACTCCGTTCAGCTGTCTGTCCAGACAGAGAGTGTCTCTAAATACCATCGTCTCTCTGGACCCTACCCTTTCCCAAGAGGCCAGCCCCTTAACGGAGTCGTCCCAGACGGTGCATCCCACTGAGACCTTTGCTCATCATCACACACCACCGAGCCGCTCAGCCTCACCGCCACCGGACTGCAATTTGTCTGTGACTCAATCTAAACCGATTTCCATCTCCAGGAAGCCTGTTCCAGAGAGCTCACGCCCAGAGAGCCCTGGTGGGTTGTCTACTTATGTCCCATCAATCACAGGCATTGGCCCCTCCAGCTTGTCAATTTTAGATCTCCCTCGGTGGCAAACTCATGCCAAAGACTTCTTCCCTTCAACCCTGGCTCCATGTGATTCCCATCAAGCCCTGCATTCTTCAGAGGCGTCTTCCAGGGGGAGACCCTGCAGCCAACCTTGTAGAGCCTGGGAACCTCTCACTTCTCAGCCCTGATGCCCTGGCACTTCCAGAGAAGCGAGTCCAAAAGAGGTGTGGCTTCCTCAGGTGGAAGGAAACAAAGGGTTCTTTTGCCAGGCAAACAGTTGCTGATAAGCGTGATTGGGCATCCTCCCTTCCTTTCTGGAGCAGCAAAGACCAGTCAAAGGAGCTGCCTATGCATCAGCAGCGCCCATATCCTACAACCTTGGAGGAGGGCCATTGGCAGCACACCCCCATCCAGCTCTTCCGGGGTCTCCAAACTCCTCCTAGGGAGTCCTTCTTCCCTGCTGCCGATGCCTCACATAACATCTCGAATGCCTCCCAGAGCAGGGATCCCCAGTAGTGCCCCATCCACTTCCTCCATCCTTGTCTGAGAACCCACCTCAACTCCTGCCTCAAACCCAGCCCCAACCCAACCCATGTGTCCAGCCCCAGGCCCACCTTCAATCCCCACTCCCAATCCTGCCATCTGGTCCTCTACCCGACATTAAGATCGGTCGAGTGTGTTTTCACAGACCTCAGAATGAATCCGAGAGACTCACGTCAACTGAAAGGCACCATCTGGAATGGGACCTGTTGCACAAGGTGCAGGAACGTGTGTGGGGTTTGCCCACTGTAGTCCAGAGATCCCACAAGGATGATTGTCCTTCAGCTCCTAACCATTCTCCCAAACCCTGTGCCGCCAAGGCCCAAGTTGTCATCTCGGTGCCTCCCAGGCCCATGCTGCTATCTCTGTCCCTCATGCACAGTTTCCTCTCAGTGAGGAGATTCGGAAAAAAACCTGGAGAGTCCCCTTGGAAAGAGGATCATCCAACACCGGTGGGGCCTGGCCCCCAGGACCTAGGAGTCTCTCGCAATGATGAGCGGTCCCGGGACTCTTCCACAGCTACCTGAGTCTCGGGGCTATCGTGGACGCTCAGGGAACTCTAAAAAGAGTGAGGTCAAATTGAGTGTCTCTAAAAGTGGGTATGTGGGGGACCCAGAAATGCCTCAGCTAGAGTGCAGTGGCCTGGCAAAGTACAAAGATGACCTGGAGAAGGATAACAATGATTTGGAGAAGGACGAAAATCTGGAGAAGGAAAAGGAGGGCCTGAAGAAGGATCAGGGACATATCCCACAGAATGGCCCAAAAGATGTTCTGTTGAGTGACCCAGTTAACTCTTCAGATAATGAAATGGGGTATGTGTCTGAGAAAAAAAAAAAAAAATAGGAGCCCGTCAGTGTGAACCGCCATGGTGTCCGGGGAGACTACGGTCAGAGACAACTTGAAAATGCCCTGAATATACATTGAAGCAGAGAGTCCGGGGAAATCAATGAGGGTCAGTTGCCTGGGACTGTGCAGAATTCGTGGTACACTATGAGGCAGACATCACTACTTTCTGAGAAACCCCAGACTGAAATAAACCTGAGAAGTTGGCCACCATCAGAGGTTGAGGACTACTCCCTGAGTCCCTTCCAGGAGCTTCCCTTTGTTGAACCTAGTGCAGCACAGAAGCTGGAAGACCATGTTTAAAGATTTCGTAAGAGGGGAGGGGGACTTGGGGCCTTCCCCCTAGGGTCCATGAAATCATAGAGGTCTTTTAATTGAAGAGTCCACATTCCATTCTAGCCTTTCCTCCTCAACCAACGTGAGTTCTGGGGCAAATTGGAAACCTGGAGGCTTCAAACGGCAAACCTGGCAAGCTTGAAATCTCTCCTTGGAGACAAAGCAGGAACAGCAAGTTCACCCCCCAACCCCGTTCGTCCTCTCCCTGCCACCTTAATTTTGGGCAAGGAAGAAGAGAGAATTCTGAGGCAATCACCCTCTAATATCAACCATCAGTTGTTCTGAAAACTAAGGAAGGCAGCCGTACTCTGACAGCTGTCAGTCATGACACGGTAGGAAACAGATGGCCCCCAAGGTAGCCTACAAGGCGAGGTTCGTCCAGACGTGAGCCAAAGGGTAAGAGTGAAAATTCCGGAGCTAGAAGAGGAGGGCAACAAGGCATAAAGATGAAGGATCCTGGACCAAGACATTCAGGACCAAGGAATTCCATACACATCAATCACAACCTAGCATCTTGACAACCCACAAGCCAGTTAGCTCCCAAATTATAAAGGGGAATAAGCTTCAAGTCAAAACCACCATCCCACCAAGCATACCAATTCCGCAAGATCCTAACACATGGAATCTTACAGAACCACTCTTGCTTGAGTTCATGCTTAAGCTTTAACGGGACAGGACAGGGAGCGTAGCCAGGCCCAAGCCCAATGCATTGGCCTGCGGCCTGCCACAGATTGTTTGCCTTATAAGGCCTCGTCTACGGCCATACCACCCTGAACGCGCCCGATCTCGTCTGATCTCGGAAGCTAAGCAGGGTCGGGCCTGGTTAGTACTTGGATGGGAGACTTATAAGGCCTCACGGACTCGTGCCCAGGGTGTCTCCAGTGGGGACACGAGAGCTTCCCAGGTGCTACGTGTCCATCCAGAGGACACAGGAATTACTATGGAACAAGAGCAGAGCCCTGGGTCCCCAAGCATGTCTTAAGGAAGTGCCAGAATAAGAATCCCCCACTGGCTGCAAAGACCATGAGGCCTCCGGGTTCCAAGGCACAAGAGCATCGTGGAGGGGATGCAGGACTGGGAACGTCCCACCCGAGAACAGACAGTTTCCCTACGGAACATGTGGCATGGAAGAAGAGGTTCCCTACCCAGGACGCGGCACTGAAGGTAAACCTGGGAAGAGAGCCTTCCCAGACCCTGTCACGGAAGGGTCAGCTGCCTCCTGAAAGCCTTTCTCAAGAAGGGTCAGCCTCCTTCGGAAAGAAAGCCTTTTCAGTTAAAAAAAAAAAAAAAAGAGGGTTTGGTTTCTTTTTGTTTGTTTGTTTGTTTGTTTGTTTTGCAATGGCTTGCTTACTCTTGCAATAAAAGGCAAAATGCACGAAAACTCCCAGGAGAAGCGCAGTCCCCTATCCTCTGGGGAAAGCAAAGGCCTGCTTAAAGGTAGAGCTGCATTTACTGGGATGCCCAAAGCTCAGAAAATAACGACAGCTGTTGGGAAGTTCCAAGAGGAGAGAACGGGGAGTCTGCGTGCAATTAGCCAGCACCTGTCCTCAGCAGCCCATTCCCTCCCCAACCAAGTTTGGGAAAACTCAGCAGAAAGCACAAGTGCAGGCCCAGGCACAGCCTGTCCCGGGGTATCCTTTCAACTACAGGGTTCCCGCCCTTAAGGAGTCAAATACCAGGTCCTGCCAGCAAGAAGCGGCCTTTGCCGGCCAAGGCCTTCCTGGAAGTAACAGACAGCTCAGAAACAAGGACAGACAGCCCCAGAAAGTTGGGGCACTTAAGGACCAGCTACCGCATCAGAAGCATCCCCTCTCCATGCCCCATGGGGAGCCCGCGTCCCACCCAAAGGCCACCTGCGGGCATCAGGCTGCCCAGTGGCTTCCAGCCACTCTCACGACTGCTGAAGGCACAGTGTGCAGAAATGTGTTTCGTACTATTTAGACAGAAAACTTCTCCGGAAATTCCAGTGAGAGGGTTTTGGGGGGCATTTCCTACCCCGAAATAATCCCCTTGTGAGGAATAAATATTTCTCTAATAACGGGTTGTCTGTTCTGTGTACTGTCTTGGGAGCATGGGTTTGGGGTAACTCCGTTCAGCTGTCTGTCCAGACAGAGAGTGTCTCTAAATACCATCGTCTCTCTGGACCCTACCCTTTCCCAAGAGGCCAGCCCCTTAACGGAGTCGTCCCAGACGGTGCATCCCACTGAGACCTTTGCTCATCATCACACACCACCGAGCCGCTCAGCTTCACCGCCACCGGACTGCAATTTGTCTGTGACTCAATCTAAACCGATTTCCGGCTCCAGGAAGCCTTTTCCAGAGAGCTCACGCCCAGAGAGCCCTGGTGGGTTGTCTACTTATGTCCCATCAATCACAGGCATTGGCCCCTCCAGCTTGTCAATTTTAGATCTCCCTCGGTGGCAAACTCATGCCAAAGACTTCTTCCCTTCAACCCTGGCTGCATGTGATTCCCATCAAGCCCTGCATTCTTCAGAGGCGTCTTCCAGGGGGAGACCCTGCAGCCAACCTTGTAGAGCCTGGGAACCTCTCACTTCTCAGCCCTGATGCCCTGGCACTTCCAGAGAAGCGAGTCCAAAAGAGGTGTGGCTTCCTCAGGTGGAAGGAAACAAAGGGTTCTTTTGCCAGGCAAACAGTTGCTGATAAGCGTGATTGGGCATCCTCCCTTCCTTTCTGGAGCAGCAAAGACCAGTCAAAGGAGCTGCCTATGCATCAGCAGCGCCCATATCCTACAACCTTGGAGGAGGGCCATTGGCAGCACACCCCCATCCAGCTCTTCCGGGGTCTCCAAACTCCTCCTAGGGAGTCCTTCTTCCCTGCTGCCGATGCCTCACATAACATCTCGAATGTCTCCCAGAGCAGGGATCCCCAGTAGTGCCCCATCCACTTCCTCCATCCTTGTCTGAGAACCCACCTCAACTCCTGCCTCAAACCCAGCCCCAACCCAACCCATGTGTCCAGCCCCAGGCCCACCTTCAATCCCCACTCCCAATCCTGCCATCTGGTCCTCTACCCGACATTAAGATCGGTCGAGTGTGTTTTCACAGACCTCAGAATGAATCCGAGAGACTCACGTCAACTGAAAGGCACCATCTGGAATGGGACCTGTTGCACAAGGTGCAGGAACGTGTGTGGGGTTTGCCCACTGTAGTCCAGAGATCCCACAAGGATGATTGTCCTTCAGCTCCTAACCATTCTCCCAAACCCTGTGCCGCCAAGGCCCAAGTTGTCATCTCGGTGCCTCCCAGGCCCATGCTGCTATCTCTGTCCCTCATGCACAGTTTCCTCTCAGTGAGGAGATTCGGAAAAAAACCTGGAGAGTCCCCTTGGAAAGAGGATCATCCAACACCGGTGGGGCCTGGCCCCCAGGACCTAGGAGTCTCTCGCAATGATGAGCGGTCCCGGGACTCTTCCACAGCTACCTGAGTCTCGGGGCTATCGTGGACGCTCAGGGAACTCTAAAAAGAGTGAGGTCAAATTGAGTGTCTCTAAAAGTGGGTATGTGGGGGACCCAGAAATGCCTCAGCTAGAGTGCAGTGGCCTGGCAAAGTACAAAGATGACCTGGAGAAGGATAACAATGATTTGGAGAAGGACGAAAATCTGGAGAAGGAAAAGGAGGACCTGAAGAAGGATCAGGGACATATCCCACAGAATGGCCCAAAAGATGTTCTGTTGAGTGACCCAGTTAACTCTTCAGATAATGAAATGGGGTATGTGTCTGAGGAAAAATAAAAAAAATAGGAGCCCGTCAGTGTGAACCGCCATGGTGTCCGGGGAGACTACGGTCAGAGACAACTTGAAAATGCCCTGAATATACACTGAAGCAGAGAGTCCGGGGAAATCAATGAGGGTCAGTTGCCTGGGACTGTGCAGAATTCGTGGTACACTATGAGGCAGACATCACTACTTTCTGAGAAACCCCAGACTGAAATAAACCAGAGAAGTTGGCCACCATCAGAGGTTGAGGACTACTCCCTGAGTCCCTTCCAGGAGCTTCCCTTTGTTGAACCTAGTGCAGCACAGAAGCTGGAAGACCATGTTTAAAGATTTCGTAAGAGGGGAGGGGGACTTGGGGCCTTCCCCCTAGGGTCCATGAAATCATAGAGGTCTTTTAATTGAAGAGTCCACATTCCATTCTAGCCTTTCCTCCTCAACCAACGTGAGTTCTGGGGCAAATTGGAAACCTGGAGGCTTCAAACGGCAAACCTGGCAAGCTTGAAATCTCTCCTTGGAGACAAAGCAGGAACAGCAAGTTCACCCCCCAACCCCGTTCGTCCTCTCCCTGCCACCTTAATTTTGGGCAAGGAAGAACAGAGAATTCTGAGGCAATCACCCTCTAATATCAACCATCAGTTGTTCTGAAAACTAAGGAAGGCAGCCGTACTCTGACAGCTGTCAGTCATGACACGGTAGGAAACAGATGGCCCCCAAGGTAGCCTACAAGGCGAGGTTCGTCCAGACGTGAGCCAAAGGGTAAGAGTGAAAATTCCGGAGCTAGAAGAGGAGGGCAACAAGGCATAAAGATGAAGGATCCTGGACCAAGACATTCAGGACCAAGGAATTCCATACACATCAATCACAACCTAGCATCTTGACAACCCACAAGCCAGTTAGCTCCCAAATTATAAAGGGGAATAAGCTTCAAGTCAAAACCACCATCCCACCAAGCATACCAATTCCGCAAGATCCTAACACATGGAATCTTACAGAACCACTCTTGCTTGAGTTCATGCTTAAGCTTTAACGGGACAGGACAGGGAGCGTAGCCAGGCCCAAGCCCAATGCATTGGCCTGCGGCCTGCCACAGATTGTTTGCCTTATAAGGCCTCGTCTACGGCCATACCACCCTGAACGCGCCCGATCTCGTCTGATCTCGGAAGCTAAGCAGGGTCGGGCCTGGTTAGTACTTGGATGGGAGACTTATAAGGCCTCACGGACTCGTGCCCAGGGTGTCTCCAGTGGGGACACGAGAGCTTCCCAGGTGCTACGTGTCCATCCAGAGGACACAGGAATTACTATGGAACAAGAGCAGAGCCCTGGGTCCCCAAGCATGTCTTAAGGAAGTGCCAGAATAAGAATCCCCCACTGGCTGCAAAGACCATGAGGCCTCCGGGTTCCAAGGCACAAGAGCATCGTGGAGGGGATGCAGGACTGGGAACGTCCCACCCGAGAACAGACAGTTTCCCTACGGAACATGTGGCATGGAAGAAGAGGTTCCCTACCCAGGACGCGGCACTGAAGGTAAACCTGGGAAGAGAGCCTTCCCAGACCCTGTCACGGAAGGGTCAGCTGCCTCCTGAAAGCCTTTCTCAAGAAGGGTCAGCCTCCTTCGGAAAGAAAGCCTTTTCAGTTAAAAAAAAAAAAAAAAAGAGGGTTTGGTTTCTTTTTGTTTGTTTGTTTGTTTGTTTGTTTTGCAATGGCTTGCTTACTCTTGCAATAAAAGGCAAAATGCACGAAAACTCCCAGGAGAAGCGCAGTCCCCTATCCTCTGGGGAAAGCAAAGGCCTGCTTAAAGGTAGAGCTGCATTTACTGGGATGCCCAAAGCTCAGAAAATAACGACAGCTGTTGGGAAGTTCCAAGAGGAGAGAACGGGGAGTCTGCGTGCAATTAGCCAGCACCTGTCCTCAGCAGCCCATTCCCTCCCCAACCAAGTTTGGGAAAACTCAGCAGAAAGCACAAGTGCAGGCCCAGGCACAGCCTGTCCCGGGGTATCCTTTCAACTACAGGGTTCCCGCCCTTAAGGAGTCAAATACCAGGTCCTGCCAGCAAGAAGCGGCCTTTGCCGGCCAAGGCCTTCCTGGAAGTAACAGACAGCTCAGAAACAAGGACAGACAGCCCCAGAAAGTTGGGGCACTTAAGGACCAGCTACCGCATCAGAAGCATCCCCTCTCCATGCCCCATGGGGAGCCCGCGTCCCACCCAAAGGCCACCTGCGGGCATCAGGCTGCCCAGTGGCTTCCAGCCGCTCTCACGACTGCTGAAGGCACAGTGTGCAGAAATGTGTTTCGTACTATTTAGACAGAAAACTTCTCCGGAAATTCCAGTGAGAGGGTTTTGGGGGGCATTTCCTACCCCGAAATAATCCCCTTGTGAGGAATAAATATTTCTCTAATAACGGGTTGTCTGTTCTGTGTACTGTCTTGGGAGCATGGGTTTGGGGTAACTCCGTTCAGCTGTCTGTCCAGACAGAGAGTGTCTCTAAATACCATCGTCTCTCTGGACCCTACCCTTTCCCAAGAGGCCAGCCCCTTAACGGAGTCGTCCCAGACGGTGCATCCCACTGAGACCTTTGCTCATCATCACACACCACCGAGCCGCTCAGCTTCACCGCCACCGGACTGCAATTTGTCTGTGACTCAATCTAAACCGATTTCCGGCTCCAGGAAGCCTTTTCCAGAGAGCTCACGCCCAGAGAGCCCTGGTGGGTTGTCTACTTATGTCCCATCAATCACAGGCATTGGCCCCTCCAGCTTGTCAATTTTAGATCTCCCTCGGTGGCAAACTCATGCCAAAGACTTCTTCCCTTCAACCCTGGCTGCATGTGATTCCCATCAAGCCCTGCATTCTTCAGAGGCGTCTTCCAGGGGGAGACCCTGCAGCCAACCTTGTAGAGCCTGGGAACCTCTCACTTCTCAGCCCTGATGCCCTGGCACTTCCAGAGAAGCGAGTCCAAAAGAGGTGTGGCTTCCTCAGGTGGAAGGAAACAAAGGGTTCTTTTGCCAGGCAAACAGTTGCTGATAAGCGTGATTGGGCATCCTCCCTTCCTTTCTGGAGCAGCAAAGACCAGTCAAAGGAGCTGCCTATGCATCAGCAGCGCCCATATCCTACAACCTTGGAGGAGGGCCATTGGCAGCACACCCCCATCCAGCTCTTCCGGGGTCTCCAAACTCCTCCTAGGGAGTCCTTCTTCCCTGCTGCCGATGCCTCACATAACATCTCGAATGTCTCCCAGAGCAGGGATCCCCAGTAGTGCCCCATCCACTTCCTCCATCCTTGTCTGAGAACCCACCTCAACTCCTGCCTCAAACCCAGCCCCAACCCAACCCATGTGTCCAGCCCCAGGCCCACCTTCAATCCCCACTCCCAATCCTGCCATCTGGTCCTCTACCCGACATTAAGATCGGTCGAGTGTGTTTTCACAGACCTCAGAATGAATCCGAGAGACTCACGTCAACTGAAAGGCACCATCTGGAATGGGACCTGTTGCACAAGGTGCAGGAACGTGTGTGGGGTTTGCCCACTGTAGTCCAGAGATCCCACAAGGATGATTGTCCTTCAGCTCCTAACCATTCTCCCAAACCCTGTGCCGCCAAGGCCCAAGTTGTCATCTCGGTGCCTCCCAGGCCCATGCTGCTATCTCTGTCCCTCATGCACAGTTTCCTCTCAGTGAGGAGATTCGGAAAAAAACCTGGAGAGTCCCCTTGGAAAGAGGATCATCCAACACCGGTGGGGCCTGGCCCCCAGGACCTAGGAGTCTCTCGCAATGATGAGCGGTCCCGGGACTCTTCCACAGCTACCTGAGTCTCGGGGCTATCGTGGACGCTCAGGGAACTCTAAAAAGAGTGAGGTCAAATTGAGTGTCTCTAAAAGTGGGTATGTGGGGGACCCAGAAATGCCTCAGCTAGAGTGCAGTGGCCTGGCAAAGTACAAAGATGACCTGGAGAAGGATAACAATGATTTGGAGAAGGACGAAAATCTGGAGAAGGAAAAGGAGGACCTGAAGAAGGATCAGGGACATATCCCACAGAATGGCCCAAAAGATGTTCTGTTGAGTGACCCAGTTAACTCTTCAGATAATGAAATGGGGTATGTGTCTGAGGAAAAATAAAAAAAATAGGAGCCCGTCAGTGTGAACCGCCATGGTGTCCGGGGAGACTACGGTCAGAGACAACTTGAAAATGCCCTGAATATACACTGAAGCAGAGAGTCCGGGGAAATCAATGAGGGTCAGTTGCCTGGGACTGTGCAGAATTCGTGGTACACTATGAGGCAGACATCACTACTTTCTGAGAAACCCCAGACTGAAATAAACCAGAGAAGTTGGCCACCATCAGAGGTTGAGGACTACTCCCTGAGTCCCTTCCAGGAGCTTCCCTTTGTTGAACCTAGTGCAGCACAGAAGCTGGAAGACCATGTTTAAAGATTTCGTAAGAGGGGAGGGGGACTTGGGGCCTTCCCCCTAGGGTCCATGAAATCATAGAGGTCTTTTAATTGAAGAGTCCACATTCCATTCTAGCCTTTCCTCCTCAACCAACGTGAGTTCTGGGGCAAATTGGAAACCTGGAGGCTTCAAACGGCAAACCTGGCAAGCTTGAAATCTCTCCTTGGAGACAAAGCAGGAACAGCAAGTTCACCCCCCAACCCCGTTCGTCCTCTCCCTGCCACCTTAATTTTGGGCAAGGAAGAAGAGAGAATTCTGAGGCAATCACCCTCTAATATCAACCATCAGTTGTTCTGAAAACTAAGGAAGGCAGCCGTACTCTGACAGCTGTCAGTCATGACACGGTAGGAAACAGATGGCCCCCAAGGTAGCCTACAAGGCGAGGTTCGTCCAGACGTGAGCCAAAGGGTAAGAGTGAAAATTCCGGAGCTAGAAGAGGAGGGCAACAAGGCATAAAGATGAAGGATCCTGGACCAAGACATTCAGGACCAAGGAATTCCATACACATCAATCACAACCTAGCATCTTGACAACCCACAAGCCAGTTAGCTCCCAAATTATAAAGGGGAATAAGCTTCAAGTCAAAACCACCATCCCACCAAGCATACCAATTCCGCAAGATCCTAACACATGGAATCTTACAGAACCACTCTTGCTTGAGTTCATGCTTAAGCTTTAACGGGACAGGACAGGGAGCGTAGCCAGGCCCAAGCCCAATGCATTGGCCTGCGGCCTGCCACAGATTGTTTGCCTTATAAGGCCTCGTCTACGGCCATACCACCCTGAACGCGCCCGATCTCGTCTGATCTCGGAAGCTAAGCAGGGTCGGGCCTGGTTAGTACTTGGATGGGAGACTTATAAGGCCTCACGGACTCGTGCCCAGGGTGTCTCCAGTGGGGACACGAGAGCTTCCCAGGTGCTACGTGTCCATCCAGAGGACACAGGAATTACTATGGAACAAGAGCAGAGCCCTGGGTCCCCAAGCATGTCTTAAGGAAGTGCCAGAATAAGAATCCCCCACTGGCTGCAAAGACCATGAGGCCTCCGGGTTCCAAGGCACAAGAGCATCGTGGAGGGGATGCAGGACTGGGAACGTCCCACCCGAGAACAGACAGTTTCCCTACGGAACATGTGGCATGGAAGAAGAGGTTCCCTACCCAGGACGCGGCACTGAAGGTAAACCTGGGAAGAGAGCCTTCCCAGACCCTGTCACGGAAGGGTCAGCTGCCTCCTGAAAGCCTTTCTCAAGAAGGGTCAGCCTCCTTCGGAAAGAAAGCCTTTTCAGTTAAAAAAAAAAAAAAAAAAGAGGGTTTGGTTTCTTTTTGTTTGTTTGTTTGTTTGTTTGTTTGTTTTGCAATGGCTTGCTTACTCTTGCAATAAAAGGCAAAATGCACGAAAACTCCCAGGAGAAGCGCAGTCCCCTATCCTCTGTGGAAAGCAAAGGCCTGCTTAAAGGTAGAGCTGCATTTACTGGGATGCCCAAAGCTCAGAAAATAACCACAGCTGTTGGGAAGTTCCAAGAGGAGAGAACGGGGAGTCTGCGTGCAATTAGCCAGCACCTGCCCTCAGCAGCCCATTCCCTCCCCAACCAAGTTTGGGAAAACTCAGCAGAAAGCACAAGTGCAGGCCCAGGCACAGCCTGTCCCGGGGTATCCTTTCAACTACAGGGTTCCCGCCCTTAAGGAGTCAAATACCAGGTCCTGCCAGCAAGAAGCGGCCTTTGCCGGCCAAGGCCTTCCTGGAAGTAACAGACAGCTCAGAAACAAGGACAGACAGCCCCAGAAAGTTGGGGCACTTAAGGACCAGCTACCGCATCCGAAGCATCCCCTCTCCATGCCCCACGGGGAGCCCGCGTCCCACCCAAAGGCCACCTGCGGGCATCAGGCTGCCCAGTGGCTTCCAGCCACTCTCACGACTGCTGAAGGCACAGTGTGCAGAAATGTGTTTCGTACTATTTAGACAGAAAACTTCTCCGGAAATTCCAGTGAGAGGGTTTTGGGGGGCATTTCCTACCCCGAAATAATCCCCTTGTGAGGAATAAATATTTCTCTAATAACGGGTTGTCTGTTCTGTGTACTGTCTTGGGAGCATGGGTTTGGGGTAACTCCGTTCAGCTGTCTGTCCAGACAGAGAGTGTCTCTAAATACCATCGTCTCTCTGGACCCTACCCTTTCCCAAGAGGCCAGCCCCTTAACGGAGTCGTCCCAGACGGTGCATCCCACTGAGACCTTTGCTCATCATCACACACCACCGAGCCGCTCAGCTTCACCGCCACCGGACTGCAATTTGTCTGTGACTCAATCTAAACCGATTTCCATCTCAAGGAAGCCTGTTCCAGAGAGCTCACGCCCAGAGAGCCCTGGTGGGTTGTCTACTTATGTCCCATCAATCACAGGCATTGGCCCCTCCAGCTTGTCAATTTTAGATCTCCCTCGGTGGCAAACTCATGCCAAAGACTTCTTCCCTTCAACCCTGGCTCCATGTGATTCCCATCAAGCCCTGCATTCTTCAGAGGCGTCTTCCAGGGGGAGACCCTGCAGCCAACCTTGTAGAGCCTGGGAACCTCTCACTTCTCAGCCCTGATGCCCTGGCACTTCCAGAGAAGCGAGTCCAAAAGAGGTGTGGCTTCCTCAGGTGGAAGGAAACAAAGGGTTCTTTTGCCAGGCAAACAGTTGCTGATAAGCGTGATTGGGCATCCTCCCTTCCTTTCTGGAGCAGCAAAGACCAGTCAAAGGAGCTGCCTATGCATCAGCAGCGCCCATATCCTACAACCTTGGAGGAGGGCCATTGGCAGCACACCCCCATCCAGCTCTTCCGGGGTCTCCAAACTCCTCCTAGGGAGTCCTTCTTCCCTGCTGCCGATGCCTCACATAACATCTCGAATGCCTCCCAGAGCAGGGATCCCCAGTAGTGCCCCATCCACTTCCTCCATCCTTGTCTGAGAACCCACCTCAACTCCTGCCTCAAACCCAGCCCCAACCCAACCCATGTGTCCAGCCCCAGGCCCACCTTCAATCCCCACTCCCAATCCTGCCATCTGGTCCTCTACCCGACATTAAGATCGGTCGAGTGTGTTTTCACAGACCTCAGAATGAATCCGAGAGACTCACGTCAACTGAAAGGCACCATCTGGAATGGGACCTGTTGCACAAGGTGCAGGAACGTGTGTGGGGTTTGCCCACTGTAGTCCAGAGATCCCACAAGGATGATTGTCCTTCAGCTCCTAACCATTCTCCCAAACCCTGTGCCGCCAAGGCCCAAGTGGTCATCTCGGTGCCTCCCAGGCCCATGCTGCTATCTCTGTCCCTCATGCACAGTTTCCTCTCAGTGAGGAGATTCGGAAAAAAACCTGGAGAGTCCCCTTGGAAAGAGGATCATCCAACACCGGTGGGGCCTGGCCCCCAGGACCTAGGAGTCTCTCGCAATGATGAGCGGTCCCGGGACTCTTCCACAGCTACCTGAGTCTCGGGGCTATCGTGGACGCTCAGGGAACTCTAAAAAGAGTGAGGTCAAATTGAGTGTCTCTAAAAGTGGGTATGTGGGGGACCCAGAAATGCCTCAGCTAGAGTGCAGTGGCCTGGCAAAGTACAAAGATGACCTGGAGAAGGATAACAATGATTTGGAGAAGGACGAAAATCTGGAGAAGGAAAAGGAGGACCTGAAGAAGGATCAGGGACATATCCCACAGAATGGCCCAAAAGATGTTCTGTTGAGTGACCCAGTTAACTCTTCAGATAATGAAATGGGGTATGTGTCTGAGGAAAAAAAAAAAAAATAGGAGCCCGTCAGTGTGAACCGCCATGGTGTCCGGGGAGACTACGGTCAGAGACAACTTGAAAATGCCCTGAATATACATTGAAGCAGAGAGTCCGGGGAAATCAATGAGGGTCAGTTGCCTGAGACTGTGCAGAATTCGTGGTACACTATGAGGCAGACATCACTACTTTCTGAGAAACCCCAGACTGAAATAAACCAGAGAAGTTGGCCACCATCAGAGGTTGAGGACTACTCCCTGAGTCCCTTCCAGGAGCTTCCCTTTGTTGAACCTAGTGCAGCACAGAAGCTGGAAGACCATGTTTAAAGATTTCGTAAGAGGGGAGGGGGACTTGGGGCCTTCCCCCTAGGGTCCATGAAATCATAGAGGTCTTTTAATTGAAGAGTCCACATTCCATTCTAGCCTTTCCTCCTCAACCAACGTGAGTTCTGGGGCAAATTGGAAACCTGGAGGCTTCAAACGGCAAACCTGGCAAGCTTGAAATCTCTCCTTGGAGACAAAGCAGGAACAGCAAGTTCACCCCCCAACCCCGTTCGTCCTCTCCCTGCCACCTTAATTTTGGGCAAGGAAGAACAGAGAATTCTGAGGCAATCACCCTCTAATATCAACCATCAGTTGTTCTGAAAACTAAGGAAGGCAGCCGTACTCTGACAGCTGTCAGTCATGACACGGTAGGAAACAGATGGCCCCCAAGGTAGCCTACAAGGCGAGGTTCGTCCAGACGTGAGCCAAAGGGTAAGAGTGAAAATTCCGGAGCTAGAAGAGGAGGGCAACAAGGCATAAAGATGAAGGATCCTGGACCAAGACATTCAGGACCAAGGAATTCCATACACATCAATCACAACCTAGCATCTTGACAACCCACAAGCCAGTTAGCTCCCAAATTATAAAGGGGAATAAGCTTCAAGTCAAAACCACCATCCCACCAAGCATACCAATTCCGCAAGATCCTAACACATGGAATCTTACAGAACCACTCTTGCTTGAGTTCATGCTTAAGCTTTAACGGGACAGGACAGGGAGCGTAGCCAGGCCCAAGCCCAATGCATTGGCCTGCGGCCTGCCACAGATTGTTTGCCTTATAAGGCCTCGTCTACGGCCATACCACCCTGAACGCGCCCGATCTCGTCTGATCTCGGAAGCTAAGCAGGGTCGGGCCTGGTTAGTACTTGGATGGGAGACTTATAAGGCCTCACGGACTCGTGCCCAGGGTGTCTCCAGTGGGGACACGAGAGCTTCCCAGGTGCTACGTGTCCATCCAGAGGACACAGGAATTACTATGGAACAAGAGCAGAGCCCTGGGTCCCCAAGCATGTCTTAAGGAAGTGCCAGAATAAGAATCCCCCACTGGCTGCAAAGACCATGAGGCCTCCGGGTTCCAAGGCACAAGAGCATCGTGGAGGGGATGCAGGACTGGGAACGTCCCACCCGAGAACAGACAGTTTCCCTACGGAACATGTGGCATGGAAGAAGAGGTTCCCTACCCAGGACGCGGCACTGAAGGTAAACCTGGGAAGAGAGCCTTCCCAGACCCTGTCACGGAAGGGTCAGCTGCCTCCTGAAAGCCTTTCTCAAGAAGGGTCAGCCTCCTTCGGAAAGAAAGCCTTTTCAGTTAAAAAAAAAAAAAAAAGAGGGTTTGGTTTCTTTTTGTTTGTTTGTTTGTTTGTTTGTTTTGCAATGGCTTGCTTACTCTTGCAATAAAAGGGAAAATGCACGAAAACTCCCAGGAGAAGCGCAGTCCCCTATCCTCTGGGGAAAGCAAAGGCCTGCTTAAAGGTAGAGCTGCATTTACTGGGATGCCCAAAGCTCAGAAAATAACGACAGCTGTTGGGAAGTTCCAAGAGGAGAGAACGGGGAGTCTGCGTGCAATTAGCCAGCACCTGTCCTCAGCAGCCCATTCCCTCCCCAACCAAGTTTGGGAAAACTCAGCAGAAAGCACAAGTGCAGGCCCAGGCACAGCCTGTCCCGGGGTATCCTTTCAACTACAGGGTTCCCGCCCTTAAGGAGTCAAATACCAGGTCCTGCCAGCAAGAAGCGGCCTTTGCCGGCCAAGGCCTTCCTGGAAGTAACAGACAGCTCAGAAACAAGGACAGACAGCCCCAGAAAGTTGGGGCACTTAAGGACCAGCTACCGCATCCGAAGCATCCCCTCTCCATGCCCCACGGGGAGCCCGCGTCCCACCCAAAGGCCACCTGCGGGCATCAGGCTGCCCAGTGGCTTCCAGCCACTCTCACGACTGCTGAAGGCACAGTGTGCAGAAATGTGTTTCGTACTATTTAGACAGAAAAATTCTCCGGAAATTCCAGTGAGAGGGTTTTGGGGGGCATTTCCTACCCCGAAATAATCCCCTTGTGAGGAATAAATATTTCTCTAATAACGGGTTGTCTGTTCTGTGTACTGTCTTGGGAGCATGGGTTTGGGGTAACTCCATTCAGCTGTCTGTCCAGACAGAGAGTGTCTCTAAATACCATCGTCTCTCTGGACCCTACCCTTTCCCAAGAGGCCAGCCCCTTAACGGAGTCGTCCCAGACGGTGCATCCCACTGAGACCTTTGCTCATCATCACACACCACCGAGCCGCTCAGCTTCACCGCCACCGGACTGCAATTTGTCTGTGACTCAATCTAAACCGATTTCCGGCTCCAGGAAGCCTTTTCCAGAGAGCTCACGCCCAGAGAGCCCTGGTGGGTTGTCTACTTATGTCCCATCAATCACAGGCATTGGCCCCTCCAGCTTGTCAATTTTAGATCTCCCTCGGTGGCAAACTCATGCCAAAGACTTCTTCCCTTCAACCCTGGCTGCATGTGATTCCCATCAAGCCCTGCATTCTTCAGAGGCGTCTTCCAGGGGGAGACCCTGCAGCCAACCTTGTAGAGCCTGGGAACCTCTCACTTCTCAGCCCTGATGCCCTGGCACTTCCAGAGAAGCGAGTCCAAAAGAGGTGTGGCTTCCTCAGGTGGAAGGAAACAAAGGGTTCTTTTGCCAGGCAAACAGTTGCTGATAAGCGTGATTGGGCATCCTCCCTTCCTTTCTGGAGCAGCAAAGACCAGTCAAAGGAGCTGCCTATGCATCAGCAGCGCCCATATCCTACAACCTTGGAGGAGGGCCATTGGCAGCACACCCCCATCCAGCTCTTCCGGGGTCTCCAAACTCCTCCTAGGGAGTCCTTCTTCCCTGCTGCCGATGCCTCACATAACATCTCGAATGTCTCCCAGAGCAGGGATCCCCAGTAGTGCCCCATCCACTTCCTCCATCCTTGTCTGAGAACCCACCTCAACTCCTGCCTCAAACCCAGCCCCAACCCAACCCATGTGTCCAGCCCCAGGCCCACCTTCAATCCCCACTCCCAATCCTGCCATCTGGTCCTCTACCCGACATTAAGATCGGTCGAGTGTGTTTTCACAGACCTCAGAATGAATCCGAGAGACTCACGTCAACTGAAAGGCACCATCTGGAATGGGACCTGTTGCACAAGGTGCAGGAACGTGTGTGGGGTTTGCCCACTGTAGTCCAGAGATCCCACAAGGATGATTGTCCTTCAGCTCCTAACCATTCTCCCAAACCCTGTGCCGCCAAGGCCCAAGTTGTCATCTCGGTGCCTCCCAGGCCCATGCTGCTATCTCTGTCCCTCATGCACAGTTTCCTCTCAGTGAGGAGATTCGGAAAAAAACCTGGAGAGTCCCCTTGGAAAGAGGATCATCCAACACCGGTGGGGCCTGGCCCCCAGGACCTAGGAGTCTCTCGCAATGATGAGCGGTCCCGGGACTCTTCCACAGCTACCTGAGTCTCGGGGCTATCGTGGACGCTCAGGGAACTCTAAAAAGAGTGAGGTCAAATTGAGTGTCTCTAAAAGTGGGTATGTGGGGGACCCAGAAATGCCTCAGCTAGAGTGCAGTGGCCTGGCAAAGTACAAAGATGACCTGGAGAAGGATAACAATGATTTGGAGAAGGACGAAAATCTGGAGAAGGAAAAGGAGGACCTGAAGAAGGATCAGGGACATATCCCACAGAATGGCCCAAAAGATGTTCTGTTGAGTGACCCAGTTAACTCTTCAGATAATGAAATGGGGTATGTGTCTGAGGAAAAATAAAAAAAATAGGAGCCCGTCAGTGTGAACCGCCATGGTGTCCGGGGAGACTACGGTCAGAGACAACTTGAAAATGCCCTGAATATACACTGAAGCAGAGAGTCCGGGGAAATCAATGAGGGTCAGTTGCCTGGGACTGTGCAGAATTCGTGGTACACTATGAGGCAGACATCACTACTTTCTGAGAAACCCCAGACTGAAATAAACCAGAGAAGTTGGCCACCATCAGAGGTTGAGGACTACTCCCTGAGTCCCTTCCAGGAGCTTCCCTTTGTTGAACCTAGTGCAGCACAGAAGCTGGAAGACCATGTTTAAAGATTTCGTAAGAGGGGAGGGGGACTTGGGGCCTTCCCCCTAGGGTCCATGAAATCATAGAGGTCTTTTAATTGAAGAGTCCACATTCCATTCTAGCCTTTCCTCCTCAACCAACGTGAGTTCTGGGGCAAATTGGAAACCTGGAGGCTTCAAACGGCAAACCTGGCAAGCTTGAAATCTCTCCTTGGAGACAAAGCAGGAACAGCAAGTTCACCCCCCAACCCCGTTCGTCCTCTCCCTGCCACCTTAATTTTGGGCAAGGAAGAACAGAGAATTCTGAGGCAATCACCCTCTAATATCAACCATCAGTTGTTCTGAAAACTAAGGAAGGCAGCCGTACTCTGACAGCTGTCAGTCATGACACGGTAGGAAACAGATGGCCCCCAAGGTAGCCTACAAGGCGAGGTTCGTCCAGACGTGAGCCAAAGGGTAAGAGTGAAAATTCCGGAGCTAGAAGAGGAGGGCAACAAGGCATAAAGATGAAGGATCCTGGACCAAGACATTCAGGACCAAGGAATTCCATACACATCAATCACAACCTAGCATCTTGACAACCCACAAGCCAGTTAGCTCCCAAATTATAAAGGGGAATAAGCTTCAAGTCAAAACCACCATCCCACCAAGCATACCAATTCCGCAAGATCCTAACACATGGAATCTTACAGAACCACTCTTGCTTGAGTTCATGCTTAAGCTTTAACGGGACAGGACAGGGAGCGTAGCCAGGCCCAAGCCCAATGCATTGGCCTGCGGCCTGCCACAGATTGTTTGCCTTATAAGGCCTCGTCTACGGCCATACCACCCTGAACGCGCCCGATCTCGTCTGATCTCGGAAGCTAAGCAGGGTCGGGCCTGGTTAGTACTTGGATGGGAGACTTATAAGGCCTCACGGACTCGTGCCCAGGGTGTCTCCAGTGGGGACACGAGAGCTTCCCAGGTGCTACGTGTCCATCCAGAGGACACAGGAATTACTATGGAACAAGAGCAGAGCCCTGGGTCCCCAAGCATGTCTTAAGGAAGTGCCAGAATAAGAATCCCCCACTGGCTGCAAAGACCATGAGGCCTCCGGGTTCCAAGGCACAAGAGCATCGTGGAGGGGATGCAGGACTGGGAACGTCACACCCGAGAACAGACAGTTTCCCTACGGAACATGTGGCATGGAAGAAGAGGTTCCCTACCCAGGACGCGGCACTGAAGGTAAACCTGGGAAGAGAGCCTTCCCAGACCCTGTCACGGAAGGGTCAGCTGCCTCCTGAAAGCCTTTCTCAAGAAGGGTCAGCCTCCTTCGGAAAGAAAGCCTTTTCAGTTAAAAAAAAAAAAAAAAAAAGAGGGTTTGGTTTCTTTTTGTTTGTTTGTTTGTTTGTTTGTTTGTTTTGCAATGGCTTGCTTACTCTTGCAATAAAAGGCAAAATGCACGAAAACTCCCAGGAGAAGCGCAGTCCCCTATCCTCTGTGGAAAGCAAAGGCCTGCTTAAAGGTAGAGCTGCATTTACTGGGATGCCCAAAGCTCAGAAAATAACCACAGCTGTTGGGAAGTTCCAAGAGGAGAGAACGGGGAGTCTGCGTGCAATTAGCCAGCACCTGCCCTCAGCAGCCCATTCCCTCCCCAACCAAGTTTGGGAAAACTCAGCAGAAAGCACAAGTGCAGGCCCAGGCACAGCCTGTCCCGGGGTATCCTTTCAACTACAGGGTTCCCGCCCTTAAGGAGTCAAATACCAGGTCCTGCCAGCAAGAAGCGGCCTTTGCCGGCCAAGGCCTTCCTGGAAGTAACAGACAGCTCAGAAACAAGGACAGACAGCCCCAGAAAGTTGGGGCACTTAAGGACCAGCTACCGCATCCGAAGCATCCCCTCTCCATGCCCCACGGGGAGCCCGCGTCCCACCCAAAGGCCACCTGCGGGCATCAGGCTGCCCAGTGGCTTCCAGCCACTCTCACGACTGCTGAAGGCACAGTGTGCAGAAATGTGTTTCGTACTATTTAGACAGAAAACTTCTCCGGAAATTCCAGTGAGAGGGTTTTGGGGGGCATTTCCTACCCCGAAATAATCCCCTTGTGAGGAATAAATATTTCTCTAATAACGGGTTGTCTGTTCTGTGTACTGTCTTGGGAGCATGGGTTTGGGGTAACTCCGTTCAGCTGTCTGTCCAGACAGAGAGTGTCTCTAAATACCATCGTCTCTCTGGACCCTACCCTTTCCCAAGAGGCCAGCCCCTTAACGGAGTCGTCCCAGACGGTGCATCCCACTGAGACCTTTGCTCATCATCACACACCACCGAGCCGCTCAGCTTCACCGCCACCGGACTGCAATTTGTCTGTGACTCAATCTAAACCGATTTCCATCTCCAGGAAGCCTGTTCCAGAGAGCTCACGCCCAGAGAGCCCTGGTGGGTTGTCTACTTATGTCCCATCAATCACAGGCATTGGCCCCTCCAGCTTGTCAATTTTAGATCTCCCTCGGTGGCAAACTCATGCCAAAGACTTCTTCCCTTCAACCCTGGCTCCATGTGATTCCCATCAAGCCCTGCATTCTTCAGAGGCGTCTTCCAGGGGGAGACCCTGCAGCCAACCTTGTAGAGCCTGGGAACCTCTCACTTCTCAGCCCTGATGCCCTGGCACTTCCAGAGAAGCGAGTCCAAAAGAGGTGTGGCTTCCTCAGGTGGAAGGAAACAAAGGGTTCTTTTGCCAGGCAAACAGTTGCTGATAAGCGTGATTGGGCATCCTCCCTTCCTTTCTGGAGCAGCAAAGACCAGTCAAAGGAGCTGCCTATGCATCAGAAGCGCCCATATCCTACAACCTTGGAGGAGGGCCATTGGCAGCACACCCCCATCCAGCTCTTCCGGGGTCTCCAAACTCCTCCTAGGGAGTCCTTCTTCCCTGCTGCCGATGCCTCACATAACATCTCGAATGCCTCCCAGAGCAGGGATCCCCAGTAGTGCCCCATCCACTTCCTCCATCCTTGTCTGAGAACCCACCTCAACTCCTGCCTCAAACCCAGCCCCAACCCAACCCATGTGTCCAGCCCCAGGCCCACCTTCAATCCCCACTCCCAATCCTGCCATCTGGTCCTCTACCCGACATTAAGATCGGTCGAGTGTGTTTTCACAGACCTCAGAATGAATCCGAGAGACTCACGTCAACTGAAAGGCACCATCTGGAATGGGACCTGTTGCACAAGGTGCAGGAACGTGTGTGGGGTTTGCCCACTGTAGTCCAGAGATCCCACAAGGATGATTGTCCTTCAGCTCCTAACCATTCTCCCAAACCCTGTGCCGCCAAGGCCCAAGTGGTCATCTCGGTCCCTCCCAGGCCCATGCTGCTATCTCTGTCCCTCATGCACAGTTTCCTCTCAGTGAGGAGATTCGGAAAAAAACCTGGAGAGTCCCCTTGGAAAGAGGATCATCCAACACCGGTGGGGCCTGGCCCCCAGGACCTAGGAGTCTCTCGCAATGATGAGCGGTCCCGGGACTCTTCCACAGCTACCTGAGTCTCGGGGCTATCGTGGACGCTCAGGGAACTCTAAAAAGAGTGAGGTCAAATTGAGTGTCTCTAAAAGTGGGTATGTGGGGGACCCAGAAATGCCTCAGCTAGAGTGCAGTGGCCTGGCAAAGTACAAAGATGACCTGGAGAAGGATAACAATGATTTGGAGAAGGACGAAAATCTGGAGAAGGAAAAGGAGGACCTGAAGAAGGATCAGGGACATATCCCACAGAATGGCCCAAAAGATGTTCTGTTGAGTGACCCAGTTAACTCTTCAGATAATGAAATGGGGTATGTGTCTGAGGAAAAATAAAAAAAATAGGAGCCCGTCAGTGTGAACCGCCATGGTGTCCGGGGAGACTACGGTCAGAGACAACTTGAAAATGCCCTGAATATACACTGAAGCAGAGAGTCCGGGGAAATCAATGAGGGTCAGTTGCCTGGGACTGTGCAGAATTCGTGGTACACTATGAGGCAGACATCACTACTTTCTGAGAAACCCCAGACTGAAATAAACCAGAGAAGTTGGCCACCATCAGAGGTTGAGGACTACTCCCTGAGTCCCTTCCAGGAGCTTCCCTTTGTTGAACCTAGTGCAGCACAGAAGCTGGAAGACCATGTTTAAAGATTTCGTAAGAGGGGAGGGGGACTTGGGGCCTTCCCCCTAGGGTCCATGAAATCATAGAGGTCTTTTAATTGAAGAGTCCACATTCCATTCTAGCCTTTCCTCCTCAACCAACGTGAGTTCTGGGGCAAATTGGAAACCTGGAGGCTTCAAACGGCAAACCTGGCAAGCTTGAAATCTCTCCTTGGAGACAAAGCAGGAACAGCAAGTTCACCCCCCAACCCCGTTCGTCCTCTCCCTGCCACCTTAATTTTGGGCAAGGAAGAACAGAGAATTCTGAGGCAATCACCCTCTAATATCAACCATCAGTTGTTCTGAAAACTAAGGAAGGCAGCCGTACTCTGACAGCTGTCAGTCATGACACGGTAGGAAACAGATGGCCCCCAAGGTAGCCTACAAGGCGAGGTTCGTCCAGACGTGAGCCAAAGGGTAAGAGTGAAAATTCCGGAGCTAGAAGAGGAGGGCAACAAGGCATAAAGATGAAGGATCCTGGACCAAGACATTCAGGACCAAGGAATTCCATACACATCAATCACAACCTAGCATCTTGACAACCCACAAGCCAGTTAGCTCCCAAATTATAAAGGGGAATAAGCTTCAAGTCAAAACCACCATCCCACCAAGCATACCAATTCCGCAAGATCCTAACACATGGAATCTTACAGAACCACTCTTGCTTGAGTTCATGCTTAAGCTTTAACGGGACAGGACAGGGAGCGTAGCCAGGCCCAAGCCCAATGCATTGGCCTGCGGCCTGCCACAGATTGTTTGCCTTATAAGGCCTCGTCTACGGCCATACCACCCTGAACGCGCCCGATCTCGTCTGATCTCGGAAGCTAAGCAGGGTCGGGCCTGGTTAGTACTTGGATGGGAGACTTATAAGGCCTCACGGACTCGTGCCCAGGGTGTCTCCAGTGGGGACACGAGAGCTTCCCAGGTGCTACGTGTCCATCCAGAGGACACAGGAATTACTATGGAACAAGAGCAGAGCCCTGGGTCCCCAAGCATGTCTTAAGGAAGTGCCAGAATAAGAATCCCCCACTGGCTGCAAAGACCATGAGGCCTCCGGGTTCCAAGGCACAAGAGCATCGTGGAGGGGATGCAGGACTGGGAACGTCCCACCCGAGAACAGACAGTTTCCCTACGGAACATGTGGCATGGAAGAAGAGGTTCCCTACCCAGGACGCGGCACTGAAGGTAAACCTGGGAAGAGAGCCTTCCCAGACCCTGTCACGGAAGGGTCAGCTGCCTCCTGAAAGCCTTTCTCAAGAAGGGTCAGCCTCCTTCGGAAAGAAAGCCTTTTCAGTTAAAAAAAAAAAAAAAAAAGAGGGTTTGGTTTCTTTTTGTTTGTTTGTTTGTTTGTTTGTTTTGCAATGGCTTGCTTACTCTTGCAATAAAAGGCAAAATGCACGAAAACTCCCAGGAGAAGCGCAGTCCCCTATCCTCTGGGGAAAGCAAAGGCCTGCTTAAAGGTAGAGCTGCATTTACTGGGATGCCCAAAGCTCAGAAAATAACGACAGCTGTTGGGAAGTTCCAAGAGGAGAGAACGGGGAGTCTGCGTGCAATTAGCCAGCACCTGTCCTCAGCAGCCCATTCCCTCCCCAACCAAGTTTGGGAAAACTCAGCAGAAAGCACAAGTGCAGGCCCAGGCACAGCCTGTCCCGGGGTATCCTTTCAACTACAGGGTTCCCGCCCTTAAGGAGTCAAATACCAGGTCCTGCCAGCAAGAAGCGGCCTTTGCCGGCCAAGGCCTTCCTGGAAGTAACAGACAGCTCAGAAACAAGGACAGACAGCCCCAGAAAGTTGGGGCACTTAAGGACCAGCTACCGCATCAGAAGCATCCCCTCTCCATGCCCCATGGGGAGCCCGCGTCCCACCCAAAGGCCACCTGCGGGCATCAGGCTGCCCAGTGGCTTCCAGCCACTCTCACGACTGCTGAAGGCACAGTGTGCAGAAATGTGTTTCGTACTATTTAGACAGAAAAATTCTCCGGAAATTCCAGTGAGAGGGTTTTGGGGGGCATTTCCTACCCCGAAATAATCCCCTTGTGAGGAATAAATATTTCTCTAATAACGGGTTGTCTGTTCTGTGTACTGTCTTGGGAGCATGGGTTTGGGGTAACTCCGTTCAGCTGTCTGTCCAGACAGAGAGTGTCTCTAAATACCATCGTCTCTCTGGACCCTACCCTTTCCCAAGAGGCCAGCCCCTTAACGGAGTCGTCCCAGACGGTGCATCCCACTGAGACCTTTGCTCATCATCACACACCACCGAGCCGCTCAGCTTCACCGCCACCGGACTGCAATTTGTCTGTGACTCAATCTAAACCGATTTCCATCTCCAGGAAGCCTGTTCCAGAGAGCTCACGCCCAGAGAGCCCTGGTGGGTTGTCTACTTATGTCCCATCAATCACAGGCATTGGCCCCTCCAGCTTGTCAATTTTAGATCTCCCTCGGTGGCAAACTCATGCCAAAGACTTCTTCCCTTCAACCCTGGCTGCATGTGATTCCCATCAAGCCCTGCATTCTTCAGAGGCGTCTTCCAGGGGGAGACCCTGCAGCCAACCTTGTAGAGCCTGGGAACCTCTCACTTCTCAGCCCTGATGCCCTGGCACTTCCAGAGAAGCGAGTCCAAAAGAGGTGTGGCTTCCTCAGGTGGAAGGAAACAAAGGGTTCTTTTGCCAGGCAAACAGTTGCTGATAAGCGTGATTGGGCATCCTCCCTTCCTTTCTGGAGCAGCAAAGACCAGTCAAAGGAGCTGCCTATGCATCAGCAGCGCCCATATCCTACAACCTTGGAGGAGGGCCATTGGCAGCACACCCCCATCCAGCTCTTCCGGGGTCTCCAAACTCCTCCTAGGGAGTCCTTCTTCCCTGCTGCCGATGCCTCACATAACATCTCGAATGTCTCCCAGAGCAGGGATCCCCAGTAGTGCCCCATCCACTTCCTCCATCCTTGTCTGAGAACCCACCTCAACTCCTGCCTCAAACCCAGCCCCAACCCAACCCATGTGTCCAGCCCCAGGCCCACCTTCAATCCCCACTCCCAATCCTGCCATCTGGTCCTCTACCCGACATTAAGATCGGTCGAGTGTGTTTTCACAGACCTCAGAATGAATCCGAGAGACTCACGTCAACTGAAAGGCACCATCTGGAATGGGACCTGTTGCACAAGGTGCAGGAACGTGTGTGGGGTTTGCCCACTGTAGTCCAGAGATCCCACAAGGATGATTGTCCTTCAGCTCCTAACCATTCTCCCAAACCCTGTGCCGCCAAGGCCCAAGTTGTCATCTCGGTGCCTCCCAGGCCCATGCTGCTATCTCTGTCCCTCATGCACAGTTTCCTCTCAGTGAGGAGATTCGGAAAAAAACCTGGAGAGTCCCCTTGGAAAGAGGATCATCCAACACCGGTGGGGCCTGGCCCCCAGGACCTAGGAGTCTCTCGCAATGATGAGCGGTCCCGGGACTCTTCCACAGCTACCTGAGTCTCGGGGCTATCGTGGACGCTCAGGGAACTCTAAAAAGAGTGAGGTCAAATTGAGTGTCTCTAAAAGTGGGTATGTGGGGGACCCAGAAATGCCTCAGCTAGAGTGCAGTGGCCTGGCAAAGTACAAAGATGACCTGGAGAAGGATAACAATGATTTGGAGAAGGACGAAAATCTGGAGAAGGAAAAGGAGGACCTGAAGAAGGATCAGGGACATATCCCACAGAATGGCCCAAAAGATGTTCTGTTGAGTGACCCAGTTAACTCTTCAGATAATGAAATGGGGTATGTGTCTGAGGAAAAATAAAAAAAATAGGAGCCCGTCAGTGTGAACCGCCATGGTGTCCGGGGAGACTACGGTCAGAGACAACTTGAAAATGCCCTGAATATACACTGAAGCAGAGAGTCCGGGGAAATCAATGAGGGTCAGTTGCCTGGGACTGTGCAGAATTCGTGGTACACTATGAGGCAGACATCACTACTTTCTGAGAAACCCCAGACTGAAATAAACCAGAGAAGTTGGCCACCATCAGAGGTTGAGGACTACTCCCTGAGTCCCTTCCAGGAGCTTCCCTTTGTTGAACCTAGTGCAGCACAGAAGCTGGAAGACCATGTTTAAAGATTTCGTAAGAGGGGAGGGGGACTTGGGGCCTTCCCCCTAGGGTCCATGAAATCATAGAGGTCTTTTAATTGAAGAGTCCACATTCCATTCTAGCCTTTCCTCCTCAACCAACGTGAGTTCTGGGGCAAATTGGAAACCTGGAGGCTTCAAACGGCAAACCTGGCAAGCTTGAAATCTCTCCTTGGAGACAAAGCAGGAACAGCAAGTTCACCCCCCAACCCCGTTCGTCCTCTCCCTGCCACCTTAATTTTGGGCAAGGAAGAAGAGAGAATTCTGAGGCAATCACCCTCTAATATCAACCATCAGTTGTTCTGAAAACTAAGGAAGGCAGCCGTACTCTGACAGCTGTCAGTCATGACACGGTAGGAAACAGATGGCCCCCAAGGTAGCCTACAAGGCGAGGTTCGTCCAGACGTGAGCCAAAGGGTAAGAGTGAAAATTCCGGAGCTAGAAGAGGAGGGCAACAAGGCATAAAGATGAAGGATCCTGGACCAAGACATTCAGGACCAAGGAATTCCATACACATCAATCACAACCTAGCATCTTGACAACCCACAAGCCAGTTAGCTCCCAAATTATAAAGGGGAATAAGCTTCAAGTCAAAACCACCATCCCACCAAGCATACCAATTCCGCAAGATCCTAACACATGGAATCTTACAGAACCACTCTTGCTTGAGTTCATGCTTAAGCTTTAACGGGACAGGACAGGGAGCGTAGCCAGGCCCAAGCCCAATGCATTGGCCTGCGGCCTGCCACAGATTGTTTGCCTTATAAGGCCTCGTCTACGGCCATACCACCCTGAACGCGCCCGATCTCGTCTGATCTCGGAAGCTAAGCAGGGTCGGGCCTGGTTAGTACTTGGATGGGAGACTTATAAGGCCTCACGGACTCGTGCCCAGGGTGTCTCCAGTGGGGACACGAGAGCTTCCCAGGTGCTACGTGTCCATCCAGAGGACACAGGAATTACTATGGAACAAGAGCAGAGCCCTGGGTCCCCAAGCATGTCTTAAGGAAGTGCCAGAATAAGAATCCCCCACTGGCTGCAAAGACCATGAGGCCTCCGGGTTCCAAGGCACAAGAGCATCGTGGAGGGGATGCAGGACTGGGAACGTCCCACCCGAGAACAGACAGTTTCCCTACGGAACATGTGGCATGGAAGAAGAGGTTCCCTACCCAGGACGCGGCACTGAAGGTAAACCTGGGAAGAGAGCCTTCCCAGACCCTGTCACGGAAGGGTCAGCTGCCTCCTGAAAGCCTTTCTCAAGAAGGGTCAGCCTCCTTCGGAAAGAAAGCCTTTTCAGTTAAAAAAAAAAAAAAAAAAAGAGGGTTTGGTTTCTTTTTGTTTGTTTGTTTGTTTGTTTGTTTGTTTTGCAATGGCTTGCTTACTCTTGCAATAAAAGGCAAAATGCACGAAAACTCCCAGGAGAAGCGCAGTCCCCTATCCTCTGTGGAAAGCAAAGGCCTGCTTAAAGGTAGAGCTGCATTTACTGGGATGCCCAAAGCTCAGAAAATAACCACAGCTGTTGGGAAGTTCCAAGAGGAGAGAACGGGGAGTCTGCGTGCAATTAGCCAGCACCTGCCCTCAGCAGCCCATTCCCTCCCCAACCAAGTTTGGGAAAACTCAGCAGAAAGCACAAGTGCAGGCCCAGGCACAGCCTGTCCCGGGGTATCCTTTCAACTACAGGGTTCCCGCCCTTAAGGAGTCAAATACCAGGTCCTGCCAGCAAGAAGCGGCCTTTGCCGGCCAAGGCCTTCCTGGAAGTAACAGACAGCTCAGAAACAAGGACAGACAGCCCCAGAAAGTTGGGGCACTTAAGGACCAGCTACCGCATCCGAAGCATCCCCTCTCCATGCCCCACGGGGAGCCCGCGTCCCACCCAAAGGCCACCTGCGGGCATCAGGCTGCCCAGTGGCTTCCAGCCACTCTCACGACTGCTGAAGGCACAGTGTGCAGAAATGTGTTTCGTACTATTTAGACAGAAAACTTCTCCGGAAATTCCAGTGAGAGGGTTTTGGGGGGCATTTCCTACCCCGAAATAATCCCCTTGTGAGGAATAAATATTTCTCTAATAACGGGTTGTCTGTTCTGTGTACTGTCTTGGGAGCATGGGTTTGGGGTAACTCCGTTCAGCTGTCTGTCCAGACAGAGAGTGTCTCTAAATACCATCGTCTCTCTGGACCCTACCCTTTCCCAAGAGGCCAGCCCCTTAACGGAGTCGTCCCAGACGGTGCATCCCACTGAGACCTTTGCTCATCATCACACACCACCGAGCCGCTCAGCTTCACCGCCACCGGACTGCAATTTGTCTGTGACTCAATCTAAACCGATTTCCATCTCCAGGAAGCCTGTTCCAGAGAGCTCACGCCCAGAGAGCCCTGGTGGGTTGTCTACTTATGTCCCATCAATCACAGGCATTGGCCCCTCCAGCTTGTCAATTTTAGATCTCCCTCGGTGGCAAACTCATGCCAAAGACTTCTTCCCTTCAACCCTGGCTCCATGTGATTCCCATCAAGCCCTGCATTCTTCAGAGGCGTCTTCCAGGGGGAGACCCTGCAGCCAACCTTGTAGAGCCTGGGAACCTCTCACTTCTCAGCCCTGATGCCCTGGCACTTCCAGAGAAGCGAGTCCAAAAGAGGTGTGGCTTCCTCAGGTGGAAGGAAACAAAGGGTTCTTTTGCCAGGCAAACAGTTGCTGATAAGCGTGATTGGGCATCCTCCCTTCCTTTCTGGAGCAGCAAAGACCAGTCAAAGGAGCTGCCTATGCATCAGCAGCGCCCATATCCTACAACCTTGGAGGAGGGCCATTGGCAGCACACCCCCATCCAGCTCTTCCGGGGTCTCCAAACTCCTCCTAGGGAGTCCTTCTTCCCTGCTGCTGATGCCTCACATAACATCTCGAATGCCTCCCAGAGCAGGGATCCCCAGTAGTGCCCCATCCACTTCCTCCATCCTTGTCTGAGAACCCACCTCAACTCCTGCCTCAAACCCAGCCCCAACCCAACCCATGTGTCCAGCCCCAGGCCCACCTTCAATCCCCACTCCCAATCCTGCCATCTGGTCCTCTACCCGACATTAAGATCGGTCGAGTGTGTTTTCACAGACCTCAGAATGAATCCGAGAGACTCACGTCAACTGAAAGGCACCATCTGGAATGGGACCTGTTGCACAAGGTGCAGGAACGTGTGTGGGGTTTGCCCACTGTAGTCCAGAGATCCCACAAGGATGATTGTCCTTCAGCTCCTAACCATTCTCCCAAACCCTGTGCCGCCAAGGCCCAAGTTGTCATCTCGGTGCCTCCCAGGCCCATGCTGCTATCTCTGTCCCTCATGCACAGTTTCCTCTCAGTGAGGAGATTCGGAAAAAAACCTGGAGAGTCCCCTTGGAAAGAGGATCATCCAACACCGGTGGGGCCTGGCCCCCAGGACCTAGGAGTCTCTCGCAATGATGAGCGGTCCCGGGACTCTTCCACAGCTACCTGAGTCTCGGGGCTATCGTGGACGCTCAGGGAACTCTAAAAAGAGTGAGGTCAAATTGAGTGTCTCTAAAAGTGGGTATGTGGGGGACCCAGAAATGCCTCAGCTAGAGTGCAGTGGCCTGGCAAAGTACAAAGATGACCTGGAGAAGGATAACAATGATTTGGAGAAGGACGAAAATCTGGAGAAGGAAAAGGAGGACCTGAAGAAGGATCAGGGACATATCCCACAGAATGGCCCAAAAGATGTTCTGTTGAGTGACCCAGTTAACTCTTCAGATAATGAAATGGGGTATGTGTCTGAGGAAAAAAAAAAAAAAATAGGAGCCCGTCAGTGTGAACCGCCATGGTGTCCGGGGAGACTACGGTCAGAGACAACTTGAAAATGCCCTGAATATACATTGAAGCAGAGAGTCCGGGGAAATCAATGAGGGTCAGTTGCCTGGGACTGTGCAGAATTCGTGGTACACTATGAGGCAGACATCACTACTTTCTGAGAAACCCCAGACTGAAATAAACCAGAGAAGTTGGCCACCATCAGAGGTTGAGGTCTACTCCCTGAGTCCCTTCCAGGAGCTTCCCTTTGTTGAACCTAGTGCAGCACAGAAGCTGGAAGACCATGTTTAAAGATTTCGTAAGAGGGGAGGGGGACTTGGGGCCTTCCCCCTAGGGTCCATGAAATCATAGAGGTCTTTTAATTGAAGAGTCCACATTCCATTCTAGCCTTTCCTCCTCAACCAACGTGAGTTCTGGGGCAAATTGGAAACCTGGAGGCTTCAAACGGCAAACCTGGCAAGCTTGAAATCTCTCCTTGGAGACAAAGCAGGAACAGCAAGTTCACCCCCCAACCCCGTTCGTCCTCTCCCTGCCACCTTAATTTTGGGCAAGGAAGAACAGAGAATTCTGAGGCAATCACCCTCTAATATCAACCATCAGTTGTTCTGAAAACTAAGGAAGGCAGCCGTACTCTGACAGCTGTCAGTCATGACACGGTAGGAAACAGATGGCCCCCAAGGTAGCCTACAAGGCGAGGTTCGTCCAGACGTGAGCCAAAGGGTAAGAGTGAAAATTCCGGAGCTAGAAGAGGAGGGCAACAAGGCATAAAGATGAAGGATCCTGGACCAAGACATTCAGGACCAAGGAATTCCATACACATCAATCACAACCTAGCATCTTGACAACCCACAAGCCAGTTAGCTCCCAAATTATAAAGGGGAATAAGCTTCAAGTCAAAACCACCATCCCACCAAGCATACCAATTCCGCAAGATCCTAACACATGGAATCTTACAGAACCACTCTTGCTTGAGTTCATGCTTAAGCTTTAACGGGACAGGACAGGGAGCGTAGCCAGGCCCAAGCCCAATGCATTGGCCTGCGGCCTGCCACAGATTGTTTGCCTTATAAGGCCTCGTCTACGGCCATACCACCCTGAACGTGCCCGATCTCGTCTGATCTCGGAAGCTAAGCAGGGTCGGGCCTGGTTAGTACTTGGATGGGAGACTTATAAGGCCTCACGGACTCGTGCCCAGGGTGTCTCCAGTGGGGACACGAGAGCTTCCCAGGTGCTACGTGTCCATCCAGAGGACACAGGAATTACTATGGAACAAGAGCAGAGCCCTGGGTCCCCAAGCATGTCTTAAGG
Organism: Martes martes; assembly: GCF_963455335.1. Taxonomy (NCBI): domain Eukaryota; kingdom Metazoa; phylum Chordata; class Mammalia; order Carnivora; family Mustelidae; genus Martes; species Martes martes. The sequence continues at coordinate 24,705,981 of NC_137900.1, forward strand.
AAGTGCCAGAATAAGAATCCCCCACTGGCTGCAAAGACCATGAGGCCTCCGGGTTCCAAGGCACAAGAGCATCGTGGAGGGGATGCAGGACTGGGAACGTCCCACCCGAGAACAGACAGTTTCCCTACGGAACATGTGGCATGGAAGAAGAGGTTCCCTACCCAGGACGCGGCACTGAAGGTAAACCTGGGAAGAGAGCCTTCCCAGACCCTGTCACGGAAGGGTCAGCTGCCTCCTGAAAGCCTTTCTCAAGAAGGGTCAGCCTCCTTCGGAAAGAAAGCCTTTTCAGTTAAAAAAAAAAAAAAAAAGAGGGTTTGGTTTCTTTTTGTTTGTTTGTTTGTTTGTTTGTTTGTTTTGCAATGGCTTGCTTACTCTTGCAATAAAAGGCAAAATGCACGAAAACTCCCAGGAGAAGCGCAGTCCCCTATCCTCTGTGGAAAGCAAAGGCCTGCTTAAAGGTAGAGCTGCATTTACTGGGATGCCCAAAGCTCAGAAAATAACCACAGCTGTTGGGAAGTTCCAAGAGGAGAGAACGGGGAGTCTGCGTGCAATTAGCCAGCACCTGCCCTCAGCAGCCCATTCCCTCCCCAACCAAGTTTGGGAAAACTCAGCAGAAAGCACAAGTGCAGGCCCAGGCACAGCTTGTCCCGGGGTATCCTTTCAACTACAGGGTTCCCGCCCTTAAGGAGTCAAATACCAGGTCCTGCCAGCAAGAAGCGGTCTTTGCCGGCCAAGGCCTTCCTGGAAGTAACAGACAGCTCAGAAACAAGGACAGACAGCCCCAGAAAGTTGGGGCACTTAAGGACCAGCTACCGCATCAGAAGCATCCCCTCTCCATGCCCCACGGGGAGCCCGCGTCCCACCCAAAGGCCACCTCCGGGCATCAGGCTGCCCAGTGGCTTCCAGCCACTCTCATGACTGCTGAAGGCACAGTGTGCAGAAATGTGTTTCGTACTATTTAGACAGAAAACTTCTCCGGAAATTCCAGTGAGAGGGTTTTGGGGGGCATTTCCTTCACCAAAATAATCCCCTTGTGAGGAATAAGTATTTCTCTAATAACGGGTTGTCTGTTCTGTGTACTGTGTTGGACATGGATTTTGGGTACTCATTTCAGTTGTTACTGGTTGCTTCTGTCAATTCTAAAATGTGACTAATCTCCTGGACCTCTTGGGAAGTATATATCATGTGCCCACAAAGCCCCCAAAGCCCATTCCCTCTCTGTTGAAGTTTTAGGAGATGGGCTCTCTCTCCTTCCCATGGCTTAGCCTTACTGAAGATGTATAGTAGCTCACAACTCTCCCCTCATTGCAAGATTTACACCCTTACAGCAAGGCTTCTAGATCTGAGGACGATCAAAGACAGGTACATTTTTCAGAAAATAATGATTAAGCCACTGTTGTTACTTCACTGTTATTGTGTTACAGTAGCTTAATCATTACTTAGAAGTCAGTGATCAATGGATCCCACAGGTGGATGAACTCTGAATGGGAGTGTTTTCGGGGGGCGTGGTGTTGTTCAGGTTGACCTTGGGCTGGTTGGGGTAGCGTCGAAGAATACCCTAGATGATGCTGAAGAATCTGTCCTGTGATTCACATTAAAGTTGACACTGAGGTTTCCACTGGAAGTGCTTCCCTTCCCTGGGTGTTTCTTTAGGCTGCTGGACTCAGGATGTTTTTTTTGCAGAACAGAAGCATCACTTAGCTGTTAGTGGTAGGAATGTTGTCAAGGCAGATACCACCTTCCAGGATAAGACACCTTTGAAGAAATGAAAAGGAGAAGAGAGACCTTGCTGGTTGAACAAAAGTTTATGTCTAATCATCCCCTTCTCAGGACCCTATCCCTATCCCCTCCTTCCTCATTTTGATCCAGGCACCACCACTTTGAGGCAGACTGGAACCTGGCACAACCTACCAATGAATGATACCAAAAAGGCATGGTTCTGTTCCTTGAGTATGCAAGCAATACCTGCAGGCTGTCAGGCATGGCATCCCCTTTGTGGGAAGTTGATCTTGGTGCCTGCCTTCCATCCACACTCGATAACAATATATAAGATACTGCCTTTAATTTGGCCCGGATGGTGGTATGTCACCTTCAGTATTCATGGCCTTAGTGGAACCAAGGTAGCTCTTCCCCAGAAGACGTGCAACTTATGAACCAGAGGTGAGTTCTAGACTGTGTACAGGCATACAGATGTTTGGGGGTCTACCATGGAAGTCCATGGAATGCTTTACTTACTAAGACTTAGTAAGTGGAACAAAATAAATGGGGTTAGAGCACTATTTCCATAGTACATTCTCTCCTCAGTGTTCTCAAATCTAATTTATTTTATTTTATTTTATTTTTAATTTCATTTGAGAGGGAGCAGGAGCACAATCAGGGAGGCCTGGCAGAGGTAGAGGGAGAAGCAGGCTTTCTGCCAAGCAAGGAGTAGGACTCAATCCCAGGACACCAGCCTCATCACCTGAACCAAAGGCAGATTCTTAACTGACTGAGACACCCAGATGGCCCTCAGATCGTTTTCAAATTTTCTTTACTTTCCTCAAACTTAGGCCATCTTCACTTGCCCAGCAGATGTGCTGGACCACAGCTCACAGAGGAGCAAGAAAGCAGTGATGGAGATTCTCACAAAACAAAACAAAACCCTTCCAAAGAAATCTCCACATTCTTCATTTTCCTCTTCCTTCTTGTTATATGGAAAGAGGTTTTTTCCCAATCTCAAAGGAAATATACTTTCTGAATGCCTTCACTGAGAGAGACCTAACTTCTAGTCTTGATGGACTGATCTACCCTTGCCAGGTCTCCTTCTGACCCCTCCTCCCTGTCCTTATGAGGCACCCAAAATCTTATTTTTAATGGTTTTTACTACAGAAGTGTTTAAGCTTGTCCAAGGGCACACAGAATAATATAACTTTCCACATATCTGCCACTCACCTTGTACTATTATCATTGGGCGGGTGTGATACACTGTGATTAAAGTGCAAAAGCCCATTTAAACATCTTGCCATCCACCTGAGACATATGCCATGTGTCCACGTCAAAGCTTTCACATTTCTTTGATGTTTATCACCTGTGGAACACATTTATTCACAACAGGTGTACACAGCATTGGTGACAAAAGGCAGTGGGCTTTAGACGCTTTACCAATCAGTTCTGCTCTGCCTTATAGTCAACCCTGAGGAGCCATTTGAGTGAATTCCTCAACCCCTCACAAGTAGTAATCCTACGGAGCAAATTCAGGGCAGAATTTCACTGTCCCTTAATCACTGAGTAACTGTAATATGCAAATAGTATAGAAGAACACTGTATATGTTGTTAAAGACTTGACACTATGTGTTTTCAAATATTTAGAAGAAAAAAATTGTCCTGTTACTTTTCAAATAAACTACTGTATTTCACCTATAATGGAGAAGATCAAGCACTCCCCTCTTTCCAAAATGGCTTTAAAAGTAAAAGATTAGATGAAAACTGCTCAATATCATTAACCATCAGAAAAATGCAAATCGAAATCAATATTTGCCAAAATTTCACACCCACAAGGATGGCTAAAATCAAAAAGAATACAAATTTTCGTGGGAATGTGGAGAAATTAGAACCCCTACACAATGTTGGTGAGAATGAAAGGTGGTACAGCTATATTGGAAAACAGTATGGCAGTTGCTCAAAATGTTAGACATAGGGTTAAGATAGGACCCAGCAGTTCCACTTCTTGGTATATACTCCCCAGAAATGAAAACATAGGCCTACACAAATCCTTGTAAACAAACGTTCACAGCTATCTTATTAAAAGGTCAAAAGTCAAAAGATGGAAACAATTCAAACATCTGTCAACTGAGAAATGGGTAAATAAAATATAACATATCCCTATGATATAATATTTTTTGGAATAAAAAAGACCAATTCATGTCAAAACTGGGATGAACCTTGAAAACATGTTAAATGAAAGAAGCCAGTCACTAATGGTCACATATGACTCCATTCACATGTGTCCAGAATAGTGAAATCTTCAAAACAGAAAATAGACTCATCTTAGAGCTCAAGGGAGGAGAGAGAGGAGAATGATAGCAAAAGGTTGCAGATTTGTTTCCCTTAAGTCATGACAACGTTTTAAAATTGACTGTGGTGAAGCATATGCTGAAAATCAAGGAATTACACATGTTAAATGGGTGAATTTTATGGTATGTGAGCTGTATTTCAGTAAAGCTGTTAAAACAAAGGATTTAAAAATAAATGCTTAAAGATGACAAGAAGGGGAGCATAAAGGCCAAAGGTTGTCAACACATTTTTGGAAGATGGAAATCCAATGGAGGACTGGTAACTGATGCAGAGCAAACAAAGTGCGGGTAAATCAATTCACACTGCAAACCCCAGGAGAGGAGCAACCTGGTGGCACTAGAGAAAAAAGAAATTAGGGGTTCCATGTTAGTAACCATGTTGAACTATTGTTCTTTGTTGTTTGTTTTATATTGCGTGTAACTTCTAAAATCTTTTTTTTTTTTTTCCGAGTGGGGTGGTCTTTGCCAGTTTTGTAAAACCCTGTTGAAATGTTAGCATGTTTCAAATGTGCAAAGAGGATCCCAGGTTTCTTGCATTGGACAGAACCTGAGACAACTGTTTTAAAGTTAGCATTGCACACATCTGGGGTTGGGCTATGTTGGAGGCAGTAGCTTCTGAAATCAAAACCAGAAATCTCAAAGGTTGGGTTAAATTCATTTTTAAAATGTATTTAAAAATAAAGCTGTGGACAAGTTGCATAGATGGTAAAGCCATAGATGGTAAAGCCATATACCCTTTACCCAGATGTACCTACTAAGATTTTGACCTGTTTACAATCTCTCTCTCCTTTTCTCCTTCCCCTTCTCTACATATAGGAAAACACATATATGCATATGAAAATTATACATACATTCTTGAATATTTTAGAATACATTTCATGCATCACATACTTTCTCCCTGAATATTTCCTAGTGTATTTCTTATTAAAAAGAATATTCTCTGACAGCACAGTTATCTCCTCCCGTAAATTTCACATTGATCTTAAACTTTTAACTAATCTCCCACTCAAATTCCATTTTTATCAACTTATCAAGTAATGTCCTGTGCGTGTGTGTATCTGTGTGTGTGTAAACCTCCTTACGGGAGTTAGTCTAGGATGACATACTACTTCCAGTTGCTGTGTATCTTTAGTTTCCTTTAATCAGGATCAGTTTCTCAGCCTCTTTTAGAACAAGGCCAGGTTTCAAAAATCAATTCGATGTGCCATATTTATAACCCCTTCTCACCTGGAAATTTTTTTGGGTGGAGCTTATCCTGCTCAGATTTTAAAGTATGTTTTTGTAGTTGTGAGACCTAGGGGCCTTAGGGACACTTAAGACCACACTTTCTATTTAAAAACAATTCCAGAAATTCAAAGATATGTGGAGGGATTTTTCTTAAAGGACATATGTCCTGCAGTCAAGGGAGGGTATGTGAAGTGGGGTGGGCTAGAAGTGTACTTTCCTTTGGGAGAGACAATGGTGAAGCTGTGGACACAGGTTAAGAGAGGAAAAGAAGGCTGTCATTACTGGCAAACCCTCCTCATATGGGAGGGAAAGGATTGGGTGTCTGGGGCCAAGACTGATTAATCAGCAAGGGAATGTAGGCAAGCCAAGTAAGGAAAAGATACAGGGCTTAATTTCAACAGTTTATAATCTAAATAATGAAGCCATAAGGGTTCCAATTATTATATGACTAGGTAGCATGGGGAGAAGAAATAAATACATACAACCATCAACAAAAATGACATTGTTATTTAACATTGGTAGAGATGACAATAAGGTATTTTGGTGAAAAGGTAGAAGCTATGTGGGAAAAACAGTTTTCATGGAAGAAATAAACATAGGTGTCATTCAAAAAACCAAAAGGTATTGCTAGGTATAGTTCCAGTTGTGCTCATTAGACATTATGCTAGAGGAGCCCACTTCCTAAATCAAGAGAGTTTGGTCTGCTGTGATGCAGCACACTTGCTCTGTAAAATAAAGGAATCTTTAAAAATGTTGGGGGGGAGAAGGGGGACTTGACAGAGAGGGAAGAAGGAGCAGCAGGGAGAAACACTATGCATGTGGAAGAGAACCTGTAGGGCGTGAATAGCCTAAGAGGGATTTGGGGAAATGAAAGAATTATTAAAAGTTTTTAAGTTGTTTGCCTCAGTTCCATGCGTGTGTTGTGCCCTTTTCTCCCTCTTTGTTATGCTTTCTGTTCCTTGGTACAGGCTATTCTGCTTTCTCATGCTTTTTAGTGAACTTTTGAATACTTTTTGGTATTCAGTAGTTTTGGATACTTTTGAGGAGCTATGGGGGTGGGGCTGCTGCTGAGTCTATTTCTGGCTTCATACAGGGAAAAATGCATGAGGGAGAGCTGCAGCTGAAGGCAGAGTACATCTTGAGGGTGTAAATCCCGGGGTACAGCAAACCTTCAGAGACGAATTGAGGTCCAAAGTGAGATCGCCAAGTAGAGAGAAGGGTCTCAGGTAATATCAGGGTAACGGGACTGAGAACATTTCACCAAGGTAAATATATGATATGTGACTGGGTGGAGCAGGAAGGTAGGATGGAGGGATCTAACAGGCCAGGAAGGATAGACATATCTGCTGGGCTGGATAGTGGGGCAAGGATTGCATTGAGTTTCTCTCTCCTGTGCTGTCCCCTCCCCAGCACTGAGGAAACTTTGGTGTCTGTACTAAAGCCCTGTGATGTGGGCCTGGAACTCTAGTCTAGCACATGGATTCTCCATGCCCAGCTGCCTGAGGCAGGAGTGCATTTGCAATGATGTGAATCATCTTTGTCTGAGAAGCCTTACTGCACCATGGTTGAACTCCAGTTATACTTGCTCAGTCTTCCCATCCTTGCCTTCCTGGGGTGGGGGCGGGGGCGGGGGCGGGGGGGGTTGCTCCTTCTTCTGCTGCTGTCCTACCAAAAGAGGAAACCATGTTTGCCAGTTCTTTGGAAACAGAGATGTCAATCAAGTAAGCAAAGTCCCTCAGAGATACTAAATCTTTCTTTTCAAATAGATGAATTCAAAACAACTTGCAAATGATGCTTTTGCTGAATCTTACAAATTGATGTAGTTTATTTTTTTATTCTATTTTATTTTATTTTATGAGTTTCTATGCTCAGTGTAGAGCCCAAGACAGGGCTTGAACTCATGACCCTGAGATCAAGACCTCAGCTGAGACCAAGAGCCAGATGCTTAACCCATTGAGCCACTTAAGTGCCCCTTCAGTTGTATTTTAATTTTCATTTGGTTTAAAATATTTTTTTTTCTTTTGAGTCTCCTTTCTTGGCCTGTAGTAGTGTGTCATTTAATCTAATCTTTTTTTTTTTAAAGATTTTATTTATTTATTTGACAGACAGAGATCACAAGTAGGCAGAGAGGCAGGCAGAGAGAGAGGAGGAAGCAGGCTCCCTGTTGAGCAGAGAGCCTGATGCGGGACTCGATCCCAGAACCCTGGGATCATGACCTGAGCTGAAAGCAGAGGCTTTAACCCACTGAGCCACCCAGGTTCCCTCATTTAATCTAATCTAAACATGTTGGGATTTCCAGCTATCTTTCTGTAGTTGATTTCTAGTTTAAGTCTACTATGGTCTGAAAACATACTGTGTGTGTGTGTGTGTGTGTGTGTGTGTGTGTGTGTGTGTGTTTAAATTTTTAAAAAAAATTTTTATATTAACCTATAATGTATTATTAGCTCCAGAGGTACAGGTCTGTGAATTGCCATGTGTGTGATTTCTATTTTATATTTGTTAAGGTGTGTTTTGTGGTCCTAAATATGGTCCATCTTAGTGAACGTTCCATATGAGCTTGAGAAGTGTGTGTATTCTGTGGTGGGGTGAGGTATTCTATAAACGTCAATTACAGCAAGTTGATTGATGATGTTGTTTGGGTCAACTATATCTTTGCAGGTTATCTGCCCATTTCTGAGAGACTGCTGCTGAGATCTCCAACAATAACAGTGGATTCATCTATTTTTTCTTGCAATTATACTAGTTTTTGCCTCACATACTTTGACACTATGTTGTTATATGTGTACCTGTTAAGGAGTGTTCTGTCTTCTTGGATAATTGACCTCTTTGTTGTTATGTAATGCTTTTCTTTACCCCTGATAATTTTCCTGTTGTGAAGTTTGCTTTGTCCAAAATGATAGAGTTATTCTTATTTTCTTCTCATTAGTGTTAGCATGGTACATTTTTTTCTGTTTCTTTGTTTTTAATCTATCTGTATCTTTATATTTAAAGTGAATATTTTATAGACAACATATAATTAGGTCTTTTTTTTTTAATGTGCTCTGACAGTCTCCTCTTTTAATTGGTGAATTTAGACCACTTCCATTTAGTGATTTTTTTTTAAGATTTTATTTATTTGACAGAGAGAGAGAGAGAGAGAGAGAGAGCAAGAGTGAGCACAAGTAGGCAGAGCTGCAGATAGATGGAGAGGGAAAAGCAAGCTCTCCGCTGACCAGGGAGTCCCATGCGGGGCTCAGTCCTAGGACCCTGGGATCATGACCTGAGCCAAAAGCAGCCACTTAACCTACTGAGCGACCCAGGTGTCCCAAGTGTTTTTTACGTATAGTAGGATTAATATCTCTATCTTGTCTGTACTGTTTGCTATTCATTATACCTATCCTTCCCCCTCTTTTCCTGCTTTTTCTGGTTTTAAACAAGTATTATATATAAGTGTATTTTCTCACTTTTGTTAGTCTTTCAATTATTCTGTTTAAAAATCTTTTAGTGGTTGTCCTAGTGTTTGTAATATATATTTACATCTACTCTAAGTCCACTTACATATAATGTTATACCACTTCATAGTGCAGGAGTGTCCAATTCCTCCTGTCCCTTGTAGCATTGATGCCATTCATTTTACTTATCCATATACTAAAGTCACCCAACACATTATTATTATTACTAGGTCAATTGAGAATAAGATAAATGAAAGTTTTATTTGATCATCATTTATTCCTTCTCTTCAGTTACTTTATGTAGACACTAAACATTTCACTCCAATCTTTGTTTCATGGTTTATGATAATATGTCATAATTTGTATGTTTTTTTCCCCTAGAGGTAGGGCTTTTCTTTCCCCCTGGATTCCTTCAAAATTTTATCTTTCGTTTTCCTACAGTTTGAATATGATTTGTCCAGGTATAGACTTTTTTAGTATTTCTCTGCTTGGTGTATTCTGAAGTTCCACAATGCATCACTAACTTGTTATTAATCTTGGGAAATCCTTGGCCATTTATTACTTCAAACATTTTTTCTGTTCTGTCTTCTTCTGGTATTCCAATTACATATCTATTATACAGTTTGAAACACAGTTCTTGGATATTCTAGATTTATAGAGATTGGATATTCTAGATTAGCATTAACAAAATTCTTTTTCTCTTTGTATTTCAGTTTGGAAAGTTTCTACTGTCATATATGCAAACTCATATATTCTTTCCTTACTGTATGGAACCTACAGATAAGTCAATCAAATGCATTGTTCATTTGTCATACTGCTTTTGTTTTCTAATGTTTCCTTTTGATTCTTTCGGGGAATTTCACTCTCTTGGTTGTTTTTGTATGTTGTCTACCTTTTCTGTTTTTGTATATTGTCTACCTTTTCCATTAGAGCCCTTAACATAATAGTTGTGGTTATTTTAGATTCCACATATGAGAATTCCAAAATTTGTCATATCTCAAATATGCACCTGATGCTTGGTTTGTCTTACCAGCTCGCTTTTTCTTGCCTTTAGCATGCCTTGTAAGGTTTCTTTGAAAGCCAAACATGATGTATTAGGTAATTGGAACTGAAATAAACAGATCTTTAATGTGAAATCTTACATTAATCTGGTCAGGTGTTGGGGTGTGTTCAATATTTATGGTAGCTATGCATATTGGAGGCTGCAGTTTCCTTTAGTGTCCTTGTTTGTGTCTCTCCTAGTGACTTTAGGTTTCCCTAAATTTCCCTAAATAGAAACTATACCTTGCAGCCCTGTTTAGCTATGATCCTGTTCCTACACCAGAGCCACCAATACTGTAGCAAGGTGTCAGGGGAGGGGATATGATTAATCATTCATCCTTTAATGGGCTTATGTCCCTGGATTATGATGTTCACTAGTGTTTAAAGGTTTTTGTTTTGTTTTGTTCCACTCTATCGATGAGAAAGGAAGCCTAAAGGGGGCTGCTGTAGTTGGGTAATTTACCTTCTCACATGGGGCATAATGCTCTGGTAGGCTTTTCCCATTGAGTAGGTTTGTGTTATGGAAAACACTGGGAATATTTCACAATGTTTTCAAAATGGGTTACCTTTCTCTTTTCTCTCCAACACTACATTCCCCTGCCAGAAACTTGAGCATTTTTTTTTTTTTTTGTAGCTCTACTGTGAGAACTAGTTTGGGTTCCTGGTAATATAACCCATAAATAAATGGGGGTCCCCCATTAGATTGTGATCCCAGGAGTTTCTCATTCTCATGCTAGCCCATATGCATCCTCCAGCAATTTGTCCAAGTGTCTGTTTAAGTGTTTCTACCAAGAGAGAAGTGTTGAGCCTCCAGTGCCTTCTGTTTCAGGTAAGCGAATCTTAGGTATGATTTTCTGCACTGACACTCTCAGAAGATTTGAGGTAGTGGTTTGCCACTATGGTTCCAAGAAATGTCATTGATTTTTAGTCTGTTCAGCATTTTGCTTCTTTCACAGACTGAAGTGATGACACCCAGGCTTTTTTAATGTTAGATCTGGATCCAGAAGCTGCCCTTCAGAGAATGACTATTTTCCTGTCCCTCTTCCCACATTTCTAAATGAGTTTGGTAGGGTCAGGAGAACAACTAAAATGGGAAGTCTAAGGAAAGAATAGGCATTAACTCTTCTAGGAAAAGAGGTCTTACAGGGCGAAGGATTAAGGAAGCACTAAGGTTTCTACTTGAAACTCATAGTCTATTTGGGTATGGTGGTGGGCCTTGGGTAAAAGCCCAAACATAATGATTCTGCAGTTCTAGATTGGGTTATATGGAGAGTATGAGGTTTGCGTAAGAAAACAAATTTTCCTTGGTCTTAATCATGAGTCACATTCCTATGTCAAGCATCACTCAATCAAGCTTGCCTTCACATTGGGCTGATCAGGAGAACAGTGCTGAGCCTCTGAGAAGAGACTGGGGTCTCAGCTATATCCTAGGATACAGGGTCTACCTAAGGGAGCACAGATGTGACTCTCAGGCTTCAGTTTCTATGTCCACATTGAACAAAGAAATTCTGACTGAGAAAATCAAGTGTGGACCTCCCAAATAAAATCCTCCTTTGTTTTTCAAAGTAAATATGGACAATATTTTATCACCTTAAAAATTGAGAAAAGCAAGGAACACAAAGTTCTATAAAGTAAAATAAAGTCCTGATGTTCTTGGATAAAGAATGTCTCCATTTCTGAGAGAAGAGTGAGAGATGAGTCCCCACCCCTCATTCTTTTCTTTTTGTTCTAGTGTCAGGGCAGAGCCAAGAGGAGGAGGAAAGGTGGGACTCTGGAAGGTAAGTTTCTGCCTATTCCACCTGAGCTCTCCAAGGCTGGCCCTTCCTGCCCTTTCCATAATGGCCCAGTCCATGATCTCTGAGGATGCCAGCTGCTAGACACATTCCCTCTCAGAAAACAGAGGCCTCAGAGGAGAGGCTCATGAAAATGCTGTCAGAGGGCAAAACCCTTCTCAGATTCCCTGCTCTGACTATGACTGAGCATGAAGCAGTGATGGATCTGGGCAATGGGTGCTCTCCAATATGTGGCCATGTGAGAAGTTAAGAGTCAGAACTTCTGAAGTTCTGAGACTTTGTGAAAGACCTGTGACATCATGCATACTCAACTTCCTCTTTGAGGTAACCCTTGACCTGTTTCACATAGGGTGTTTTTCAGTAGCACATGGGATAGATAATACATACAAAAGCCCATTGTGAATGATCAAATAATGCAAGTCTTATTTTTATCATTGATCATGTGACCTTGTATCCTAATTCTTCGAGCTCTCCAAGTCCAATCTGCCAAGGATTTCTTTAAAGGACACTCTATTCAGTCTCTTACAAGATCTCTCGCTTCTATCTTCATCATTCTCCTGGTTTTCCAGGGTGGAGAACTTGCCAGGGAGAAGTAGAGGAGGCAAGAAAGGTGCTTTCTCTTGTGTAAAGGTGAGTAAACATTACCTTCTTTCCTGTACCCCTCTTTTAAGCAGAGTCTATGTATTTCTAGGGCCTCAGGGAAGCCTGGAATTGACATGGGATGGAAAATTCTCAGAGTTAGAATTTGAAAGTCTTGGGGATATTGGTGAGTGGGGGCTACCTTTACCAGACCTGCCAGGGTCACATATGTTTCCTCTGGTCCTGGCTGCAGCTTTGTACCTCCTGTCTCCCACAGCCCCCTAGGCCGGTGTCATGATATCATCCACTTTCATCAACTATTATGTCCAGACCCCTTCTGTGGGGTGTGTAACAACACAAATGCTGAGGTGAATTGGCTGCTGTTCCAGAGGCCCTGGAAGATGCTACTCCCTCTGTGATCCCTTTGGTTTCTACAGCTTCAGTGACTTACTCATCATTCACTTCATCTCCTGACTTCTCTGCAGTTGCTCCAGGTGACCTAATACCAGGCTCTTTGCCTGAGCCTTGCCCCCAATCCCCTCCATGTTCTCACCTATCCCAATGACCCCTTTAGCTGACTTTTTCTTACCCTCACCACTAGGTATTCCCTCCCACTAGAGCCAAAAGCCTAGGATTCTTAATTCCCAGAGAACCATTCCCTACCTCTACCCCGTGCCTTTCTTCCTTTCCTACCATATGATGCTCAGACAACCAGAGGCCACTTTACCTCTGAATACCATCTCTGTTCTTGAACCCACCATTTCACAAGATAACAAGCACTTACCACATCTGTCTCAGACAAGGAATCCCACTGATTCCTTTGCTTGTCACCATGCACCACCAACTCTGTCTGTTTCACCACTGCCAGACTGCCCTTTAACAGTGACTCAATCTAAATCAATTTCCATCACATTGAAACCTGTTCCTGAGAAGTCATCTCCAGATAGCCCTGGTGGGTTGTCTACTTATGTCCCAACAATCAGAGGTAGTGACTGTTCAAACCCATCGAGTTCAGAATTCTCCTCTTGGCAGGCCCTTGCCAAGAACGTGTTCCTCCCCACATTATCACACTCTGATTTTCAGCAAGAGCAAGTCTACCTCCATCAACCAGAAAACTGTCTCTGGGGAGACTCTGATACTAAGCACAAGGAGGCCAGTGGAATTTCCTTCCCTGCCCTTAACATCCAGGCCCCTTTGGAGAGACAAATGGAGAAGAGAATGACTTTCCAGATTTTAGAGAAGAAAATAAAAGAGGAGGGGCCATTTTCCAATCAAATGTGGTCAGAATACCAATGGACATCTTTAGGGAATTTGTTGCATCTGCTTGATGTACAGGTCACCACAGCCTCCAAAATTGGCTTGAATATTGAATGCAAACCAGAGCAGCTCTCTATTTATCAACAGCTCCTCTATGTCAAGGCTTTGGCAGAAAACTTGAATCAGAAATATAGCCAGCTCTTCTGGGGTCTTCCTTCTTTGCACAGTGAGTCCTTAGTAGCCACTCTCCTGATTTCTAGTAGTACTTCCCCACTAGAGTCTCACTTTGTCTTATTCAATGGAATTCATAATACTTGTGCCACCAAAATGCAAGCACCTCCACCACTTCCTCATTCCCAACCATTTCCTCTCCCCATTGTACACCCCCAATCCTTGCCTCAAACCGTGTCCTCATCCCAGCCCCTACCTTTCACTAAGGTGAACACCCACGCCCATTTTCAATCCTGCCTCCCGATCATACCACCTTCTTCATCCCTGATTAAGGACCGTGGAGTGTCTTTCTGTAGATCCAAGAATGAATCAGACTCTCCTATCTTGACTGAAAATCAACACCTGGGAAGGCACGTGTTGCAGAAGCAACAGGAACGTTTGTGGGCTTTAGTCCCCGTGTTCCAGAAACCTAAAGAAACCATTTGTCCTCAAGCTCCCAACCTTCCATTGGTTTGCTGGCCATCCCATGCCTATGTACCAGTCTCCATCCTTCCTGGCCATTTTCATATCATCTGTGAACCCCAGGAGACACTGGAGTTACATAGCCCAAGGAAGGTAATCCCATGCTGGTGCCTCCAAGACTGTAGAAATCTAGACTCCCTAGCAGTGATGGAGCCTCAGCATATGTTATCAGAACTCTCTCAGCAAAAAGGCAGACATGTTCACTTACAATTCTCTGAGTTCCAGGGCCATAGTAACAGGGATCTAGCAAAGACTGAATTGAGTCTCCCCGGAAGTTTCCATGAGAGGGTCCAAACAAAGTTCCAGCTAAGAAAAGATATGAGAAGGAATCTTGGGTATATCCTAGAGAAGAGTCCAGAAGACAGCCCACAGAGGATCTCAGAATGCCACCTAGTGAAGGGTCTGAGGGCTGCCTTGGAGACAACAAGGAACTGTGTGTGTCATTCAAGGAATGACTCGGAGAATGATTTATTAAATGCCTCAAGGAAGGACACAGACCAGAATCAAATGAAAAGTATTCTTAGTTTACATATGAGCAAGAAGTTTTGGCAGATCACTGCGGGTAGGATTCCTATAGGTGTATGTTATTCATGGCTCACTGATGACAATACAGTGCCTTTCTCTGGGAGTTCCCAGACTACTCCGGAAAACACAGATTCTAAAAAGACAATGGTGGGTAGGGTTTCCTGCCAGAGCACCACTCTAGAACATTCTTTTCTTGATCCCAGTATACAACAGGTGCTAGAGGCCCATATTATTAGATTTCACATGAGTGAGAGGTGGGGTTTACCCCACAGGGTTCTTGAATCCATAAAATTCTATATGTTGAGAGAAGCCATAACATGGCCTCTTCCCCCGTTTGACTTTCCCTCCTCAGCCATGCTTATTTCTGGGGTGGATTCCAAAGCTGAGTTTTTTAAACCCCTTGAGGGAAGCTCTAAACCTTTTTTGGGAAACAGGGTGAGAACAACAAAGTCAGTCCCCACTGTGGATCATCCTCTCCCTGCTATGTCATCTGTGGGCAGTGAAGGACATGGGGGCCTGAAGGCATCACACTCTGACACTGACCATAAGACTGCAGAGGGTATCCAGATAGCTGAGTGGGGAAGCCAGACTTTTCAGCCCTTTACACACAGCATCAGAGCTCAAGTGAGAACCAGTGAGACTGGACAAGACAACACATGTGGCCCAGAGGTGCCCACAAGGCAAGCTGGGGCTGGGCATGAGCTAACACATGAGAATGTGAGTTCCAGTAACAGAGTAGAAATGGAACAGGGCAAAGTGATGGTGGAGAAGAACTTACAACATTTTGCTATGTCCAACCTGTCCAGGGATATATTCAACACCAAGGAGCTGTGTACCCTTCAATCCCAATCTTGGGACACCTTGACAAGCAGTGAGTTGGGAAGCTCCAAAATGATAAATGTCAACATGAGTAAAGTAGAAACTGCCCTCACCACCGAACACCCCTCTCCAAAAATACTGGTTCCCCAAGATTCTAAACTATCAGACCTGAAAAGACAGATCCTGAGTGAGTTAAAGTTTAAACTAGAGAGTGAGGAGCATGACCAGTCTCAAGGATGTCCCACTGACATTCCCCTTCCTTCAGATAGCTTGACTTCCAAGGCTTCACTGACTCAGTCCCAGAGTGTGTGCAGCGGGGACATGGAAGCATCCCAGGTGCTGCACGTCCAACTGAAGGACAGCAGAATTAGCACGGAGGAGCACCAGGAATCCTGGGACTCAAAACTGGCCTTCTGTAAGGGCCAGCCTATGAGTTTCTCACAAAGAAGAAGTGCAAAGAAAGTGAGACCTCAGGATCCCAAAGCAAGAAAATGCAGAAGTGAGGACTCAGGAGTAGGGACATCTGTAGGCAGAGAGGAGAGCCTCCGTGCTGAGGACAGAAAATTAGAGAGTGCTTCCTCAATTCTGTCACAGAATGAACTGTTACCTCTTGAAAGTTACTTTAGAAAAAAGATGAGGCAATTTTCTCAGTGGATCAATTCCAATAAAAAAATCACAGGGCATCAAGAAAGTCCCCAGCAAAAAGCCAAGTTCATGTCCACCGTAGCGCAGCACCAAGACCCAGTTGAAAGTGTGGCTACTTTTGGGAGTGATCAGCCTCCTGAAGCTCACAAGCTCACTACCATTGGGAAGGTCCTAGAAGAGAAGCTGGAATATATGTATGGATCTGAGGCCTCAGAGTTAAGCCAGCAGCAGGAGGAACTACAAGCCCATGTAGGGCCTGACAAGAGACCTCCCTCCAAATATTGGGCTCTCTCTGACCCACAACAAGAAAAACGGGCAAGTATCAAGTCCTGCAGCCAAGAAGCTGTCTGTGCTGACCAGAACTGTCCTATAAGTGTCAGACAGAACAGAGACAAGGTCAGACATCCCCAGAAAGCGGAGGCCTTCAAGGATCAGCTGTTATGCCAGAGTCAACCCCCTTCTTCTCTGGCCTCTGGGGAGTCTGTGGCTCATCCAAGTCCCACCTGTGTGCATCAAGTATGCCAGGCCCTTTGGGCCACCAGGGGTGACCCTGATGAAAGTACTGTGTTTAGCGATTTGACTCTTCTACTCAAGCAGAAAATGCTTCTCCAGCACTTCCAGGGAGAAAAATTTCTCTAAAGAAATCATTCAGTCCTTGTTGAGAAAGCTTCACAATTTTCATGACAATA
This sequence comes from Martes martes, assembly GCF_963455335.1. Classification (NCBI taxonomy): domain Eukaryota; kingdom Metazoa; phylum Chordata; class Mammalia; order Carnivora; family Mustelidae; genus Martes; species Martes martes. The sequence continues at coordinate 24,722,732 of NC_137900.1, forward strand.
TATCCTCTGATGAGAACAACCTTCAGCACAACCAAGAATATTAATCCTCCACAATAAACATTTCTTCTAATAGAGAGTGGTGTTCTCTGTGTGCTGCACTGGGACTGGGGCTGGGGCTTGTGCTTAGGGAAAGGAAGCAGTGCGTTTAACTCTTAGTAGTTAACGGTTTTGGCTTCTACAAGTACATCAGTCCCTTGTACAAAGCCGGACAGTGGCCTTCTCAGTTTTATCCTGGGCTCCTTTATTTGATCCTGTTCCGATATCCTGTATTTAAAACATCTACACTTTTTTCATGAAAAGTATAATGTGCTTACTCTGAAAACCTCCAGGCCTATACAAATAGTGAGAAAAACCCTTAAAGTCTAGAACTTGATTAAAACTGTGTTTCATCTGCTCCCAAACTATTTGTCAGGTAGGATACTGTGTCAGCTAGGCCTCACCTCCTGGAGGCTACTCAGGCCCAACGATACCTTTTCAACATGTGAATATACGGGATAGTCTTTGAGCATGAAGACAGTACCTCCAGTGATGTTGCCAGGGACGTTGTCCTCCTATATGGTGCCTGCTTTCCCAGACATGCAACATTTTAGCCCAAGGTTATAGTAATTGAGGGGTGCATTATCTATTGCTGTGTAATGGATATTCCAAAATTTACTGGGTTAAAAAATATATACTTATTATCTCATAGCTTTTGTAGGTCAGAAATTTGGGAGAGGCCTACCTGGATTCTCTGCTTCAAGGTTGCATTTAAGATGTCAGCTGAGGCTACATTCTCATCTGTAGGCTTGACTGGGGAAGGACCAACTCCCATACTCATTCACATAGTTGCAGGCAGGATGCAGTTCCTCAAAGTCTGTTAGAATGAGATCCTCAGTACATTTCTGGCTCTTGGCTGGAGCTTTCTGGTTCCTTATCAAGTGGGCTTCTCCAGCATGGCAGCTTACTTCATCAAAGCAAGGAGAGGGTTTGCAAACAAGATAGAAGTTACAATATTTTGGAAACTTGTAGTGGAAATGACATCCTATAACCTTTCCTTTATTCTATCACTCAGAGGCAAATCACTAAGTCCAGCCTCTGCTTAAGGGGAGGTGTAATTATACAACAGTGTGAACACCAGAAGTGGGGATGATTGCAATCTTCTCAGAAGTCTTCCTAATGCAAGGGTTTCTTCTTGGACACCCTATTCAGTTTGCTGAAGCAAAAGCGGCCAAAGGTGCCATGTGGATTTTTGTCCTCATTCATATCCAAGTCATTAAGGTCAAAACTGTTTAATGGCTAAATGAAGTGGCACCTGGTAAGTAACCATCAAAGGGACTGGAGCATCCAAAGAAGGAAGGAAAGGTGATATAGGGAGGTAAAGTAGTTTGGGTTTATCCTGAATGGTTAAGTAAAATACACCCTGAGAACCACCTGACTTACCAGTATTCAAACTGGGGGGCAGGGAGGGAAGCTGGTGTAATATGGCTCATCCGGCTCTACCACAGTCTCTCTCTTTTGCCTTAGCTCCCAGACCATAGGTGTGTAGAAGTAACCTTCAGCTTCTGTAGACCTAGCCAACGTTATAGAGGAAGGGAACCCTACAGGTTGCAAAGTTTAATTTCTGTTCTTGTTAATATATTTAATATAGCACGTCCATCATTTCAAATTTAATTCTCATAGCTTGAACATCAGAGAGAATGATTCACTCAACTATTGGAAAAGGCAGTACTAGGGATCTCAGAGCACATACTCCCATTTTGGGATATTTTCCATGTACCTATGTCTTGAAGGCTCTGATGCCTGGGAACTCTGTCACACTCAGGCACCCCCCTTCTTTCCATGATCCCGGGAATCCTGAGTCCACACTGCCCCTCTTAGGATTCTGCCTGTTTAGGCGCCCAGGAGTCTTTCAGGCAGGGCCGTCCCTCACTGGAGCTGACTTCTGAAAGTTCTGATTTTGTGCTCTGCTACTCTATCACTTGCCTGTTGCCAGCTGACGGAGGCTCCTTACGCCCCATGGATTATCTTCCCATATATCACCTCAGATTCCCTCTTTTCCACCTCCTCCCTGGCAGAACATGGTCACTTTTCTGTTTGTAGAGTTGCAGGTATTCTTTTCTTCGATCTCCCCTTGATTTCGCAGGTGTTCAGAATGATTTGATAGCTATCTAACTGAATTCCTGCAACCAGACAAAAGTAAGGTCTCTTACTCCTCTGCCATCTTGGGCTGCAATCTCAATGCAGATTTCTTAATCCCCTCTCGTAGATGGGCAACCTGAAGGGCAGAGAAGGTAATATATATTTAGTGGGCTAGCATGAAAGAGGGAGCCAGGGATGGAGAGGCCCCTTATACTGTGAGGAAGTATTTGGATATAAAAGATGGGAAATACAACTTCACTGACTTAAAAAGGAGAATCTGTTGACTTAGGTACCTGAAAAAGTCTTGGAATAAGGCTGGCTTAAGGTAAAAGCGTTCATGCTGCAGCTCAAATGATGCCTTCAAGATTCACTTTCTAATCATTTCTTGGCATTCTGGATGGACTTTCTGTCAGACAATTTTGTAGCTTTAAGTGTATCTTCCATGTTTTAAGTGTAGCTAAAAACGGTTGAGTCTCAGTAGTCCCTGCAGAAGATCCCGCTGTGCCTTATTGGCTCCACTTTTGGCTCCATTTTGCCCATCCCTGACCAGTCACTGTTGTCAAAAGCATAAAATCATCTTTTGGCCAAGCCAGAGTTATAGATGCATTCTTAAAATAGGACTGTTAGGGAAAGGCAACTCCACCTGCCCATAGACTGAGACTGAGAACGAGGTTAGTTCCCTAGAGATCAATAAAGGGACTGTTTCCAGAAGGTGAATGAATGCTAGGTATCAACAATAAAACAGATGTCTACTCCAGACCTCTTTCTCTCTGCCCCATTTCTGCTTTCTTGTCCAGAGTTATGCCATGACTAAAGCTTGGGGTTGCAGGAAACACTGATTCTGAGGAGACTTAGGGATAAGAAGAGTCCCCAGCATCCATGTGGATAGACCATCCAATAATCTGGTCTCTCACTGTTCACCCCTTCTCATCCTTGAGCCCTTTACTTCCATTCTAGTTTAGTTATGGCCATATCCTAGAACTTATCACCGGGAACACTTCTGCCATCTGAACAGACAGTCTGACATTCCACCCGAGTTCATCCTTTCAGCTTATGCCCTCAGTATGCCAATTCTTCAACTTAGTCAGGAACTACAAGACACTTTATGCATCTCCCTGTCCATCTAAGAATGGTTTGTCTCATTTCCTCCCTCTCCAAGGAAAACTTCATGGTTCATCACTTAATTCCAAACCTAAAGAGCTCAACTTTTTTTTTTGTTTAATTTTTATTTATTTTTACAATTTCTTTTCAGTGTTACAAAATTCTGTGTTTATGCACCACACCCAGTGCTCCTTGCAATACGTGCCCTCCACAATACCCACCACCAGCCTCACCCAACCTCCCTCCTCCTTCCCCTCCAAAACCCTCAGTTAGTTCCTCAGAGTCCAGTGTCTCATGGTTTGTCTCCCCCTCCAATTTCCCCCAGCTCCCTGCTCCTCTCCATCTAAGAGCTCTACTTTTGACAGCTTTTCATTCGCCTTTCATCTGTAATGTCGGGCAAAAGGCAGTTGTGTCTTTTATAGACCTGTATTCTAATAAAGGGGTGATTCATCTAGGATAAAATCAACACAAGTAATTATGTCGATGCCACCATGAATGTTCTATAGTATTAGTCAGCTTCAACAATCCCTGAAAACAATGCATTAGTTCCTTCAGTGTTTAGTGTGCACTAGGCATTCTTCAAAGCATTAGGGACACACCAGTGAAGGAAACAAAGCTCCCTGTCTTGGCTGACCTCATAGGATTGTTCTTTAGTCAATTCTCTTATGTAAGTGCTCAAAACGACTTCATTTTTCTACAATTTCTCCAGTCTCCTCACTAGTTGAGCGTATGTGCTGGACCACGGCAGGGGAATAAAAAGTCACCAGAACTTTTCATCATTAAAAAACTTCAAAAGAGTAACAAAATCAACACGTGAACACCTATCTCTTCTTTTTTCTTTCCTTCCTAATATACTGGAAGGTTTTCCTCGGGGATCTGTCCGTGCTTCCCAACTTACAACCCTTTTTTTCACTGTTTGAATATTTGGCTTAATCATCTACTTTTCTCGAAAACTGAGAACATATTTACCTCAATACAGTCCGGCACGCCAGCAGACTTCAAAAACTTCTAGACAGAAGAGCCAGTATGGGAAGGGATTTCGAAAGGGGAGGTTCCGACCAGCCTGCTCTGGGGGCGGAGCCACGCACAGGGCAAGTTGCACCTGGGGGTGTGGCTACGTACAGGGGAAGCCACACCCTGCGGAGGGTCACGTCCAGGAGGGGACTGCATCCAGGGGCGGGCTTCAACTCGGGAAAGCCACACCCAGGGGCGGTATTACCCCAGGGTGTGCCACACTCAGGGGCGGGCCAGGTCCAGGTAGGCGCCCTCTGGACGGGGCCACGTGGAGGTCGAACCACACCTGGGGTGGAGACTGTGTCCGGGGCAAACCGTGTCAAGAGCGGGACAACGTTCAGGACAACGCGTAGTCGGGGGCGGATCGCGTCCAGAGTGAGCCCGATCTAGGTGCGGGGCTGAGGAGGCTGTGGTGTTTGCTTCTTCATGGCGGCGGTGCTGTACCGTCTGACTGTTAAGCATTTCACCTCAGTCTTCTGGATCCTGTGTCCATCACTTCTGAAAGTCGAGTTTTGATTTGCCTCAAAGTCAGATTTTGACGGAGAACTTCCGGATATCGGAACGACCTTCCCTTCTGCCCAGAAGGACCCTTCCCACAGTCGGCCTTTTCCATCCTGGCTGCTGGCTCTGGAGGCCTCTCAACGCCTAACGGCCTCAGAGAACGTGCTGAGGCTTGGGGGTGGGGCCGCGCCTGGGTCACGGGAGCCCCCTTTGCGGAGGTCACTGGATGGAACTTGCTGAGGTGATCCTAGTAATAAGTATAGCGGCACTATGGACCACTGTTAAGACTTCACCTTGTTGTACCAGCTGCCTGCCCTTGTACAAGCAGCCTGTCTCAGATCTCATCTATTATTTGCAGAGATAATAATATCTGACAGGGGTGGCCCTGAGACTTGGAATGAAGTGAAAAATTTAGAGTAGTGTTAAGGGTTGATGTTACTGAAGGGTTTGGGGCGCCTGTGGTGACCTCGTGGGACTTCCGGCCCCCAGAGAGCCTAGTGCCTTGCAAGTGCTTGCGCTGGTCGGGACAGTGAGACGTCAAGATGTGAATTCATACACTAAATTAACAGTCATCATTTCTGATTCACTGCAGAACCCGAAACTGGAAGGATGGTGACAGTTCGCCAGTTTTCAAACAAGCCAACAAGAGCTTCAACCGCTGGGACCTAGCGGTGAGTTCAGTAGGAATTGTTCGTGGGAGCCTCAGGTATAGGTCAATCAAGGCATTATGGACAGGCTAGAGGCAGAGCCATTTGTCACCCCTTGCATGAACCAGGATAGCAGGACCCGCATTTCTCTAGCAGGCAGGACTACGTGTCTTTGATTAGGCAGACACACTCAGGTAATTGCCTTAAATTGCGGGCATTGATAGATTCATGCCTACTGTGTGTCCTGGTTCTGTGTTAGGAAGTGTCACCATGTTTATCATAGTAAGAGGTGGAAGAGAATCCCATTTGTGACTGTTTCCACTATTAGAAAGTATTAAATGTGAATTTGAAAGATATGTTAAGCTAAAATAAACCTCGTAGATTCCCACCTTCAAAACAATTACTGTTAACTTTCTGGTGCCTCTTCTTAGAGATTTTACTATGTCTACTTTTTTAAAAAATTAATTAATTTATTTGACAGAGATCACAAGCAGGCAGAGAGCAGGCAGAGAGAGAGGAAGGGAAGCAGGCTCTCTGTCAAGCAGAGAGCCGGATGTGGGGCTCCATCCCAGGACCCTGGGATCATGACCTGAGCCAAAGGCAGAAGCTTTAACCCACTGAGCCACCGGGGTGCCCCACTATGTCTACTTTTAATACTGCTTAAATAATATATATTTTAACTGAAAACACTATCATAAACATTTTTAAGTTATTATAAACTTTCATAATGTTTTTATGATAACATTCTTTTTTTTTTAAGATTTTATTTATTTATTTGACAGAAATCACAAGTAGGCAGAGAGGCAGGCAGAAGGGGGTGGAGGAAGCAGGCTCCCTGCTGAGCAGAGAGCCAGATTCGGGGCCTGATCCCAAGACTCTGGGATCATGACCTGAGCAGAAGGCAGGGGCTTAACCCACTGAGCCACCCAGGCGCCCCGATAACATTCTTTTAAGTGGTGGAATATTCAACTGCTTTTTGTTGACATTTGGTTAGTTTCTAACTTTTGAAATTTTACTGTTTTTGCTTGCCATGTTTGGTCATAATTGTACTTATTTATAAACCCTTCTGTTCCAAACAGCATCAAGCTTTTCCTAGGTCTGACTAACCCCAGATTCTGCCCTAGGCCAAATGCTTTTTTCTTTCTCCTGATTCCTTACATGAGTTGTGTGCTCATGTGGTTAGCTGATTCAGCAGTAGACTGTCCTCTGAGTATCAAGCCAGTGAAACCAAATGCTTGCTAAACATCCTCAATATAAGGTCTTACAGACTGAACCTGTTGTCTTCCTTTATCTCTAACCTTCCCTTCCCCCAAACAGTCCCAGTTTCAGTAGCACCTGAAAATCCAAGCAAGAAACACAAGAGCCACTTTACATTCTTCCCTCTTTATTGTAGCTAGCAGCTACTTCGTGGAGAAGCTGGAAAAATATGCCGTGCAGAGAAATCCTAGAACTCTCACAGTGTAGTGCATTCCCCAAATAGATTATAAGATCCTTCAGTCATGAGCTACATTTTGGTAATTAATTTTAATTATATTAGTAATATTTGTTCACATTCTCCTGAGTTAAAATTAAAACACTCTCATTAAAGTTAAATACCCCATTCCAAAACAAAGTGTCTCATTCCACATCAATCAATTAATTAATTTCTTTGCTACTTATATCAATATAGACTCTTGGTTTCCTAGTTGATTCAGTTAAGTCTGCTACTGTCTATTTATTTTGGTGCCCAAATTGTCATTTTTAGCTGGTTACCTCAGTCTGACTGCTGTGTTCTTTTGATTTATCTTAGTCATTTTTTTACTTTCTGACACAAAAGATGTTTCAAGCTGATAGTATACTTTTCCCTGCATAATCCTTCAGTTCTTGATTTCTTTAATGGAAAATAGTATTTGGAAGCCAACATCAGTTTGCTAGATGTGTTCATTATTATTAGGATGTTGCTGCTTGTTGGCTGTCTCAATAAATAGAGTTAAGGAATATGTATATGTATGCAGACACACATTCACACATTAAATATTAATTTTTTTCTCATCTCTAATGCATTGAAAGTTGTGAGTTCACGCCAATACTTCTAGTTATAATCTAACACCACAGGGGTCATTGTAGTTTTCTCCCTTTCCAGGGGAAAAGCTGTCTGCTTTTCCCCATTGAGAATGATATTCACTGTGGGTTTTTCATAGATAGATTTTATGAAGTTGAGAAATGCTCCCTCTATCCCTGTACTTTGAAGAGTTTTAATCAGGAACGGATGCTGTATTTTGTCAAATGCTTTTTCTGCATCAATTGAGAGGACCATGTGGTTCTTTTCTTTTCTCTTATTGTATTTGTTCTATGACATTGATTGATTTGCAAATGTTGAATGACCTTTGCATCCCAGGGATAAATCCCACCTGGCCATGGTGGATAATCTTTTTATTGTATTGTTGGATCCTGTTAGCTAGGATCTTGTTGAGAATCTTGGCATCCATATTCATCAGGGATATCGGTCTGAAATTCTCCTTTTTCATGGGGTCTTTGCCTGGTTTGGGGATCAAGGTAAAGCTGGCTTCATAGAAAGAATCTGGAAGTTTTCCCTCTGTTTCTATTTTTTTTAAACAGCTTCAGGAGTATAGGTATTATTTCTTCTTTGAATGTTTGATAGAATTCCCCAGGGAATCTGTCAGGTTGAGGACTCTTGTTTTTTGAGAGGTTTTTGATCACTGCTTCAATCTCATTACTAGATATTGGTCTATTCAGGTTGTCAATTTATTCCTGTTTCAGTTTTGGAAGTTTGTAGGTTTCTAGGTTGAATCCATTTCTTCTAGGTTGCTTAATTTACTGGCATATAAATGTTGGTAATTTCTGATGATTGTTTCTGTTTCCTTGGTGTTAGTCATGTTTTCTCCCCTTTCATTCATAATTTTATTAATTTGGGTCCTCTCTCTTTTTGTTTGGATTAGTTTGGCCATTGATTTATCGATCTTATTAATTTCTTTCAAAGGAACAGCTTCTAGTTTCGTTGATGTGTTCTACTGTCTCTCTAGTTTCTAACTCATTGATCTATGCTCTAATCTTAATTATTTCCCTTCTTGTGCATGGGATTGGCTTAATTTGTTGATTTTCCAGTTCTTTAAGGTATAAAGAGAGTTGGTGTGTTCGAGATTTTTCCATTTTTTTTAATGAGGCTTGGATGGCTATGTATTTCCCTCTTAGGACTGCCTTTGCCATATCCCATAGGTTTTGGACCTCTTTCTTTCTTTGTTCTCATTGGTTTCCATGAGTTGTTTAAGTTCTTCTTTGATTTCCTGGTTGATCCAGACGTTCGTGAGCAGAGTGGTCTTTAGAGTCCAAGTATTTGAATTCCTTCCAAACTTTTTCTTGTGGATGAGTTCCAGTTTCAAAACATTGTGATCTAAGAAAATGCAGGGAATTATCTCAATCTTTTGGTATCGGTTGAGCCCTGATTTGTGACCCAGTATGTAGTCTATCCTGGAGAAAGTTCCACGTGTGCTCAAGAAGAATGAGTATTCCCTTGTTTTAGGGTAGAATGTTCTGTATATATCTATGAGGTCCTCTGGTCCAATGTGCCATTCAAAGGTTTTGTTTCTTTGTTGATTTTTTGCTTAGATGATCTGTCTCTTGGTGAGAGTGGTGTGTTAAGATCCCCTACAATTAAAAAAAAAAAAGATCCCCTACAATTAATGTATTCATATCAATATGACTCTTAATTTTGTTTAACAGTTGGCTTATGTAGTTGGCTGCTCCCGTGTTAGGGGCGTAAATATTTATAATTGTTAGATCGACTTGGTGGAGAGACCCTTAAGAATGATATGGTGTCCTTCTGTATCTCTGACTACAGTCTTTAGCTTAAAATCTAATTTATCTGATATGAGAATCACTACCCCAGCTTTCTTTTGAGGCCCATTGGCATGAAAGATGGTTCTCCATCCCTTCACTCTCTTTTCTTTTCTTTTTTTTTAAATTTTATTTATTTATTTGACAGAGAGAGAGATCACAAGTATGCAGAGAGGCAGGCAGAGAGAGAGGGGGGATGCAGGTTCCCCGCTGAGCAGAGAGCCCTATGCGGGGCTCAATCTCAGGATGCTGAGATCATGACCTGAGCCGAAGGCAGAGGCTTAACCCACTGAGCCACACAGGCGCCCCTCCATCCCTTCACTTTGAATCTGGATGCATCTTTAGGTTCAAAACGTGTCTCTTTGTAGACAGGACATGGGCAGGTCCTGTCTTTTTATCCCATCTGCAACCTTGTGCCTTTTTATGGGAGCATTTAAGCCATTCACATTGAGAGTGGTTATTGAAAGGTAAGTTTTTATTGACAACCTGTTGCCTGTGAAGTCCTTGTTTCCATACATTATCTCTGTAACTTTCTGTTCTATGTCACTCTTGGCTTCTTTCTTCTTTTATAGAATCCCTTTAATATTTCTCGTAGTTCTGGCTTGATGGTCACATAATCTTTTAGACCTTGTGGGTCTTGGAAGCTCTTTATCTCTCCATCCATTCTGAATGTCAGCCTTGCTGGATAAAGTATTCTTGGGTGCATGTTCTTCTCATTTAGTGCCCTGAATATGTCTTGCCAGCCTTTTCTGGCTGCCAGTTTTCTGTGGACAGTTCTAATTTTATTTTAATCTTCCTTCCTCTGTACATAAGAAATCTCTTCCCCCAGCTGCCCTTAAGACCTTCTGTCTGAATCTCTGATTCGTAAACCTCACAATTAGGTGTCTGGAGGTCTTTCTAGACTCATTGATCTTGGGTCTTTCTAGACTTATTGATCTCTGCCTCTATGACACGAACACTTGTTCCATTCCCCAGGTGAGGGAAATTTCCCCCAGTATTTATTCAATTGTATCTTCTAGTCTTCTCTCTTTCTCCACCCTCTCAGGGATCCCAATAATTCTGACACTGGAACATTTCATCGCATCATTTATTTCCCTAATTCTGTTTTCATGGCTTCTAAGTTGTTTGTTCCAGGCTTCCTCCTGATCCTGCTTTTCTATCAGTTTTTCTTCTAGATCACTAATTCGATCCTTTGCCTCAGTTACCCTAGCTGTTAGAATATTTAGATTAGATTGGATCTCCTTGGTAGTATTTTTAACTTCTTCCAGATCAGCTCTCCCTTCCACCCTTAGAGATTCTTTATTGCCACGAATGGTCTTCTCCAACCTAGCCATTGCCTGGACAATTTTTACCCTGAATTCCATTTCCAACATATTGTTTATATCCATATCAAATAGTTCTGTGGCAGAGGTTGCAGTCTCTGAATTTTTCCTCTGTTGGGTGTTCATCCTCCTAGTCATTTTGGTGAGAGGTGGTTGTGAGGATGTATATATATCAACTACGATCCAATCAAGGTGCCCCTCTCCACTGATGATCTTCTGCCCCTGTAGAGATCCAGAAGTGTATAATGTTACATCTCAGGCTGATTTCATGGGTGTTCAGAGTGTTCTGGTAGATATTTAGCTCAATTCAGGGGACCAGTTGAAACAGGGTCTCCTACTTCTCCACCATCTTGCACCTCCCCTCTGAAATTCTGTTTCTGTTATTTTGTTTCTAGGTTTTCCCATCATGTAAATACTCACCTTTGCTTAAATTACTGTGCTATTGGAAACATTTAATTTGTTTTGTTTTGTTTTGTTTTTTTTAAGAGAGAGCATGAGCAGAGGGAGGGAAGGTCTCAGAGGGACAGGGAGGAAGAAAGACTTAAGCAGGCTCCAGGCCCAGTGCAGAGCCAACACAGAACTTGATCTCATGACCCTGAGATCATGACCTGAGCCAAAATTAAGAGTCAGACACTTAATGGACTGAGCCACCCAAGTGCCCTGAATATTTGTTAATCTTGAGGAGAAATTTTCTTTAACTTCTAGATAATGGTATTGTTCTTACCAGTACAAATGTCAGGATCAAATCAGAATGGATCAAACTTGGGATGTTCAAACAAGTGATAGCCTTGGCGTATTCTTCCCCAAGAAGACAGATAGCAAAACCTGGAGTTTATTTCTTATCCCTCCATTCTCACCTCACTAACTTTCTTCCTTTTTTTGTATTTTTGGGGGGGCCTTTTTCTTTCACACTGGAATTTCTGCCATAGAGATTTACCATTTCCTCAGTGTTGTTATCTATTAAAATCATCTCAATGTTGTGTTCTCATCAACACTGTGAAATAGATGTCATTTTCATTTTACAGATTAGAAACTGAGACCTAAATGGTTAATTGTGTTGCTCAGGGCCACACAGTAAATATTATCTTAGGGATTTAATTCTTCAGACATGATACTGACTTATCTGAAATGTTACATGTAGTGTAGATCTTTGTAGTTTTTAAGCAGCAATATTATCTTTTGGTTCCTGTGTTATTTTTTCTCTTTCTTTCTTTTCCAATTTCTTTGAACTCTCAACTTTTACGCTTGTTCATTTTTTTTATTTATTGCTTCTGTTTCTCTCATTAAACAGATTCTTTCTTTTATTGCTTATACTCTGCGCTGGCAGTTTGGCTTCCATAATTTCTTTTTTTTTAATATTTTATTTATTTGACACAGAGAGAGTAGGCAGAGAGGTAGGCAGAGAGAGAGGAGGAAGCAGGCTCCCTGCTGAGCAGAGAGCCTGATGAGGGGCTGGATCCCAGGACTCTGAGATCATGATCTGAGCTAAAGGCAGAGGCTTTAAACCACTGAGCCACCCAGGTGCCCCTGGCTTCCGTAATTTCTGTACAGAATTTTAGCTAACTCAGCCTCAGAGTTTGAGTTTGGTTGCATTCCTGCTTTCTGTTTTCATCCTTTCTGAAATCCTCATTGGTCATCTTCTGAGTTTCCTCAATATCTGGTGACTTTCTGCTTTCATACCATCAGGTTAGCTTCTATTCCTGGTATAACATGTAGATGGCTTCCCTTGTGGAAAGGATGCACCTTTTAGGATTCTGCTGTGGGCCTGTCCGGAGAGGCCACAATTCTTAAAACAGGTCACTCTGCATTCCTCATCTCAGATAATACTTCTCCTGCCTTGCTGCTTTAAGAAGGAGTCTCTCTCTTTTCTCCTTCCAGGCTACCTAGCATTTTTTTTTAAATTAAATTAATTTATTTATTTGAGACAGAATGAGTGAGAGCTAAAGAGCATGATCATTGGTGGTTGGGGAGAAGCAGACTTCCCACTGAGGAGGGAGCCCAACATGGGACTCCATCTTGGGACTCTGGGATCATAACCTGAGCCGAAGGCAGATGTTTAACCAACTGAGCCACCCAGGCTACCTAGCTTTTAAATATATTTATTTATTTATTTTTTAACCAGGGTAATAAGCACAAGCTTTTTAAAGCAAATATTTTTAAAAGACTTATAAAGAGAAACAAGCAGTTCTTTCTTTCATCCCTTTCTACCCCCTCAATAACTGTTTCTTCTTTTTTGATATTTCTAAATAATAGATACATACTGCTATTTCCTGAATTATGAACATTGGGTATTGCATGTTAATTTTTTTACATAATAACATTTATTTCTTTTCATTATTCTTCTAATTTCTGTCCTCATTATCCTTATATAGTCTTCTACCACAATTTTTGGTTAAATCAGCTGTTAGTGTTTATGATATTATTACCTTGAAAATATTGTGCATTGCAGACTCAAGTAACATACTGTGACTTCTTTTATTTTGGGGTATTTTTTTCTGTAGTTAAACATTTCCTCTAATATTTGTTTAGCTCTCTATGAAGCTATGGCTTTTTTTTCCCCCAAAATAATCCAATTAAAATATCTCTATATACAAAAACACCAATTGATATATTGTTTTATTTTTTTTTCCTCAGTAACCCTTGTAGGGACCAAAGGCAGTCAGCCCCAAGATGGGCCACTTTGGCATCAATATTATTTTGAGTTAAAAGCAATCCAAACCCTGCAGTTTCAGAAAAATCTTCCCCCCTCCCAAATGCCTGATTCTACCAGGAAAAGACCTATTAATAGAGATTCCTCTTTACCTAAGAAACTTACTTAAGTAAAAAGGCAAACTTTGTTTTCCAAGCATCCTTTCACCTTCCTACTAATGGTCTTTCTCCTCTTGTATCCTCATACCACTTTCTTTCTCCTTAGATCATATAAGTTTCATGTTGCCTCACTGTCTTTGGAATTTCCATGTCTGTGTGGATTCCCCATAAGTAGGCTATTAAATTTGATTTTCTCCTGTTAATTGTCTCTTGTCAATTTGACTCTTAGCCCAGCTAGAAAGACCATGAAAGGTAGAGTAAACTCTTCCTCCACAATACCCTCCTTCGACATGTCTCTGATTTACTCTAGTCTTTCACTTTCTCCTTCTGTCAGAAGGAGAGAGGTCATTATGGCACTTTTTTTTTTTAACCCTTCCTGTGTTGGAATCCTTATTTCCTGGATTTCATGTAGATAATCTTCCCATATTCTATAATAGATCCTTTCATGATGATGTACTGATACTTTTCATTCATAGTTCTTGGCTTTCAGTGGACCTGTATGATTTGAAATGCATATCCTTCAGTTCTTGGAAATTTTTTTACATTATTTGATAGATACCAGCCCTTTCTTTTGCTTTTTCTCTCTTCTTGGAACTCTTCTCAATGAGAAGGTAAAACTCCTGAATTAATTCTCCAATTTCTGTTATTTTTCTCAATTTTTTCTGATGTATTGTTTTATCATTTTATTTTAGTGAGAGATTTTTCTCAACTTTCTTTTCCAACATTTATAAAGTTAACCTGTTTCTTTTTTTTTAGCATATTTTACTTATTCTTTCTTGTTCTTTAAATGTTTCTGCTTTTCTGTTTTACATAGCATGTGGTGGTTATTGTTTTATAGACATAACATTTCCATTTATTACTTTGAATATTTGAAAAATTTTAGAAGTGTCTCTCTCTCTCTCTCTCTTTTCTTTCTTTTTTTAATCTTACATTTGTGTTGGAGCTTTTTCTCAGTTGCCGGGTGACTCATAGGTATCAGTGAATAAGAGGCATCAGAAAATAAAACTGACAGGCTACTATACTTTTTCATTTGTCAAAATTGACATTTGTCATTTACAGAAACTCAATTTAAGCTAGCTTAAGAAAAAAGGGAACTCTCTTGCCATACCCAGAAATAAAACACAGAGCGCTTTGGCTGAGAGGTGTGGGGTGAGCACAGGCTTGGGGACAGGGGCACCCCTGTGTGCTAAACCTGGCTCTGACATTACCTCCTTCAGAAACCTGGGGCAAGTGCTCAGCTCAATTGCCCCCAGCTGAAATGGGCAAGAGACTGATAACATTTAATCTTCCTTTCCCATAGTGAATTAATTAACTGGCAGAGCAACTGTGGGGAGGGGTTGGGGAGAAGAAGGCCTATAAAATACTCAATAAATACATATGAGTTCTGTGAGAATGTGTTCACTGGACCTCATCAACCCCAAAAGTGGCTTGCAAGTTTCTGTGCAATTAATAATTGCTAAAATCTTAAAGAGCAGTTGACACATGTTGGAATCACAATAATGGGTATGTTTATATTTTTCACATGTATTTATATAAACCAGAGGGTTATGATGGATACCTGTGATATCCTTTCAGATTCATAGATTTATAGATGGAAAAGAACCTTAAAAATTGACTAAATAATTTCATCCATTTTATAGGAAAAGAAGTGGAGGCACAAGGAGATTGATTTAGCCAGAGTCATAGAGTGTGACTGCTTTTATGCCAGGGCAGGACAAGAAAAAGAAGAAAGAAAAATGAGCATTTGTTGAGGGTCTCCTAAATGCCAGATATCCTGCTAGGATTCTTCACATAAAGGAATCAATTTAATGCTCACAGCAAACCTTTAGGATGTTATCTGTATAGGTTTTCTTTTGTCTAACTCAGCACGATTAGCAAAAGTAAGAGGCGAGTGTATGTCTTAGTGGTTGAAAGATCATGTTTTGTTTCTTTGTTTCATTATACCTAACTACCTCTCTAATACAGAATTGCCAGTGGTTGAAGATTCCAGGTTAGTGTGGCAAGAGGCCTGGGGAATCTGGAACCAGTCCTCCTTGACATTTTCTGGCACCTTGAATGAGAGAGTTCCTTTCCCCATAACAGGTCCCATGTTCTCCGTTCCAGAAATCACACTAGTTCTGGTCTCCAGGCACAGTTTTGCAGCCTCCTGAGGCTCCCATTATCACCTATAATTCCTTAGCTTATCTTTTCTTTATCTATTAACTTTTCCCCAAATTATTTTTGAAACTTTCCAAAATGTATCTTTGAACTTCTCTTTATCTTGGACAGTGTTGAATCTTTCCCCAGGTTTTAGAGGCCCTCTTCCCCCCGGAATACTTAAGAGTTAATTTTTTTTAATTGGTAAAGAGTAACCATCACATGTTGTAGGATTATTCATGAGCCAAATATTCTACAGATCAGAGAACAAATGACCTGTTTTCCACAAATTATGTTGCAGTGTAGTCTATAGCCTACCGACATATCTATGAAAACATGATATCAGAAAATTCAATAAAAACTCAGAGCCTTCCCTACTTGAAAACCTACAATCCATTAATGTCACATTTTACTAATTCTAACTGGTAACCTCTCAGTCTTGCTGTAGACCCTTGTCAGTTTATTATAGGGAATCAGTTTTCCATATAAGAGCATTTGCTTATATTTAAATGCTGAGAACATTTTAATTTTCCCTCTTAATCTCTTCCAGTGAAACTTCGTATGTGAAAACCATGTACTCCGTGGTTTTCTTGGCTGTATATATTTCCAGATTTATTATTTAGAAAATTTATAAAATTATGTGATCAATAGTCATGAAGTTGGGTCTCTTAAGAAAGACATGTTGGCTATGCTAAGGTTATTAAGAGCATAACACAGTCTTGAGAATGACATCAAAAAAGCTAGAATCCAGAACTTTCAAAAACTTGGGACATGATATATATATATATTTTTTTTTAAAGATTTTATTTATTTATTTGACAGACAGATCACAAGTAGGCAGAGAGGCAGGCAGAGAGAGAAGGGAGGAAGCAGGCTCCCCACTGAGCAGAGAGCCCAACGCGGGGCTCGATCCCAGGAATCTGGGATCATGACCTGAGCTGAAGGCAGAGGCTTTAACCCACTGAGCCACCCAGGCGCCCCGGGACATGATATATATTAATCCAGTAATTCATGCATTAATCACTTATGAAAATTAGCTTCTTAAATAAAATTCCACTTGGATTTGCTATTTGTAATCCAAGGGAAAGTCATTTGTGGGAACCTCAGTCAAGGTAGTGTCTTTACAAAGTTAGCTATTTCTATGAGTCTTCATCATGTAGCCTCTTTAATTAAGGGAAGCAAAGGTTTATTGTGAATTACTGGGTGAATCTGAGCTATTTTTGTAGTAATTCTGAATATTCAGAGAAATATCAGAATAGTCCAATTTGGCTGTCAAGACAATTGAGAAATTCAGAATTCTCTGAAAGGGCTGCTAAGAAAGCTCCACATTCACAAGTTAATTGTATATCTCATTCATTTCTTGCTTTGGTTATACTGATAGAGCAAATGTATGAGAATGATTGTTTGGGTTTTTATGCTTCTGGAGTATTATTTCATTTACCTATGGTTGTCTACCAGTCCAGCCCAAAATAATGGTTTAAAACAACCACTTCTTTGTTTATGATTTTGTGGCGTGGCAACCAGGGCTGGGCCCAGCTGAGTTGGCTTGGCTCTGCAACACTACATATTGCATTAGGCTCAATCTTATATTTGGGCCATTTCTGGGACAGCTCAGGCTGCTCTCTGCATGCTCTCTCATTCTCTAAGAGGTTTGCCCAGGCTTTTCTGTAGTTCCAGAAGACCAAGCAGAAAAGGTGAGTCCCAGTGCACAAGCCTTTGTGGATCTTTTGCTTGCATCATATTTGCTGTTATATCATTGGCTCAACAAGTGACATGGCTCAGCAAAGTCACTGAGGGAGAGGACTACTCAGGGAACAGATATAGAGAAGAATGATTCTCTGGAATCTTATGGAAAGGAGTAACAACAATAATTACTAACACAGAGATCCGTAGAATCCTTTCATCTTTTAGGAAATGAATATTAGATCAGATCAGGTGTGGGCAAACTATGGCCTATGGGACAAATTCAGCCTGCCACCTGTTTTTGTAAATCAAATTTTATGGAAACACAACTATGCCCATTCATTTATATATTGTCGATGGCTCTTTTGTGCCCCACAGGCAGGGTTAAGTAATTGCTACAGAGACACAAAGTAAGGCACAAAAAGCCTAAAATATTAGTCTCTGGACCTTTACAGAAAATGTTTGCCAACCATGAAATGGATAATTCACCTTTTTCTCTATCTCTAAACTGTAAAACAATGGAGTACTTTTTAATAACTGAGTTTCAGAGGTTGAAATTGAGGTGTCATTTGGGGAATCAAAAACTAGGATGAGGGACACCTGGGTGGCTCAGTGGGTTAAAGCCTCTGCCTTCGGCTCAGGTCATGATCTCAGGGTCCTGGGATTGAGTCCCGCATCGGGCTCTCTGCTCGGCGGGGAGCCTGCTTCCTCCTCTCTCTCTCTGTCTGCCTCTCTGCCTACTTGTGATCTCTCTCTGTCAAGTAAATAAATAAAATCATAAAAA